>NC_080393.1:41270705-41578905 GCF_028751815.1 Salvia miltiorrhiza | reverse complement strand
GAATGAATAAACCGATGATGGAATTAGAGTGATGAGATTTGAGAAATGAGTTGAGATAGAGATGCTGATTGATATCGAGTTGAGATTTTATTTTATTTCCAACTACCGGGAATAGAGTTACCGGATACTGAATTGTTAGAGATTGACTGTCCTATTAAGAAAAATAGGAATACTGAGTTGGAAATAGAGTCGAGGAAGAAAGAGTGAGAAACCTAGATATATAGAGTCGGTCAGAGAGACGTCTAACTTATCTGAGTCTGCCGACTGTTTTGATGTGATGTTATGTGAATTTACGTGACTGAGTAATTATGTGATTTTGTGACGTGTGTCATTGTGACCGAGTTATTATGATTTTTATTTGAGACCTTAGCATTTGGAATTTTGTTTAAGTTTCCAAAGCAAGTATGGTTTATTTTTATCGAGAAATCGAATGAGGCCGGTTTATGAAAATTTTTCCGAGCATAATATTTTTTTTTAAATTATTTTTCTTCCTACGAAGAGGAATATTATATATATGTGAGTGCACTAATATGAGTGCTATAATTATTATTTTGGTCACATGAATATTTATGATGTGGTATTTTATTAATGAGTGACATTACCATAGTTTTGTGATTTTATTTGATCACCTTTCACACACTTTATTTAATCACCCATACCATATGTTATATGCCTAAATTTTGCTAAGTATGGATTTGAGAGAGTAGAGAATTGAGAGTATGAGATGGAGAGTGTAGAGATTAGAGAGAGATTAGAGTGAGAGATAGATCATCCATTAATTACTAAATATTCCCTAAGATTTACAAATCTCTTTAAAGATACACAAGATCATCCAAATCAAATACAATCTTGCAAAAGTTTCCTCTCTCTTCTCCACCCCATTTTCGGTCATCTCTCTCTCCCCTTCATCTCTCTACTTTCCTCCATTGTTAGCCATTGATGAAACCTCCGAAGCTCTACCAAGTATGCCAAACACATAAATCACTACTTAAATCCTCCATAAACACATCCTATTAACTTAAATCCAAGAGAATCCTTGAAGATTGGTTTCAAGAATAGTGAGAGAAAATTTGGATAATTGGTGAAAAACTTGGGTAAGTGATCTCCATTTTCATAGATATAATTTGTATGAGTGTGTATATGAGTTTATTTGAAGGATTGGAGCAAGAAATCACCCCCCTCCCTTTTTCCTTCAAATTTTCGAAAAAAATGGGTATCTTACCCTTCAAAAATTTTTCTTCTTCTTTCCTTGAATTGAGGTGAGAAAAATGATCTATGTGATGTTTGGTAATGATTTGTGTATGTTTTGAAAAGCTATGCTTTGTGATGTAAAAATTCGGTTGAGTTAGTTTACCCCAAATTGGGAATTTTTGACTTGATGATCAAGGTGATGAATTGATGATGAAAATGAGTTTATGAGGTGTATATGATGATGATTGATGGAGTAAATTGAGTATATGATGTCAATTGGAGTTTTGATATGAGATTAGTTTACTAGAATTAGGGATATGTGTATATATGCCCTTATTTGTGAATTGATGGTTTTGATGTGAGTTTAAATGACTAAAATTGATAGATATATGATGAGATTAAAGATCCATGTGAGTTTATAAAATTTCTTAGAGTTTAGTTTAATAAAAATTAGGATCTTCTTGTCTATGTGTCTATTAAGTGATTTAACTTAAGATATGTGTAATTGAGCATGATAGTAGTGTTTTAATATGTTTGATTAAGTCTAATGTAAGCTAAGTAAAATTTGGACTTAGTTTAGTTTGAAGGAGTTTTTGAGTTCTCATATGATGTGGGGTTAACGAATGATAAAATGAGGTCAAATTGATTTATGATCATTTTGTGAAGTTGTCATGCTTTTGTTGAGAATTTTATGATGATATATGAGTTTTTCACTAGAGTTAGTTTACATGATAAAAAGGGAAATATATGTGTAAAATGAGTTACATGATGTATGAGGTCAATAATGAATGATTGAGAAATTTTGAGCATGAGATTGAAAGGAATTTGATTGATACGTTGTAGAAACGTTTTCCTTGAGATTTGAGTGGATGATGAAAGAAAAGAGTCAAGATTGAGTATTATGAGTATTTTGATGTATTTGAATGTTTTTAAGTGCTTTAAGTGCTTAAAATGAGTTTTGATGTGTTTGCTTTGTATAAATGTTAAATTGAGCATTTAAGAGTTGGGAATGAATTTTTGGTGATTTTTCGTAGGCTACTGACCTACTGTGATCGACGGTTTGTCGATATCAAAAAGCTTTGAAAATTTTACAGAATGTCCCTACATGAGTCTTGAGCACCTCTGTAAAATTTCAAGTCATTTGGACTTGATTTACTATTTTTATAAAATGCAAAACCAAATCTGCACATTTCTGCCGGGAATTTCAGAGAACAGGGGACAAAGTCATTCATTTCAGTGACTTCCTGTGTGAATTAGATTTCCAAATTTTTATGGTATCAACCTTACTGTATGGGCTAGATATCCACCAAATTTGAGCTCAATTGGACAACGTTTACTATTTTAAAAAAATCAATGTTTCCGATTGCTCAAAACTGCCGAATATGGTAGACCTTGGTAAAAACGCCATATCTCCCAAACCACTTGGAGTTTCTGACTCTACTTTTTTTTAAATGAAACTAGACTCAAATACCTTTCGTTTGGTATGAGTCTGGAGTCCAGGGGATGTCGGAGTCAGAACGTGTTAAAGTTTGAAGTCGAGTCTGTGTAAAAACAGAACATGTCTTGATGACGTTTGATGGTATTTTCTTATGTGCCTTATGTGATTGTGTTGCCTAAGTGTTTGAATGATATTAGACGAGCCATATATGAGTGATAAATCGAGACTTAGAACCATGATTTTCTTGAAACCTATCCTTGGACTTAAGGTTTTGAAATGAGTAAAGAGTTTATGTAGAGTTGATTAAGAGATAGAATATAATATAGAGCATGAGTTGAGGCATGAGTTTTTGTCGTTGAGTTTCTAATCGGGATTCATTTTATGACATGAACCTTCGATGATGACGATGATCCCTGAAGACACGAGCAGAGCAAGGAAGTAAGTAACTCCACTTTGACGGGAGTTTTTGAGTAAGGTCTTCAGGTGGGCAATATTTTGAGTATAAATATATTATCCGAGTTTTCTAAAATGATTTGATGATATAATGATGTTATGAGATTAACAAATGTTTTGAGATAAATGATATTTGAGAACTGTTTGACTTGCCAATTTTTGATGTTGAGCTTGTGTGTTACCCTCTACTGATGAGACGAATTCGGTCCTGCCACAAGCGGGATTTTGTGCACAGAGGTGACTGTGAGCCGTCTTCGGGTCGGCCGGTCACGGTACTTGAGAGGGAGGCCTACTTCTCAGTACCTTTGATGATGAGTAGTGGAAGTGGTACATACATGATGAATGTTTAAACTGCGCAGTTACTTATTTATGATGTTGATTATGAAAACTGCATGCACAGATTCATTTACGCTAACTTTATTTCTGTGTATTGCTGAGATGTGGCAAGTTTCAAACTTATAGCTCTAAGAGCGCCTTTCTTGTTTTTCGGCGTTTGCCCACTGAGTATTATATACTCACGCCCTGCATGTATTTCTAAATGTGCAGGCTAAGCGAGGAGTGAGATTGGTCTGGTGCTGGTGGGGAATCGTTAGATGACGTATTTACTTTATCGTATTTCCTTTTTATCGATAAAGTCTTGATGTGAAGTTACTTTGAATATGAATCAAGTAATATACTCACGGTTATG
This sequence comes from Salvia miltiorrhiza, assembly GCF_028751815.1. Lineage (NCBI taxonomy): Eukaryota > Viridiplantae > Streptophyta > Magnoliopsida > Lamiales > Lamiaceae > Salvia > Salvia miltiorrhiza. Next base: position 41,575,135 of record NC_080393.1, on the reverse strand, counting down.
TGTCTCCATACATGTAACTGGTTCGCCTTTTGCTGCGATACTCTGCATATTATGTTTCCTTATGAAAAATAAGCTATACCTGTTTTATTTTTATTCGTGAAATTCCTGATAATTAAAAAGTTACAACGACGTTGACGATTTTACCCTTGGGTTCAATTGATAATATTTTCCTTAGCATGCTTTGATGTGAGCTTCCGCTTGATGTTCGACCTATTCTTCTTATCTTTTATTCTTTAAAAATAGTCGTATCGACACTCGTACCCCACTATCACTAGTGTCGGGATTTCGGGCTGCGACAGGGTGGTATCAGAGCAGGTCATCTGCTCTGAGTCTATTGCTTGACTGAGTTGAACCTTTGATTACTGGTATCTTTTTAACTTGAGTACTAGTCTAATTTGAATTCTTAGGCTAGTTTGAGAGAGTCAGTTTGAAACGAAACCCCAGCACCCCATCTCCTCCGGCTTAACGAGGTAAGAGGTTGATGTTGTTTCTTATTGCTTTTCTGTTAAAAGCTGAGTTTGGGTTACTAATGAGTTATGAATTGTTTTGATGACGGAATTATTTGAGATGATGGAATCTGATATGAGGCAGTTGATGTGGAATATGAGGAGGAATGTTGAGGCTAGTATAGCCGATGCCCCACCGTACCAAACGAGGACGAGTATGTTGTTGATTGAGATGTACCAAGTAAGTTTCGTCATCCATTTTCTAATGGATATGATGTTTTATATTACAGGATGCCGAGTCATATCGAGACAGCGATGCAGCGATGGTTCAGGGAGTATATCCCGGACGAGGATGACACCTTGGGTGAACTTCTGGCACACTATCACCGACGATGGAGGAGGGCTATTCCCTATGGGATCGATGGCGCGGAGGCCATTACGCTTTTGATTCCACTACTGCCACCTTTGTGGCGAGACTGGGCGACATCTTTAGTGCCCCAGTACGTAGATACTACCTGGTTGGAGGGCATCAGGTACGGAGACCTTAGTGGCTTCATCGCGACGCTGAGCCACCGTTATCTTGCTCATGGCGATCCGCCTTCACCGCCGTATGGAGAGCTTGAGGGACCAGCCCAGGGAAGGGAGCTAGTTGTTGTGCCTCCACCTCTCGAGGAGCCGATTCTGATGGCACCTCTACCCCCAGCTGATCCGATTTCAGTTTCTCTCGAGTCCGATGATCCAGAGCCGATGGTTTTCGAGCCGTACTCACCTGGGATTGAGCGTGATCCGTTTGCGTTTGTATCACTTATTCCTTCTCCCAGTGCTGTTTTCCCGCCTTGGGATTTGACACCGGCGACGATACCGTTGCCATTGCCACCTGTTGAGTCGACACAGCCGATTGATTCTACTGAGTCTGAGACGCAGCATGTTCCTTCAGATCCATATCCGAGGGTTGCCCCGCTGCCTGAGCTTGGCACTTTGGCCTTCCAGACGTACATGCACCCGATTCTATATTCACCGTACCGAGACGCTCAGGAGGGAGGATCTCGGCCGGCACGCTCCGATAGTGATGAGGAGGACCCCGAGGAGGAGACTCCAGAGATGACGGTCGGCTATGGTTGGACCCAGCCACTGCAGCGACAGACTACTGCCGATGGAGTTGATACGTGGATACCTATTCCTGAGACACCTGTCTATACTCCGATAGTGGATGAGTCAGATTATGACAGCCCGTATTGATTGAGGCGACGAGCTGGATCTCGAGATATGATGTCTAGTGATCACGTATGTCTAGTAGACGCGTATATATGTATAGATGCATAGTTGATATATATAGGTAGAGAAGCATAGTATAGTGTGTATGTATGTATAGCCTAGATCTATATATGCTTAGTATGTATGATGCTTGTATAGTTAGAGCATCATTTTGGAGTTAGGGCTTTTGTACATAAGACTTTACTTTTGTAAAAGACCTCGAGAAAGAGGCAATTTTCCATATATATATATACAAGAGATGTTTATGATTAGTGAGTTTCACTATCTTTAGCAGAGCTTTGAGAATGATGATGATGCTGATGCATGATGAAAAAAAAAAAAAATGAGAAATAGAGATTGATGAGAATTTCGAACGATGATAGACGAGAAATAGACTGGATGAGAGTTTTGAGAACTTTGAGATCACAAATGAGATATAGAAGTGAAATGAGAAACGAGGATTTGTATTTTGTAAAGACGAACGGTTAGTTTAGAGATCGATAGTTATATAACTCTTTTTCCTTTTGTAGTATACCTCCGAAAAGAAGAGGGAACCAAGCATAAACCAAGAAGAAGATGAAGAAAAGGAACAGAGAAACCAACCGTTGAGATAATACGACGAGAGTTAGAGTTTTTAGCGCGATTTAGGGACACGACCCTAATAGGACGAACGTGTTATGGAGACTTCATGGGATGCATAGATACTATCGACCAATAGTACTTTGAAATAGAGGTACTTTCACCGGGACCCGCGCGTTTCATCGCTAGAGTAGTCATGAGAGTAGACTTATTGAGTCCCTATCCCGCTGGGTCGTATTTAAATTTTTCTGCATCCATTTGAACTCCAACAGGAGATGAACTATTTCCTATTGAGAAAATTTTTCCAGATCCACTGTGTTTGAGCCTGAGCCGTTTGTGTTGGAAATCCTTGCCCCTTGCTTAACAGTGGACAATTTATTCATTTTCCACTTAGTGGATTGTTTCTACCTCCAGTATTGATTTATTTCTATCATATCATATCTCAGTTTTTGTTCTAGATTTTGTTCTAGCTTTTGATCTTGCCTTAATTGTAACTTCTTCATTATCCTTGAAACAGCACTGGCTATTATGGAATCATTCCATTACTTGAGCTCGTCTTGTTCAAAATCAAGCATTTTTATTCATCACATCCTATTACCCTACCACATCCGACAAGAATTAGGAATGTCTAGGTAACTAGGATGGTATAACAAGAAGAGTGTTTGGAAGAAACACGATATATGGGAGCAGCCATAGAATATAATTATTACGGGACGAGCACAACTTTTCGATTATGGATTTTATTATATTAGCCAAGTATGCAACAAGCTAACAAATTCGAGGACGAGAAGAAGTGATGCTAAGCCAGAATAGGCAATAGCAGATTCAAGGGGATCGAGATGACAGATTAGAGCAGATAATGTTTTCCACGATAGTAGACTGAGATGACAACTAGTATAGATGTAGCATCGTCGTAGTATTAGAGGATGTTTTATTTTCGTTACGCCCCGCAATTAGTAAGAGTTCTCGAAAGAGAAAATTTTCTTATATGTCTATATGACGATGACCAGAGAGTCTCTATGCTTGAGTAGAGTTTTGAGCTAATGTTGCATTGATAGACATGAAATATGTCTTTGACGATGAGTTATGAGAATTGAGAAAATAGTATGATGTTGAGTAAGAGTCTTATGATTCGTGAGTTATGAGAATTAGTTCTAAGGTTGATATATGTTCCCTTAGACTTTTACCGAGAAAGAAAAACCGATCGAAGAAAGAAATAGAGTTGATGATATGAGATAAGGCAATAAAACCGTAGCTGAATACGAACGTCAGTTTCGCGACTAGGTCCGGTGTGCCACATATCGAGAAGAGATGATTGAGAAGATGTCAGTTTTGTTTCGATCAGGTTTGAGACAAGAGGTACGAGACGATGTAACGAGTCAGAATGCGGTTATGTGTACTGAAGCATTAAATAGAGCATTTGATATAAGACTGGCAATGCAGCCAGAGAACGTGATTTGAGCTTCAGCACCCAAACGAGTTAGAGCACTCAGATGTGCAATCCATCCTTTCCTGGATGCGGGCAAGAAGAAAAGAGAAAATGGGACGACCGAAGTCAATACCCCAAGAAGCCGTGGCAGAGTCATGATGCGCCACCACAATATCAGAACCGAGACGAACGGCTTTTAATTGGCCCAGCTGCCCCAGCAGCAGTTTTTCAAGGACCGCGAGGGTTATCGCTTTGTCGAAGAGCAATAAATTACGTCGGAGATAACGCAAGATGAGAAAGAATAAGCAATTATACCTGCGGAAGGATCGGGCACTATTCGAAACAGTGTCCGAATCGTCAGCAAAGTGGAAGCGAAAGACGACCGATTCAGTTTCGACCGCAACTCAAAGCAATGGAGGGAATCTACCGCTATTTCCACCACAGCGACAACAGCCAGCCTATCGACCGCGTCAATCAGGAAGGCAACTACCAACCCCGCAGGCGAATCGACTGCATCGTCGTGGGCGTATCAACCGCATCGCCAGAAACTGTTCGCGCTTGAGTAGGAAGCACCGGACAAGAATAGAGGAAATTCGTTAGATATAGGCGAGTTGAAAGATGTGCCCATAGTATGTTTGTTCGACACTGAACATAGAGCTTGATCCACAACCTCTAAAGAGTAGCCGTACCCATAGACAGAATTACTACGGTTTCATCCGTATGCCCTAACTTAGAATTTAAGTTAGAATCGATTAAGCTCGAGATTAGAAATCTGAGACTGATGCATATGTGGTACTTGGATATAAATGTGAGGAATGGACTGGTTAGAAGAAAATCGTGCAAAGAAACAATGCACGGAGAGACGAATATATTTTCAGCCATTTGGCCGAGAACCAATTTCCTTCATTGGTATTGAGAGAAAATGGAAGAAGACGCCGATTATCTCGGCACTGTAAGCAAGAAATCTCTTGCGAAGAAAAGATACAACCGCGTATGTTGTATATTTTGAACCAGAGAGATGAATTCGAGGCAAACGTTGACGACGTACCAGATGTGCGAGAGTATAAAGACGTTTTCCTGAGACTTTACCGGGTTTTCCCCAGATCGACAGCTTGAGTTTACGATCGAGTTAGAACCTAGCGCCGTACCGACGTCGAAAGCGCCGTATAGAATGACCCCCACAGAGTTGCAAGAGTTGAAGTTGCAACTCCAAGAATTTCTAGATACGATTTTCTTTTCGACCCAGTGTTTCACTATGTGGAGCACCAGTTCTTTTTGTTAAAAAAAAGAATGGAAGCTTGAGGTTGTGTATCGATTATCGAGAGCTGAATAAAGTAACGTTGAAGAATCAATATCCGTTACCCCCGGATCGATGATCTATTCGATCAACTACAAGGAGCGAGCACTTTTTCAAAGTTTGACATGAGAACGGGATACCATCAGCTGAAGATATGATCGGAAGATATTTCCGAAGACGGCATCGCGTATGCATTATGGCATTACTATAAACTCAAAGATGTTTGGAAGATATGTCTTTCGGTTTGACGAACGTCCCGACAGTATTCATGGATCATATGAACTGCATTTTTCGCAAATACCTAGACAAGTTCGTGATAGTCTTCATTGACGATATCCTGATTTACTCGAAGAGTAAACGAGAACGCAAAGAGCACATGATGATCGTGCTAAAAAGATTACGAGCTGAAAAGCTTTAAGCGAGGTTAGCAAATGAAAGTTCTGGCCTGAAGAAGTCAATTTTCTCGACCATATTGTTTCCGCGAGAGGAATTGAAGTAGACCCAGCAAAAGTTCAAGCGGTACAGGAGCGGAGATCGCCAACCACACCGCACGAGATTCACAGTTTTCTGAGATTAGCAGGGTATTATCGACGTTTTATTGAGGGCTTTTCAGAAATCGCTAAGCCATTGACGCATCTGCTAAAGAAAGAAGTCAAGTCCGTCAGACGGACGAATGTGAGCGAAGTTTTCAAGAGCTGAAAAAGAGGCTCACAATAGCCCCAGTGTTAGCTATTCCAAAAGCGGATCAAGAGTATGCAGTTTATACTGATGCATCGAGAAATGGTCCAAGATGTGCACTGATGCAAGAATGAAGAGTTATAGCGTATGCTTAGCAACAACTGAGATCACACGAGATGAGTTATCCGACGCATGATTTAGAATTAGCAGCCGTAGTGCATGCTTTGAAGATCTGGAGACGCCATTCCTATAGAGCACGGTGTGAGATGTACACCGATCATAAAAGTCTCAAATATTTCTTTGAACAAAAAGATCTGAACATACGACGAAGAAGATGACTAGAGTTGATGAAAGACTACGATTGTGAAATAAATTATCACCCCGGGAAGGCTAACGTTGTAACCGACGCTTTGAGCAGAAAGAATCAGGGAGAGTTAGGATTTCTCCTTACTCGAGAAGAGAACCTAATCGAGGAATTCGAGAAGATGAATTTGGAGGTAGTAATACCACCACAAACGACAGAAATAATAATTTCTGCGCTGAACGTTACCCCTGACCTACGATCGAGATTGGTCACAGCATAGAGAGTGGATGAGAAGATGGAAAGATTGCGAATAAAGTTTCGAACCGAAAAAGTAGAGAATTATGAAGAGACGACAGATAATGCCTTTTTGTCTAAAAGAGAGTGTGTATACCCGATAAAGAAGAGTTGAGGAATGAGATTATGAGCGAAGCTCATGACACCCTTACACCACACATGTGGGCAGTATGAAGATATGCCAAGACTGAAACGACGCTTTGATAGGAGAATAAGAAGCGAGAGGGGGCATCTTTCGTAGAAGGATGTTTAACGTGTTAACACGTGAAGGCGCCACTTTGACAACCTTATACAATTATACCTATTAGAGACTTCCACAATAGAAGTGAGACCACTTAGCCATGAATTATGGCATCGATTAGCAAAATCGAGAAAAGAAAACTCAACAATTGAGTAATTGTGAATAGATTCTGTTGATGATAGAAACGATGATTATGTGAGTTTTTCCCTATCTCGGGGAGCATGTTATTTTCGAGTTAACAAGAACTCAAACCGAGATATATAGGACCTTATGATATGTATTAGAGTAAATAGGCCATGTAGCCTATAAACTAGCGTTGCCTCTGAGCTTCGCGAACGTCCATGACGTTTTCCATGTTTCTCAATTGAGAAAGTTCGTGTTTAATCCAAAACACGTCATCTATCAAGAAGAGGTGTCCCTGGAACCAGTTTTGAGCTACGATGAGATAGACCTGATGCTATACTGGACTGGAAGATCCAATAATTGAGGGACGAATCGATTCCTTTGATGAAAATCCAATGGAGATATTATAGTCAAGAAGAATCAACATGGGAAGTTGAAGAGAAGATGAAAGAGAAGTACCCAGAGCTTTTTCCCGAAGAAGAATAACTCAAATTTCGGGACGAAATTTTTTTTTAAGGGGGGTAGGATGTAACACCCCGTACTTTTCCTCATGTTGTGAGATAGTGTCTTAACACTAATAAGAGTACCGAGATGTCGAAATACGAGACTACTTTTTTTATGAGTAGATAAGACGGATTGTCTTTTAAATAGAGATACGAATGAATAAACCGATGATGGAATTAGAGTGATGAGATTTGAGAAATGAGTTGAGATAGAGATGCTGATTGATATCGAGTTGAGATTTTATTTTATTTCCAACTACCGGGAATAGAGTTACCGGATACTGAATTGTTAGAGATTGACTGTCCTATTAAGAAAAATAGGAATACTGAGTTGGAAATAGAGTCGAGGAAGAAAGAGTGAGAAACCTAGATATATAGAGTCGGTCAGAGAGACGTCTAACTTATCTGAGTCTGCCGACTGTTTTGATGTGATGTTATGTGAATTTACGTGACTGAGTAATTATGTGATTTTGTGACGTGTGTCATTGTGACCGAGTTATTATGATTTTTATTTGAGACCTTAGCATTTGGAATTTTGTTTAAGTTTCCAAAGCAAGTATGGTTTATTTTTATCGAGAAATCGAATGAGGCCGGTTTATGAAAATTTTTCCGAGCATAATATTTTTTTTTAAATTATTTTTCTTCCTACGAAGAGGAATATTATATATATGTGAGTGCACTAATATGAGTGCTATAATTATTATTTTGGTCACATGAATATTTATGATGTGGTATTTTATTAATGAGTGACATTACCATAGTTTTGTGATTTTATTTGATCACCTTTCACACACTTTATTTAATCACCCATACCATATGTTATATGCCTAAATTTTGCTAAGTATGGATTTGAGAGAGTAGAGAATTGAGAGTATGAGATGGAGAGTGTAGAGATTAGAGAGAGATTAGAGTGAGAGATAGATCATCCATTAATTACTAAATATTCCCTAAGATTTACAAATCTCTTTAAAGATACACAAGATCATCCAAATCAAATACAATCTTGCAAAAGTTTCCTCTCTCTTCTCCACCCCATTTTCGGTCATCTCTCTCTCCCCTTCATCTCTCTACTTTCCTCCATTGTTAGCCATTGATGAAACCTCCGAAGCTCTACCAAGTATGCCAAACACATAAATCACTACTTAAATCCTCCATAAACACATCCTATTAACTTAAATCCAAGAGAATCCTTGAAGATTGGTTTCAAGAATAGTGAGAGAAAATTTGGATAATTGGTGAAAACTTGGGTAAGTGATCTCCATTTTCATAGATATAATTTGTATGAGTGTGTATATGAGTTTATTTGAAGGATTGGAGCAAGAAATCACCCCCTCCCTTTTTCCTTCAAATTTTCGAAAAAATGGGTATCTTACCCTTCAAAAATTTTTCTTCTTCTTTCCTTGAATTGAGGTGAGAAAAATGATCTATGTGATGTTTGGTAATGATTTGTGTATGTTTTGAAAAGCTATGCTTTGTGATGTAAAAATTCGGTTGAGTTAGTTTACCCCAAATTGGGAATTTTTGACTTGATGATCAAGGTGATGAATTGATGATGAAAATGAGTTTATGAGGTGTATATGATGATGATTGATGGAGTAAATTGAGTATATGATGTCAATTGGAGTTTTGATATGAGATTAGTTTACTAGAATTAGGGATATGTGTATATATGCCCTTATTTGTGAATTGATGGTTTTGATGTGAGTTTAAATGACTAAAATTGATAGATATATGATGAGATTAAAGATCCATGTGAGTTTATAAAATTTCTTAGAGTTTAGTTTAATAAAAATTAGGATCTTCTTGTCTATGTGTCTATTAAGTGATTTAACTTAAGATATGTGTAATTGAGCATGATAGTAGTGTTTTAATATGTTTGATTAAGTCTAATGTAAGCTAAGTAAAATTTGGACTTAGTTTAGTTTGAAGGAGTTTTTGAGTTCTCATATGATGTGGGGTTAACGAATGATAAAATGAGGTCAAATTGATTTATGATCATTTTGTGAAGTTGTCATGCTTTTGTTGAGAATTTTATGATGATATATGAGTTTTTCACTAGAGTTAGTTTACATGATAAAAAGGGAAATATATGTGTAAAATGAGTTACATGATGTATGAGGTCAATAATGAATGATTGAGAAATTTTGAGCATGAGATTGAAAGGAATTTGATTGATACGTTGTAGAAACGTTTTCCTTGAGATTTGAGTGGATGATGAAAGAAAAGAGTCAAGATTGAGTATTATGAGTATTTTGATGTATTTGAATGTTTTTAAGTGCTTTAAGTGCTTAAAATGAGTTTTGATGTGTTTGCTTTGTATAAATGTTAAATTGAGCATTTAAGAGTTGGGAATGAATTTTTGGTGATTTTTCGTAGGCTACTGACCTACTGTGATCGACGGTTTGTCGATATCAAAAAGCTTTGAAAATTTTACAGAATGTCCCTACATGAGTCTTGAGCACCTCTGTAAAATTTCAAGTCATTTGGACTTGATTTACTATTTTTATAAAATGCAAAACCAAATCTGCACATTTCTGCCGGGAATTTCAGAGAACAGGGGACAAAGTCATTCATTTCAGTGACTTCCTGTGTGAATTAGATTTCCAAATTTTTATGGTATCAACCTTACTGTATGGGCTAGATATCCACCAAATTTGAGCTCAATTGGACAACGTTTACTATTTTAAAAAAATCAATGTTTCCGATTGCTCAAAACTGCCGAATATGGTAGACCTTGGTAAAAACGCCATATCTCCCAAACCACTTGGAGTTTCTGACTCTACTTTTTTTTAAATGAAACTAGACTCAAATACCTTTCGTTTGGTATGAGTCTGGAGTCCAGGGGATGTCGGAGTCAGAACGTGTTAAAGTTTGAAGTCGAGTCTGTGTAAAAACAGAACATGTCTTGATGACGTTTGATGGTATTTTCTTATGTGCCTTATGTGATTGTGTTGCCTAAGTGTTTGAATGATATTAGACGAGCCATATATGAGTGATAAATCGAGACTTAGAACCATGATTTTCTTGAAACCTATCCTTGGACTTAAGGTTTTGAAATGAGTAAAGAGTTTATGTAGAGTTGATTAAGAGATAGAATATAATATAGAGCATGAGTTGAGGCATGAGTTTTTGTCGTTGAGTTTCTAATCGGGATTCATTTTATGACATGAACCTTCGATGATGACGATGATCCCTGAAGACACGAGCAGAGCAAGGAAGTAAGTAACTCCACTTTGACGGGAGTTTTTGAGTAAGGTCTTCAGGTGGGCAATATTTTGAGTATAAATATATTATCCGAGTTTTCTAAAATGATTTGATGATATAATGATGTTATGAGATTAACAAATGTTTTGAGATAAATGATATTTGAGAACTGTTTGACTTGCCAATTTTTGATGTTGAGCTTGTGTGTTACCCTCTACTGATGAGACGAATTCGGTCCTGCCACAAGCGGGATTTTGTGCACAGAGGTGACTGTGAGCCGTCTTCGGGTCGGCCGGTCACGGTACTTGAGAGGGAGGCCTACTTCTCAGTACCTTTGATGATGAGTAGTGGAAGTGGTACATACATGATGAATGTTTAAACTGCGCAGTTACTTATTTATGATGTTGATTATGAAAACTGCATGCACAGATTCATTTACGCTAACTTTATTTCTGTGTATTGCTGAGATGTGGCAAGTTTCAAACTTATAGCTCTAAGAGCGCCTTTCTTGTTTTTCGGCGTTTGCCCACTGAGTATTATATACTCACGCCCTGCATGTATTTCTAAATGTGCAGGCTAAGCGAGGAGTGAGATTGGTCTGGTGCTGGTGGGGAATCGTTAGATGACGTATTTACTTTATCGTATTTCCTTTTTATCGATAAAGTCTTGATGTGAAGTTACTTTGAATATGAATCAAGTAATATACTCACGGTTATGTGTCTCCATACATGTAACTGGTTCGCCTTTTGCTGCGATACTCTGCATATTATGTTTCCTTATGAAAAATAAGCTATACCTGTTTTATTTTTATTCGTGAAATTCCTGATAATTAAAAAGTTACAACGACGTTGACGATTTTACCCTTGGGTTCAATTGATAATATTTTCCTTAGCATGCTTTGATGTGAGCTTCCGCTTGATGTTCGACCTATTCTTCTTATCTTTTATTCTTTAAAAATAGTCGTATCGACACTCGTACCCCACTATCACTAGTGTCGGGATTTCGGGCTGCGACAAATTTATATCTCAACGTTTTCCAATTATATGATCTTCTGTGATCTACAACACACCATATAATCTATAGTATGAGATAAATTGGACTATAATAGGATTATGCAATAACAATATTTCAGATAGAAGAATCACAGTGAACTAAGGAATCAATGTATACAAGCATAAAGTCTTGCTTTCAGTATACAACCCTTCAATTCTCCCACTTATACTAAAGCAAACTTTTAGTATACAATGTGACTGAAAAACTGATAATATCCTCTAGCTATTACAAAATCTCCCACTTATACTAAAGTTTAATTTAGTATAGGGAGGCCACGAACTCCAAGGCCTTCAACATGCTTGTTGAACACCGCACCAGGAAGACTCTTCGTGAAGGGATCAGCCAGATTATCAACTCCCGCAATATGCATCAAAGCTACATCACCATGCTTGACCACAGACCGAATGTAATGATACTTGCCATCAATGTGTTTCATGGATTGATGACATCTTGAATCCTTGCTATTCGCAATAGCAGCCTCGTTATCACAATAAATTGTGATGCACTTCGGCAAACTAGGAATCACATCAATCTTAGTTAGGAAGTTTCTGAGCCATACAGCCTCTTTAGCAGCTTCACAAGCAGCTACATACTCAGCTTCCATGGTAGATAGTTAATTGCATTTCTGCTTTACACTTCTCCACACAATGGCTCCACCCCCAAACTTAAACACATAGCCAGTAGTAGACCGCCTCTTGTCCTTATCACCTTGATAATCGGCGTCCACATACCCTACCGGTGTCAGATCATCAGACTGGTAAACTAGCGCATACTCCTTAGTCCGTTTAAGGTACTTGAGTATGTGCTTTACAGCAGTCCAATGAGCTTGACCTGGATTCGCCTGATATCTTGCTGCAATGCCAACGGCAAAACAGATATCAGGCCTGGTACACTGCATCGCATACATGAGACTTCCCACAGCCGAGGCATAGGGAATTATCTTCATGCTCGCTATCTCCTCAGGCGTTGTGGGACACATTGCCTTAGATAGCGGAACACCATGTCTGAAAGGTAGAAAACCTTTCTTGGCATTCTGCATGCTGAACCGCGCCAAAACAGTGTCAATGTAGGATGTTTGAGACAAACTCAACATTCTCTTAGATCGGTCACGACCAATCTTTATTCCGAGAATATATGCTGCCTCTCCCAAATCCTTCATTTGAAACTGTTGGGATAACCACTCCTTAATGCCAGACAATACATTCACATTATCGCTAATGAGAAGTATGTCGTCCACATATAGTATAAGGAATACCAGACTCCCATCGATACAGACCCTATAAACGCAACTATCGTTGACACACTGCTCAAAACCATAAGTTTTGACCACGTCATCGAAACGTTTGTTCCAGGATCGTGAAGCTTGCTTAAGCCCATAAATGGACTTCTTGAGCTTCCACACTAGATGCTCCTCACCTTCCTTGATGAACCCCTCTGGTTGTAGCATATAGATGTCTCTATCTTCCTCAAGATACCCATTCAAGAATGCGGTCTTAACATCCATTTGCCACACCTCTAGGTTCATATGGGCAGCCATGGCCAAGAGAGCTCGAATAGACTTAAGCATGGCTACTGGCGAAAAAGTTTCCTCATAATCGATACCAGGTCGTTGAGTATAACCCTTCGCCACTAGTCTCGCTTTGAAGGCCGTAACCTTCCCATCCGGTCCTCTCTTGCGTTTGTATACCCATTTGCAACCAATGGCCTCACGACCAACAGGTAGCAAACATTTCTCGTATACATCCATGGCAGTTATGGATTCATATTCAGAAACCATACATGCTTCCCATTCAAGAGCATCTGGATCTGCTAGTGCTTCTGAGTAAGTCCAGGGATCTTCTTCGACAAGCCCATCATCAACTGAATCCGTAGATTCATTGACAAACGCATATCGATTGGGCAGTTTGCCCTTTGATGCCCTCTCACTACGACGTGGCACTATTGCAGATTCAGTATCGACAGCTTGTGCATTTTCTGATGAGACCTGTGGTACTACATCTTTCACAATTGGCTGACTTGTCGTGCCAATGTCTTTGACCTCACCGAGGACGATTTCGCTCCTACTTTTGTGGTTATTTACATAGTCCTCTTCCAAGAATCTTGCGTTAGTGCTAATAACGACTTTCTGATCCTTAGGACAATAAAAGTAACCACCTTTGGTTCCTCTAGGATATCCTATGAACAACTTTACTTCAGTTCTAGGGCTCAATTTATCGGCATCCTTGTTCAGCACGTGTGCTGGACTGCCCCAAACCCGGATGTGGTTAAGAGAAGGCTTGCGCCCTGACCACAGCTCGGACGGGGTTTTTGCAACCGACTTAGAAGGCACTAAGTTTAGAATGTAACCAGCTGTTTCTAAGGAATATCCCCAGAACGAAATAGGTAAAGTAGCGAAACTCATCATCGAACGAACCATTTCTAGAAGAGTTCTATTTCTTCTCTCTGCTACACCATTCTGTTGGGGTGTACCCGGTGTAGTCAACTGAGATGTAATCCCAGATTCTAATAAGTATGCTCTAAACTCGTTACTGAGGTATTCGCCACCGCGGTCAGATCGCAGTGACTTGATACTTTTACCATGTCGCTTCTCTACTTCCGCCTTGAATGTTTGAAACTTGTCAAAACATTCAGACTTGTAGCGCAACAAGTAAATGTATCCGTACCTTGAGTAATCGTCAATGAAAGTGACAAAATACTCGTACCCTCCACGAGCTTGAGTGGACATGGGTCCGCACAAGTCAGAATGAACCAGTTCCAACACTTCTTTGGCCCTATACCCCTTAGCCTTGAAAGGACGAGTCGTCATCTTTCCCTCTATGCAGGATTCGCAGACTGGGATTGGTTCTACTTGGAGAGACTCCAAGATACCATCGGAAACCAGTCTTTGGATCCTCCTTAGATTGATGTGACCCAATCTTAGGTGCCAAAGGAGAGTTTGGTTCTCTAGAGAAGAAGCCTTTCTCTTCTTTTGGTTTGTAGTCAAAGTATAAGCAGATGAAGAATAATCGAATGGACATGAAAAAGTATAAAGAGAATCAGCCGCACTTCTAAATAAAACTTGACCGTCTTTGATGAATACTGCACTGTCTTCTAAAAGAACAGAATATCCATACTTTCGTAATTGAATAGTAGAAATCAAGTTTTTCTGAAAACCCGGAACATAGAGTACATCTCTCAAAACCAAAACATGTCCATCAATCAATAAATTCACATCTCCAATTGAAACAACAGGTAAGCTTGCTTCATTTCCCATGGAGAGTGCTAGCTCGCCTCCACTAAGCTCCCTTGTCCGCAGGACTGCAAGGTGTAACAAACATGATCAGTTGCACCCGAGTCAACAACCCATTGATGGGAAGATCTCAAAACTGAATATGTTTCCGTTACAAGAGCAGTAGAAATACCTTGAGCTTTCTTCATCATGGGACAGTCAGACTTCCAATGTCCTACTTGTTGACACTTGAAGCATTTCCCTTTCCCCTTTGGCTTGCCAACGCCTCCGGTCGGGCCTAGCTTCTTCTTGCTCCCACCTTTTGCTTGGCCTTTCTTGCCATGGGGCCCTTTCTTCTTCCTACCTTTCGGTGGAAAACTGGGTCCTGTGGCAGTGGCCAAAGCCTGTGGACTCTTTCCCATGACCCCCTCGGCCGCAACCAACTCATTAAGCAGTTCATTTAGAGTGAACTTTTTCTTGCCCATTACGGCATTGAGTCGGAAGTTTTCGTAGGATTTGGGCAGAGTGTGGAGAACCATGTCTACCTTAGTGGCATCCTCGATTCCTCCACCGAGCACGTCCAGCTCATTGAAATGATTAATCATTCCAAGCACGTGCTCGCGCACAGACGAACCTTCCGTCATCTTTGAAGACATGAGTTTCCTCATGAGTTCAAAACGGACTGACCGGTCCGATTCCCCAAAGAGCTCCTCGAGGTTCCTCATAATTGCAGCCGCAGTCTCCAACGACTGATGTTGCAGCTGCAACGCAGAAGACATAGTGGTCATAATATAAGCTTTCGCCATATTATTCGCCCTATGCCACCGCTTGTGGGCCTCCCTTTGCTCTTCGGAAGACCGAGTATTAAGGTTTGCGGGAGCGGGAGTAGTAAGCACAAACTTATACTCCTCCGCGTCTAGGACAAATCCCAGATTGCGCTTCTATTCCGAAAAATTCGGACCAGTAAGCGGCTTAGCAGATAAAATATTCAAAAGCGGGGTAACAGTCATATCTGAAATATAAACAAACAAGCGCACATTAGAAAACACGTTATTGCATAAAGATTCGTAGCAATAATATTGTAACCTTTTGATAAAACAATATTATTGAAACCTCCGTTAGCCCAATCGAATTACACGCAAGCCACGTTCGTGTGGATGTTTACGCGCTCTTCGTTTGACCAGACACCCAGTCTTTGATCTCATTCCATTGCCAACTTATCCTTATGACAAAATGGGACCAATAAACGGACTTTGACTAGACCACGCAATTTCAAGAAGGGACTCCGTTGGGGAGTTGTACTTGAAATAAACGCCTAAGCTATGACCACAGTTTAGTCAACTTTATGACTATCTTTTATTTTAACCCCTCCTAGAATAATCCATGAAAGACTAACCCGTGCAAGCCACGTTCGTGTGGACGTTTACACGAGAAGCTCCCACTATTCTCAAGGTTAAAATAATTAATTTTAATCCTTTCCAGAATAACTCGCAGAAATTAATACATGCAAGTCACGATTGTGTGAACGTTTACATGCAAAACTCCCACTTATTCACAAGATTAAAATATTTTTAATTTAGAAGTTTAACCGACAAAAGCTGCAAATTAATAACGAGTGCAAGCCACGTTCGTGTGGACGTTTACACCAATTATTAATTTACTTTGCCTTAAACCAACTGTGGAGGTCTATATCAATTTTATTTAAAAAATTGAATTTTCCGCTTAGTCTTTTACTTCAAAAGGTTTACAGGTTAAATCACGTTGACACGGAAAACCTAAGCATGCATTTCTAGAACACATGTAATAAAACATGCTCGCTTGAAATTAAAACGTGCTTAGTGAAAACGTGATTGAACCTAGCATGATATTCTATGCGCATTTAAATTCACATAAAGCAAATAAAATCATGCTCAAAACACCTTAACGGTGATAAAATCCCACGACATGCTAAGAACAATAAAGAAAAAAAATCTTCGCAGGCCCATTCGTGGAATCCCATTTCTAATCTATTACAATAAAACAATAGAAAAGAAATAAAAAAAATTTAAGCTGAATCGGGCCCAAAACGGACCCAAAATCGGGCCCAAAACTGATCCAGCAACAGCCTCGCGCAGGCCCATCTTCTCGCAGCAAAGCAACCCAGAAACACAAGGCTTGGGCCCAATACACAGCCCAAAATGCGGTCAAAGGCCTTGATCCAGCAACAGGGGCGCACTCCTCTTTGTTCAGCTAGGGTTTGCGCCGCCCTAGGCGTCGCCGCTACCCCTGCCACCTGACCACACCACCACCACATGAAACGTGCTGCGCCGTCGTCGTCTACCCACTGCTCTCCTGCCGGCGACGTCGTCAGCCATCGCTGCTGCTCCGGTGAGCCTCCACCCGACACCAGCGTCGTAGCGCTGGACTTCCCTCTGTCGCCGCACCCTCCGTCTGCACGCGATTGAGATATCGGCTGAGTGAAGATGACACAGCACGACGCTCGTCGTTAAATGGCATCGCACAGACCTCTGGCAGTCGAGCCAGTAAGGAACGCCGGAGCGCCCCCAACCATAGACGCCGAGAGCGATCACAGCCATAGAACAGGAGCGCAGCGCTTGAGGGTGCCTCGAAGCAGATCTGAGCTTTGCTCTGTCACACCGAACGCATCTGTTCTTCACCGGACGCAGTGGTGTTACGCCGGACAGCAGTCCCGGTGCCGGGCGACCAGCGGGAGCCCGGAAAAACATACCCCGTTCTTCATGCCAGCCTCGTAATTCATGTTGAATCTCCAGATTACAGATTACATCCGAACAACAACAATTACAATTGAAATTCTAATCTAACCACGGATTTTCTCGTGGTGGAAAAACAATTACAACGTCAAACCGACGTATCCCACGAATCAACAAGCCACGAAGGACAAGCAACAGGAAAAACAAAAAAAACTTAATGGTTTTACTATTCATTTATCCGATAGAGCCGAAATTCTGGAACCACGGCTCTGATACCAATTGTAGGAACCATATTTTGATATATGATTCATGTGCCCGTGACCCATTTCGGATATCAAACGAATACATACAAAAACCATGTGCCTATAGCAAGAGGATAGAATCTTACTTGCAAATCCGGCAATCATCGACTCCAGTGTTGATCTTCCAACTTGTTCCCACGGCAAGACTTAACGTTGGGTGGCAACGATCTTCAAGTCCTCTCCTTTTCCTAGGGAAACTCGCCGCCTCACTTCTCTGTGCTCTCACAGATTTCTCTCTATTTTATCTCACGTAATGTCACAAGTAATTAGAATTAGGGCTGTACCTATTATTTATACTGGGTATTAAAACCCTAAATAATAAGCCCATCATCTATTTAAACTAAAACAAAGCCCAAAGGCTTAAGTGAGAAATAGATGGACGGACGCCCCATATGGAGTGAAGCCTTTATTGGGCCAAGCGGGGATCTACTAGCTTGAATAAAGTTTGGCCTCCCAGTGCTCGATTTTCCTATTCAGCCCAGAATAAAATCGAGACACAAGTATTAATTTATTCCACTAGAAAATTAATACTGAATTACCTCTTTATTCTTTAGGTGAGTCGGGGCTAGTATTAGACTTAATTAATCCCCGTGTTTAAGATATCCAATATCCATTAATTAATTAATTCCTCTGACGATTAATTAATTAATTAATTAGTCGTTTAATTATAAACGACATCTCGAGTGCTACCACTTAAACTTATTATCGTATTGGAACTAATTCCACCTGCAGGGTTTAATACGATAAACTTATTAAGTTCCTCGAGAGGATATTATCATCCTGTTATTAGCAGGACACGGTTCCTTATTGCAACATAATCGCATGTCGAATAATAATTGCTATCACCCAAAATATTGAGTATATTGAGCTTCAAGAGAACTCTCACCCATGATAAATCAAAGCAATAGTCAATATATTATTCACACCAATTAATCCAACTAAGGTTAAGACTATTTAAGTCGCCGAGATCTTGATTCTTAATTAGTCAGAATATAAGAATTCATCTCACTGTGATCCTGTTCAATACACGAAGGTACTAGCATAAATAAATAGTCAAGACAAACTATTTATCCATTTATGCTACAATCTAAACCAGCAACTCGTCCATAGTTGCCTCGATTGTGAACTCAATTTATATCTCAACTTTTTCCAATTATATGATCTTCTGTGATCTACAACACACCATATAATCTATAGTATGAGATAAATTGGACTATAATAGGATTATGCAATAACAATATTTCAGATAGAAGAATCACAGTGAACTAAGGAATCAATGTATACAAGCATAAAGTCTTGCTTTCAGTATACAACCCTTCAGAAGGACAGTGTATCCCATCAATCCTTTCCCCACCTTCCAGATCTACAACGCCTTTTGTTGACGCTGCTCAGCTACTCGGTCGTGGGTATACCGGTTGTCACACCCTGGTATGCCCTGGCCTTTGCTTGACACGGACAACGTTTTACCGAATAGAGATCACCCGTTAGGCCCCTACTGTCCATGGCTTGACACAGATCCGTCTGGAACCACGAGACTCAACCAAAAGAACAAATGCCTCACGAATGTTTACATATTGACAACAATTATTTCCACCCCTTAAACCTCACCAAGGGAACTACTCACACATAATGGAAAACATAAATGCAAAATAAAATGAACACATGAATGAAAGGAAATTTGAAATACTTAATATAAAAATACCTAAGGCAACAACCTTGGCTTTGTTCGTCACAACGGAATTGAAATACGAAAACCTACTAAATTGTTTGGTGCGAAAAATATAAAAGAACTAAAAGTAAATTATTTTCTTGGTGAACTAACAAAAGTCTAAGTCTAGAAGAGCACTAAAAACTGATGTGTAAGTGTAAAAATTCGTTCATCCCCCCTTTTGGCAGCCACGCATGTTGGTCTTTAAATAGCAGTTCGGTAGTGGTCAAACCCTAGCCGGCAGACCAAATCTGGCAGATTATTTCCTTCTATATTTAGCTTGATCCTTGATTTGATTTGATAGATAATGGATCTCCAGCGAATTTGGGGTTGATTCCACATTATTCCAGATCCTTTCATTGCTAGAATTCGCCAGAATCTTCCATGCAATCTCCTCCACACGTCTTTCCATATATAGCTCCAGCTGTTGACTGCTGTTGATGGGAATAGTCATACTAGCTTCTTTCTTCGGTTGGCCTCATACCAGGTGGTACACTTCGAACGTTTCCGCGCCTCGAATGGTTCTGAGGGGTACTTCGTCGAGCTCTCTTCCTGGTTCATATATAGCTCATCTGTGTTGACTGCGACTGCTGTTATGGCCTTACCAACTGCTTCCTTCGGTTAGCCTCCCACCAAGTGGTACACTTCGGAGATTCCCGCGCCTCGAATGGTTCTGAGGGGTACTTCGCCGAGCTATCTTCCTGGTAAGTTTCACTTCTGGAAGCTTGGATAGTTTTGGTCCGGTAATGCCCATTCTGACCATATTTCGTGCATATGCCCTTTTCCGAGGTTCATCCTCCTGAATACCTGTTTTCTCCCCAAGACGACTCAAACAAAACAAAAGAAAGAGAAAAATAGGTCCAAATGGCCCAAAAGTCGAAGACGCATCACACCTACACAGTTTAAACCATACTTGCCCTCAAGTATGCAGATGGATTCACAAAAGACACTGACGAAAAGAGAAGAAAGAAAAGAAATAAAGACTTAAGACACGAAACTGCACAATTATCAGTTCAGATCAAACATGCATGCATCATCCGTAATGTCATACCGCAAACCATTGAGCAGAAAAATCACATGTAGAGATAGCAGTTTCTCTCACACACTCAAGTGTATGGCTAAATGTATACTCTCATACTATGTTGCATTAGCTCACCTATAGGCTTGATCACGGATTCATAACAAGTGTTCAAATTGGTATAATTCATCAAATGGTCTTTTAAAGGTTTGTAGTGGGGCATACGGAGTGGAGGTAAGGATTTCTGGATAAGTAGCTTAAAACTTGGTTCCAGTCATACCGACCTATCTTCTTCAGTAATGGCACACCCACTTCATTTTCTCCCTTTATTCTTGGCACGGCTTATTTTAACTTCTTCAATTCGAGCAAATTTATTGTTTCATTTTTGTGCCCAGACCTTCCTTTCTCAAGTTATGCTTTTTCAGTTAGAGCAATAAACTTCCCCTTATCTTTTGCATAGTGTGGAAGTCACATCTTTTCATCCATTTCAATTCAAGGGCTTACAAAGGAATTTCATTCGGTTCAAAGTGGTTTAGCAAAGGTTTATCATTTAAAGCTCAAGGAAATAATTCTGGGGCTCTAATTTGAAGAAAATTGCCCTAATCATGTAAATTATACCAACTAGCTAAAATCCATAAACAAGTTCTAGGGTTACCAAGCAGCATAGTCACACAGAAAATAAATGCAATTTTGGCTCAGATCTCACAGGTGGGAGTATTCAGTATGCTCTCTACTGCTATCATGTGATCATGCTCATCATACCAACAAACCAGTCAAACCAAATAGCATGCATGAATCACCAATACCAACAACATGTGCAGACAGACTCTAACTCAAGACTCAAAAGAAAAACAAAGACTACTAGGGAGAGAAAACTTATTCATGGAGTGTGAGGACTCGGTGGAATGCATCCCAAATGTCCAACAAAATTGTCTTGACATTAGTATAGCGTTGAGATCATGTGTAGCAGCTATGGAGTGGTGGAGAGTGGGCGAATGAATTTCCCGATCCTTTAAAATGCAAAGGTCTTGCCAGTCGGGCAGACCCTGACCAATCATACTGCTGATGCGGTAATCCCTTGACCACCTACTGTATCTCCACCGGCCCCACCTACACACTTTGCTTTACAAAGTGGGTTTTAATCTTCGATGCATAGGATCCAGCTCAACTCATCTGCATGGTTAGACCTCCAAGAAACACAAAACAGAGGGAAAATAAAAGAAACATGAAACTAAAGCAGTAATGGTCATACCAGCGACCTTATTCTGGGTTGCCTCCCAGTCAGCGCTCTTGTTTATTGTCTTGAGCTCGACGTTGCCCATCCCTACATGAGTTGGATCAGGTTGGGCTTAAAGTTCAGGTCAGCTGGGTATGCCAGCTGACGTATGGCCTGCGGGGCAGCAACTACAATCCCGCGTCTCGCTGTACCGCGTCACACAGTAAGCGGAAGATGAAAAGTGAAGAGTACAATTGTTGCGCGTCACTCCCCGGCAACAGCGCCAATTTGATATATGCGCGCGCCCATCGTCCGGCGCGCGGTATCAAAATAATTTTGTGTATGCCCCAGACGGACAATACACGCTCCTATTGCTCGCAACCAAAGAACAGTCTTAGCAGCAAGTATAGGGTCGATCCCACGGAGAGTGATGAACTACTTTACTCTTCGGGTGCACAAATTGAGTTGTCACGGTCTCAACCTGTTTATCTGCACAAGTAAACTTAAACAAAGATCAAATATAACAAGGGGTAAGGTTTACGGTTAGGTCATAACTGTTGTCAATATTTATTCCGGTCATAGGCATACTGATGATCCGTATAGACTCAAGGCGTGGCCCAAAGACATTGGGGCGTTTCAAGAGATCATACTTCACACTTAGGATGGTTGAGTCCATTGTAGTCACTTGGTTCGAAGGTCACACATTCCCCGGTCACAAGGCAGTGCTTCACTCCTCCTTAGATAGTAGTCATACTCGTTACTCACCAAGTATGACCCTCACCAACCTTCTCTCCTGAGGTCCCCAACTCTGCACTTTGAGTGACACATGCCTCCTGGACACAACTATTTCCGGCTTGTTAGCCGACCAGTCATAGACATGCTACGGCGCAGAAGTTACCTTCCTCGTTTGATAACCATGGCTTTATGCCTCGTCACAGTTGATGGATAGTCTCTAGAGAAGCCCAAGACTGAGGAAGGACAGTGTATCCCATCAATCCTTTCCCCACCTTCCGGATCTACAACGCCTTTTGTTGACGCTGCTCAGCTACTCGGTCGTGGGTATACCGGTTGTCACACCCTGGTATGCCCTGGCCTTTGCTTGACACGGACAGCGTTTTACCGAACAGAGATCACCCGTTACGCCCCTACTGTCTATGGCTTGGCATAGATCCGTTTGGAACCACGAGACTCAACCGAAAGAACAAATGCCTCACGAATGTTTACATATTGACAACAAATATTTCCACCCCTTAAACCTCACCAAGGGAACTACTCACACATAATGGAAAACATAAATGCAAAATAAAATGAACACATGAATGAAAGGAAATTTGAAATACTTAATATAAAAATACCTAAGGCAACAACCTTGGCATTGTTCGTCACAACGGAATTGAAATACGAAAAGCAACTAAATTGTTTGGTGCGAAAAATATAAAAGAACTAAAAGTAAATTGCTTTCTTGGTGAACTAACAAAAGTTTAAGTCTAGAAGACCACTAAAAACTGATGTGTAAGTGTAAAAATTCGTTCATCCCCCCTTTTGGCAGCCACACATGTTGGTCTTTAAATAGCAGTTCGGTAGTGGTCAAACCCTAGCCGGCAGACCAAATCAGGCAGATTATTTCCTTCCATATTTAGCTTGATCCTTGATTTGATTTGATAGATAATGGATCTCCAGCGGATTTGGAGTTGATTCCACATTATTCTAGATCCTTCCATTGCTAGAATTCGCCAGAATCTTCCATGCAATCTCCTCCACACGTCTTTCCATATATAGCTCCAGCTGTTGACTGCTGTTGATGGGAATGGTCATACTAGCTTCTTTCTTCGGTTGGCCTCATACCAGGTGGTACACTTCGAACGTTCCCGCGCCTCGAATGGTTCTGAGGGGGTACTTTGTCGAGCTCTCTTCCTGGTTCATATATAGCTCATCTGTGTTGACTGCGACTGCTGTTATGGCCTTACCAACTGCTTCCTTCGGTTAGCCTCCCACCAGGTGGTACACTTCGGAGATTCCCGCGCCTCGAATGGTTCTGAGGGGTACTTCGCCGAGCTCTCTTCCTAGTAAGTTTCACTTCTGGAAGCTTGGATAGTTTTGGTCCGGTAATGCCCATTCTGACCATATTTCGTGCATATGTCCTTTTCCGAGGTTCATCCTCCTGAATACGTATTTTCTCCCCAAGACGACTCAAACAAAACAAAAGAAAGAGAAAAATAGGGCCAAATGGCCCAAAAGTCGAAGACGCATCAACGATGCTAGCCGAATCAAAACTCCCCTTGAAGTTTTGGGCCGAAGCAGTCAACAACGCATGCTACACACTGAATCGCTCCTTCCTCATTCAAAGACATGGAAAAACTCCATACGAGCTATGGAAGAACAAGAAGCCTTCAATTGCCTACTTTCATGCTTTCGGTTCTAGGTGTTTCATCCACAACAATGAAAAGAAGAGGTTAAACACATTTGATAGCAAGGCTGATCCAGGAGTCTTTCTTGGATACTCTGGAACAGAACGTTCGAGCAAAGCCTATCAAGTGTTTAATTCTCAAACTCTCTGTGTAGAAGAAACACCTCATGTGGTCTTTGACGAGTCTACAAGTGATTTCAGGGAACAGGAAACAGAAAAGTGTGTCTAGAACACTGAAGGTTCCAAAGCTAAAATCCACAACACCGAGTCTGCTACTGTCTTGGTGTGGGGACCAGGAAAAGATGAAGATACTGAGAAGCTTCAGTATCAAAAGATCAGCCAAAGGTCTGAAGTTCAGACTGGAGCTAATACAGATGGCATCAGTCAAGGAGGAACTCCAGTTGCTGAAGATCGAGTTGAACGTGCCGAAGCAACTCCAACTCAACTCACCCCTGCCCCAAAAGGTGCTCAACAGTTCAGAACCATTCTGACTGAAGAAGCCCCACCATCTCCAGAAGAAATCAAGAAGTATCGAAGATGGTTTGAACTCCACTCAAAGGAGAACATCATTGGAGAACCATCAGATGGCGTCAAGACTCGAAGATCAATGTGCAACCTCGTCTTTGACATCAATCAGAACTGCATCAACGAAGATAAGAATTTCAGCTGTTTCTTATCATCTACAGAGCCTAAGGATGTTGAAGAAGCTCTGAAGTCCACTCAATGGGCCATCACAATGCAAGAAGAACTCAATGAATTCAACCGGAATTCAGTTTGGAAGCTTGTGGATCGACCAGACGATGCAAAGGTGATTGGTTTGAAATGGATTTTCAAAAACAAGAAAGACGAAGAAGGAAACGTTGTGAGAAACAAAGCAAGGCTTGTAGCAAAAGGATACAGTCAAGAAGAAGGAATCGACTACGACGAAACGTTCACTCTAGTTGCCAAATTGGAAGCAGTCAGACTCTTCTTAGCCTTCGCAGCTCACAAAGGTTTCAAGGTACACCAAATGGATGTGAAGTGCGCATTTCTCAATGGAGTGTTCACCGATGAAGTCTATGTGGAACAACCTCCAGGCTTTGAGGTTGCTGGACCAGAAAAGGTGTACAAGCTGAAGAAAGCGCTCTATGGCTTGAAGCAAGCTCCAAGAGCGTGGTATGATACTCTCTCAGAGTATCTTGTTGAACAAGGTTTCAAGAAAGGATCTGTGGACAGAACTTTGTTCACTCTCAAAGAAGGAGAAGATCTCTTACTTGTTCAAATTTATGTCGATGACATAATTTTCGGATCCAAATCCGAACGCATGTGCAAAAAGTTTGCTGACATCATGACCAACAAGTTCCATATGTCCATGATGGGAGAAATGAATTTATTTCTCGGATTGCAAGTCAAGCAGACCAGCGAAGGAATATTGATCAGTTAGTCCAAGTATGCCAAGGAACTGATAGCCAAGTTCGGTATTCAGCACATGAAATCAGTCAAGATCCCAATGAACACAAACTAGAAAGTTGATCCAGACTCAAAAGGAAAATCTGTCTCTTTGACGAAGTACAGAGAAATCATTGGATCATTGCTGTATTTGACTACGAGCATACCAGACATCGCATTTGCAGTCGGAGTATGTGCAAGATATCAGTCAGATCCAAAGAAAGCTCATTTGGATGCAGCAAAGCGAATTCTACGATATCTTAAAGGCACACCCAACTTAGGATTGTGGTACCGAACAGACGACGACTTCAAGCTCATCGGATATTCAGACTCAGATTTTGCTGGATGCAAAATTGATCGCAAATCAACCTCCGGAACCTGTCAATTCCTAGGCAACAAGCTCATCTCTTGGTTTTCAAAGAAGCAGACTTCAGTCGCCACCTCCACAACTGAAGCTGAATATGTTGCTGCTGAAAGCTGCTGCTCACAACTCTTGTGGTTAGTCCAACAGTTGAAGGACTATGGGATAGACGAAAAGGAAGTCCCAATCTATTGCGACAGCTCCAGTGCTATTGCAATCTCCCAGAATCCAGTTCATCACACCAGAGTCAAGCATATTGCTATTCGACATCATTCCATCCGTGATCACGTCGAAAAGAAGAATATCTCTGTGGAATGGATTCCAACTGCTGTTCAGAGAGCGGACTTGCTGACCAAAGCTCTTCCAGAAGAAAGGTTCAACGATCTGTGTGGAAGGATCGGCCTCATCAACCCTGAAGAGTGATGCTGTGTTTGAAGATTTTCTCAAACAGTCATGCTGACTGGTGGTCTTCCAATTGCTGTTCAACAATCACTGACGTGGAAAGCAATAAATTCAAGCGCTCATCTGAAGAAAAGTCATCCTGATGATTCAACCAGGATCAAGTGGTATCGACTGACTATAATGATCAGTCGATCAGTAAGTATTTTTAAACTTACTATTTAAAAATCAGTTATTTCAGTTAAGAGCCTTGAGTTGAAATTCAAAATCTTTCTCTAACTGTTCAGTTTCTTTCAAAACCTTTAACTGATTGTTGGAAAATGGAATATCCGAGAAGGACAAGTGTTTTAAAAGGAAAAATCTGTTTTGATTGAACTTGTCAATATCTTCTCTAAAAATCTTTCCAACCTGTTGCCTCTGTGATAAAATTTCTTGAGAACCTCATTGACATGACATAATGCAATGATACCTCTCATCTTTTTGAAGCTTCAGTCCCCTGCAGTGACGGCGGACGTGAAAATTTTCTTCAAAAACATTTTTAGGCACAGTCTTCGAAAAACTTTTCATCTTCTTACTTGGTACAATTCGTGTCTATTTATACCATGTTGTCTTCACCCTTTTTCTGCATCAACTAACAACTATCCACAGCCTTCACTGTGAGAAAAATTTTCAAACCTTCCAAAGTTGCAGAGAAATTTTGTTCCGACTAAAGGAGAAATCTATGACTGCAAAGTCATGGAGTGGGAGAATGACGCTCACATACTTGGTCTTCACCGAACCCTTCCACTGGATCTCAACGTCACTTCGACGTCAAAGTTTGCTCTACCCTCACTTGTATCCAGTGAAACGAGTGTCTTCCATCCTCATGCCTGGCGCCAAGAAGCCTCACAACTTCTGGAGGAGATCTTCCTTATCGCATATATTGCACTCTTCCCTGGCTTGCAACAAACAACGAGACTCCGCTCGTTGTTGGCCGGCATCTTCAGCCGCACCAGGTCTATTCTTCAAAGACCCAGTGCTGGCGAATCGATGGTGTTAGTCTTCTCAGCTGCCACCAGTTCGATTCTTCCCTGTTACGCCTTCCTTCACTTCTCTTCTTCTTTCTCCATCACCAGCTCTTCTTTCTCCCTTCAAGGCAGCCTTCTCTCTCTTCCAAGGCAGCCTTCTTCTCTCGTCTTTCCTTCAATTCTCTGCCTCTCTCATCTCTCCATCTCTCCACTGGCGTCTCCTTCCTTCTGCAACTCTGGACTCACCCTATTCTCGAATCTTCTCAAGATCTTCTGAGACTAGGAGTTGGGTACCGTCTGATCATTGTCTTCATCATCAGCTCTCTTTTTGATGTTGCCAAAAAGGGGGAAAGTTGGAAGTCAGAGAAAAACCTTCTCAAAGGTTTTTCCTGCATCTTCTTTTTTGACTGAAGATGAGACAGGAAAGGATCACCAGAAGTTGTAAGGACGACGTTTCAGTAAAGACCTCAACTCAACGAAAAACAAGTGAGAGTGGAACAAGCTTAGGAACATGAAGACACGAAGACAGAAGATGAAGATCAAGAAGTTCAACGGCGCAGCCAAGCAGACTGCTGGAGTCCATGGGTTTCCCATGATGTTTTTGTTTTTATTTTTTTACTCCAATGTAAGTCTCGCTCTGTACACCGACTAATGGCTTATCAGTCCTTTATTAATGAAAAGAACTTCTTTTTGATCTCAACCTGAAGACAATGACTCTTTGTCCAGGCTCTGATTATGTTTTTCTATCTTCTCCTGTTCTGTTTTAGAACTGTTTCGTTCTTAACTCTAAGTACAAGTTTTTCGGCTCTATTGTTAAGGGGGAACTGTTTTCACCCCAGTTTTAGAACTTGTGCTGTGAGTTCAGTCTTCTAGAACTGCTGTATGGTTTTGGCATCATCAAAAAGGGGGAAATTGTTGGGAACCTTGTGGAATATCCTAATCCTTGTTTTGATGATACCAAAATTCATAGGTCTTAATTGTAATAGACTAGAACAAGTTTTGAACTCAAGTGTTAGAGTTTGTTTCTAGTTTAGTATGCGGTTCTGAAGACTGAAGACTGAAGACTGAAGGACGAAGGACTGAAGACTGAAGACTGAAGATATTGACTCAACCTAAACACCTCTAGATTGACTTGCAATAGAACAAGGACATCCTAGCAGTGATAAGCTAACCCAAGTCGATCTCACAAGGAAAGTCTTAAAGGGCTTCTAGTAGTATCGCAGGGAAAAACAATAAAAGAAAGCAGTAAAGGCTTTGATTTAAAAACGTAACTTAAACTTAAACGTAAATTGAACTTAAACTCAACCTAGGCAATAATTTAAACAACTCAAATTAAACCTAACTTAAGAAATTAAATACTTGTAAATTTAAATACTTCTAATCTAGGCGTGAAACTAAGGTGCATAATTTAAATTGCATAATTGAAAAGAAAGCATAAACATAAACGAAAAGCATAAACATGATTGAACAAAAATAACTTGAATTGAAATACGAAATACCGTAATTGTCTTGAACGTGTAATTGTGTCACTCAGTCACAATCCAAGAAACTAAACTAAGAACTAAATTGAAATCTAACTTAAAACAATAAAAACTCGAACTAAGAAAGCAATGAAATTCCTAAGCTTTGGATGCCAACAAATCGCAAGGTGGTGTCTAAAACTAGGGCAAAAGATTGATTATTACAATGAAAAGTATGGCCCTATTTATAGACTTCAAATTCCTAAGGATCACCACGGAAGTTGCCATGCAAAGAAGAATTCTAAAGGCAATAGAATCGTGCAAAGTAAGGCAACCTCCAGCTGTAACTCGCGCTCTGATCCGGCTGAATTCGAAGCTCTCGCCAGCGGAATGACTATCGCCAGGAGAACGGGTCGCCAGCGGAATGGCTTCCGCTCTGGCATTCGCCAGAGGAATGGGTCTCCAGCGGAATCGCTTCCGCTCTGGCATTTGCCAGCGGAATGATGATTTCTCTGACTTTTGCGATCCCACTGTACTGACTTCTGTTTCCAGTAGCGAAGTGATTTCTCTGGCGCTTCCTTGCTCGCTTCGATTCCTCTGGAACTTCCGCACTCGCCTCGATTCCTCTGGCGTATGATTTCGCTGCTCTGGCTTCCGCGCAGAATTATAGCTCTGGCGCGGGCCTTCTCGGTTCTGGTACGGGGGCTTTGCTTCTCTTCCATGCTAGAGTGTGCATAAACACACAATTCTTAGCCCAAATTCTTCAAGATTTGCACTCTTCATCTCGAAAACCTAAATCTTCTGCAAGGCATAAAATAGACCATAAATGTCACAGCCCGCAACCCTTAATGACAATTTAGCCGGGGTTATGACTTGGGGTGAACAATAAGAAATGGAAATGGACAATTACTTAACATTAAGGTATATGAGAATGTCACTCATAGATAAGATGCTAGGATCATATATGATCATTTGGATACTTATAAAACATACACATGAAGGAGAACTGATTAAGGTGGGTTATCCAATAACACGTGTCACAACTTCATAACATAGAGTTATTCTAATAAAAGTGTTTTGCAGCGGAAAAACGTGTGAGATATACATATGAAGATGTATACTCAAGGTTACATTTCTTGAAATGTCAAAAGAACACCCGCTCAACATCATTCCATTCCATCAGCTGCTCAACCTGCACATTTAGAAATACATGCAGGGCTGAGTATAAAAATACTCAGTGGGCACATATGCCTACTATGAAATATAACATGCTTCGTAAAGATTTAAATTGTCATGCCATCATAAACAGTACAGCAAGGGGTTTTTCGCTAAAAATGCCCAAGCTTACTAAATTCAGTTGTGATTCTTAAAGTTCGACTGCAGTCTAAGTTCTCTTGTAATCTATCATATCTGGAACTTTGTGCCGGAGAGGTGGCCACCTCTCACGGTCACTTGACCGGCCAACCCGCTAGATGACTCACGGTCACTGGTGTACACTAGCCCTGGCAGGATAGCTATCAACTGCTCAAGACCCGAATTCGATTGCATCATTGGCAAAGCCAAAGCAGATAGATATCATACTAAAATTTAAACATTTTATGGCAAGACAATAGTTGAAATAACTTTAACTCAAAGATTTTGTCATTAAATAACTTGCTTGAACGTAACATTTAAACTCATTTGATATATATGAAACTGAAATTAACAGTTAGATCATCTCATGCATTCATTCGTATAAGAGGCCTACGACACGCAGGGGATCTCTATATACGTATAGTAAAAGTAATGCCCACCTGGATAGGCAAAGCCTGAAGATCATACACATAAAAACCTGTCTTGGGAAAGCAGCGCTAGTCCCCCTCGTCACAAAGCCTACAAGAAATTCTATTCTTAATAGGTCTCCTTGAATCTAATCTTAAGCCATGGTGTAGTGCTTAACATTCTATGATTCACTTAGTCGGTTTTCAAAATTTAATGAATAAATAATTGAAAACATTTCTCTTGAGTTAAGAACACCAACAATATTCTTACTCATCTTTCTTTAATAATTGGAATTATAAATAAAACCAATTAAATCTTAAATACTCTTATTGCAAAAATATAATGCAAATTCATGTCATGCTTGGCATATAATAAGAAATTACTTAAAATATGCACATAATAATAATAATTTAATATTATTATGAAAATTAAAATAATTAATCAAACCTAATAAGTCTAATTAATTATAATAGTGTAGCCTTTTTTTTTTAAAAACAACTCTCCACAATCCAATTAAATCAATAATTGGGCAGCCCATTTAAAATAATTAAATCAAGGACCTCCCTTTTTTTTTTTAATTTCGCAGCCCACTAAAAAAAAATGGCAGCCCAAGTTTAAATAAAATGAGTCCCAACCCTTTAATTAAACACTGGCCCAACTGAAATAAAATTTAAACAAAACTCGGCCCAATAGACTCGGCCCAACACTCAAGCCCAAACCTAGGCCCAACACCACACTTTTCTTCCTTCCTTTCTTCTCCCATCAGCCGCACACACACATACAAACACAAACGCAGCTGCACACTCCCCTCTCCTCTCTCTCTCTCTCTCTCGGACGATATGTCCGTCGCCGCTGCCGTTCAACGGCGCCGTCGCCGCCGGCGAGCGGCGCGGCTCTCCCTTCTTCGGCATCTTTCCTCTCCCCGACGACTGCTCATCCCTTTCTCCCTCACGACTGCTCGCCTCTCTCCCTCGCAACTGCTCGGGCTTCACGGCCGTTGGAGCTCGCCGGAGCAAGCGGCGACAGGCTCCAGCTCCCTTCTCTCTTCTCCCTTCTCGGCGACTGCAACAAGAAAAGCTGCCGCCGACGTGACTCGGACTCCCTCTCTCAGATCTCCGGCGACGACAACAGCGATGAACTGCTGCAGCGCCTGAACCCTAGTGACCTCAATCCAGTCGTCCTCAGTCTCCTCCAGTGACTGCACGGTTCCTCTTCCGGCGACGAACGCCGCCGGCCACCCCTCTCTTTCTGAATCAGTCCGGCGACCACAGGACAGCCATGGCCGCCGCCGTTCTCAGATCCAGAGCAACGGCAGAAAAGCCGCCGCCTCGGATCTCCTCCCCCTTTTCACTCTCCCTTGGCCAGACAGCAGCGGCGAGTTGCCGCCATGCCGTGCTCTACCTCCCTCCATCTATCGACTCTCACAGCCAACAAACACACCAAAGGACTCGACGCAGTAAGGTTCGAAATCAGGGGATAACAAAGCTTCAAGACTTCTCTTTTATCAAGTCGATTCTTTCATATGTACAAACATAAGTCTTTTCTTTAAATCAGTAAATGAATTTTGTTATACATACTGAAAACTTGGTTCAATTGTTAATGCGGATACACACATATTTATATATATACACAGAATAGATGTATGCGAACATATGTATGAATGTATTCTTCTAAAAAT
This sequence comes from Salvia miltiorrhiza, assembly GCF_028751815.1. NCBI lineage: Eukaryota > Viridiplantae > Streptophyta > Magnoliopsida > Lamiales > Lamiaceae > Salvia > Salvia miltiorrhiza. The sequence continues at coordinate 41,543,066 of NC_080393.1, read as the reverse complement.
GAAAGATTGAGTTGTTGTCTACTTTAGTAAACACTGCGTAAATAATTTGGTTGAAATAAAACCTTGAGTTGATGAACATCTTGGTGGTTTTGATTTGGCAGTCTGGTTCAATAGTGAATTTGAAATGAAACCTTGATGAAAATGTTGTTTGTTTTATGGACTGAGCTGGAGCTCTATCTTTGTGTGGGATGAAGGAGGACTTTGGCTGATGATATAAAAGGGATGCACAGGGTGGGGTGACTGCACGGCTATGCTGTTACTTTTTCAAGAGTAGATGTGTGAATGAAAGAAAATAGAGTGTAGGAAGACTTTAATTGTGTGAATGAAGGAAAATAGAGTGTAGGAAGACTTTAATTGTGTGAATGAAGGAAAATTAGAGTGTAGGAAGACTTTAATTGTAGGGAGTGGCTTGATGGTAAGTGTTGCTAAAAGCAATGAAATAACGTGATGTGACAATTAAAACATCTGTGATGAATTGTCAAACTGAAATAATTCTTTAGGGTTCAAATGCTCGTATAAAAAAAATTCAAATGCTCAATTTAAATAAATATGCAATGCATAAGAATTTAAATAACTAAATTTACAAATATATTTTTGTAAATCGTCTTTGTTGGAATTAAAATAAATTCATTTTCTTTTATTCGGCGTGAATCATCTTTCTATCTAAGTTCAAAATTTTTTCTAAACTTAGCTCGAGGAAACGGGGTATTACAATAAAACGCACCAATTTCCAGAAGATTTAACTTAAAATAAGCACATGCAAACCCCTAAAATTAGAACAATTAGGCATAAATCAACCCCCCCCCACACTTAGCCTTTTGCTTGTCCTCAAGCAAAATCCATATGAATCCTAGGAAGAGATTGATTTCAACAATGCTAATTTCCATCCAAACATTCTCAAAGTCAATCTAAAATTTTACAATCAACACATATCTCTTGATCATGCAAGTAACTCAAAGTTTAAGAAGCAACAAAAGAGTAATGTAAGCAATTCGATCAGACCCAATTCTCCGTTAGAAGTGAATTCCCTAATGTGATCGCCTTTATAATCAATATCACCAATTTCACACTTTGTGTGCTTAAGATTTTCGACAGTTGAGCCATAATTCATGAAATAAAAACCTATTTGGATGTAATCCAAAGTCTTTTCATGTGGTTTCCCATTGCTCATAGTTAGACTAGAGGAGCAGAGACTCAGAGCTATCACATTTAAGAACAGGCCAGATGTTTCAGAGCTGACAATTTTGAAGTTGGCAATTCGTCCAACATTTTCATAAATAAGATACGATCGTAGGTAATCACAATGACAACATTCCTTCTAGCATCTACCGGACAAATCACGTTTTACTAACTTACAATCATGTTGCAACAAAACTCCAATTCTTTGCATAAACAAGAAACACATATCAACAGTAAAACAAGAATAACCACCATTCATTCACAAACCCGAAATTCGCATTGAAAACCATCTACTCTTCCACAAATTCATAAAAATTAGCAAGATTCAAGACAAAAACTAAGCATAGAAAGACTAATCTCGCCCAATTGAAAGCATAAGCGCAATAAAACACCCCCCACACTTAAAGCATGCCATGTCCTCAGGGCACAAAAGAAATAAAAAGAGTAGAGAATACGTCCCTGATTATCGGCATGGAGACACTAAAGCATCGTGCGAGGTGGTGACGAGGGGAATTCGCTGGCTGTGGCAGAGTGGAGAAGTGCAGCGCTGGTGGTAGTATGAGAATTTCAGCGCTGAAAATAAGATATGTGTTTACCTCATTTTTGGGCAGTATTTACTAGTGTTTCTACCGTGCATTCGAGCATGTTTTATACCTCTTTGCCTTATTTTTCACGTGCTCGATGATCTTTTTGGTGTATTAATGTCGTGTGCAGGATTCGTGAGTCGTTTAGCATTTTCAGCATCGTTTCGAGTGTTTTTCGGAAACAAACTCACGGCCGCCGCCGCCTCTGTTCAAATCCGGCAGTTACGGATTTTCGTATAAAAACCCATTTTTAGGGTTTTACTTGTTACTTCCGATCAGAACAGCCTCTAGGGCAATTTTCCACTATTTTCCCATTGTTTTTAGAGTTTCTAAACTTTTACTTTCGCTTTGGATTCATCGGATCGCTTGAGATTCAAACTATCCTTTCATCGGATTATTTTTCATTGGATTGCTACGTTGAGTAAGAACTCATTTATTTTCCTCAGTAATTTGAATCCTTTGGTTTATTTGAATTCCTTAGTTTATGCTTGATGAATGTGATGATGATGAATGTGATGTTTTGAGATTGTTGACGTTTGATCTTGATGAAGCGCGTGAATCGTTGGATTGTTATTGTTGCCTTCGGATTTCTTTTGTTGGTGAATGTTTAATAATCTTTTTATGGTGATTGAAGATTTCTGTGAGTTGATTTTGATGCTTGATTTAGTTTCTTGCCTAAGTAATAATTAATTGTTAATGTTTATGAGTTTATGATCGTGTGGTTCAGAGTTCGAGATTGAAACCCTAGTTGATTACGTTAATGTTTAAAGGCCATGTTCTTAGTTCTTATATGCTTTCTGCATTAGTTAATGTTTATTGCTTTCTTTCAATTACGTCTTGGTGATAGAATGAGAAATAGTGACAGACCCAAATTACCCGATTAGAGTGTTTAGATTTCATTTCAGTTTCTTGTGAGCAATACGATTGGAGCCCTGCTAAGTCTTCCTTGTGAGACGACTTGAGTCACCTTACCACCCTAGGACGACCTCGTATAAATTTGAGTCCATCCGCTAGGTGTTTTAGGATGAGTCAAATTTTGGCGCCGTTGCCGGGGAGGGCTTTAGGCATTTGATTGTGTTGCATTGTTTTCCGTGTTTTTCTTTTGTTATTTCTTTTGACTCGGTTATTTTCTCCCTCCGGTGCGTTTGATTTGTTTGTTCGTGTTGTGTATGCAAGGACGTAGAAGCTTGAAGAGAAAGCTCGCACCTTACTACGACAACATACATCGACCCCGTGAGATCCTTTCAAGCCTGGAGGAGGAGTCCGAGTCCAGTTCGAGAAACCTTGTGGAATCACAGTTTCGAGAGGAAGACTGTGAAGAGAGAATCACTTCCAACCCCATTTTGGAAGACTTTGAGGATTCACGCTCAGTTGACTTAGAAGATCCGTTAGAGAACGGCGAAGGGCGTGAGCAAGAAGAAGAAGAAGTTCATCCCAATCCTCACCAAGAAGCCATGGCGGAGCGAAACGTACAGTACATGGGAGATTTCTCCAGGCCGGTCATTATAATCTGAAGCCCAACGACTCAAACCTGCTGCCGCTCTTTCATGGGATGCCCAGTGAGGACGCCTTACAGTTCGTCCGTGATTTCTGCACTCAAGTGCAGACCTTCCCTCTGTTGGACCTCACCGAAGATCAGTTGAGACTCAAGTGCCTACCTTATGCACTCAAGGACCGGGCGAGAACGTGGTTATTGTCCTTGCCGCCGAACTCCATCACTACATGGGGAGAGGCGTGCGAGAAGTTCATGCTCAAGTACTACCCCAACCACAAGACACAGGAGATTAGGAGCCAGATAATGAACTTCTTGCAAGGAGCTGACGAGCCTCTCCACGAGGCTTGGGAGAGATTCCAAGAGCTCCTCCGCCAGTGCCCACAGCAGCAGTTAGCACCCGTCATGTTGATGCAGTTCTTCTATGACGGATTGATTCAGACGGCACAATTCATGGTGGACAGTACAGCTGGGGGCAACATTGCCCGAAAGACAGCCGATGAGCTCAAGGAGATCTTCGACACACTGGCCGCGAGCTCTCAACAGAAATCAGTCAGAGGAAGGAGGGTCGAAGCCCATGCTGTAGCCCCAAACAATGAGCTGCAGAAGCAAGTAGCGGACCTGATGAGGCAAGTACAACATTTAAGAATGAACCAGGTGGAGCCTCAAACCGTCCAAGCACCGCTAGCTCAAGCACCTCCAGCCCAGGCACCGCCAGCAGAAGGATGTGGCATATGTGACGACTTTGGCCACGGAACCAATGAGTGTCATCGAATGGGGGAGTTCACACCCGAAGGGGAGGCAGAGGTCTACGCTGCCCAGGGATACCCAGGGAGGCCTCAGTTTGAGCAGAGGCCCATGTTTAATCAAGGGCAACAGAATTCCAACTCTGGTTGGAGAGCTCAGCAGAATTCTGGATGGAGGAACCAAGCTCCTGGCCAAGGATCGGGATCAAATCAGGGAAATCAATTCCGCCGCCCTCCTCAGCAATTTGGGTATCAGAACCAGCAGCAGTTTTATCCACCTCAACAGCAGTTCCCCTTTCCTCAGCAGCAGAACTACCCGCAAGCTTATCAGCAGCAGCAGCAGCCCCCGCAGTATCAGCAGTATCAACAGTTCCCTATGCAGCAAGGGAATTTTCAGCAGCAGCAGCAATACCAGAATGCGCCCCAGCAGTTTCAGAAGCCAGCTCAACCGCAGAAGCCGTCTCTCGAGGACACCATGCAATCCTTTATGGAGATGACCAAACAGAACATGGAGTCACAGTCTGCTACAATCAAGCGTCTTGAGACGACCGTTGGACAACTCTCAGGGACCTTGAACCAGATGCAACAGCAGCAACAGCCAGGGAAACTCCATGGACAAGGATTGCAACCTCATCAAGCTCAAGCTGTCACAGTCTTACGGAGTGGGAAGAAGGTGGACAACAAAGTGGAGATCCCCACTGACGAGCTTCCTAAAGAAACTCGTGAGGAGGAGATGGTGAAAGAAGTGCCCCCACCGAGAGAAGAAGAGTAGCAAGGAGAGCCCTCGGTGAAGCTTCACAAGGTAACCAAGCCCTACAGACCACCAATCCCGTACCCTGGTCGGTTGAGGAACGAGAAGCAAGATCAGCAATTCACCGACTTCTACAACATGTTGGCAAAGGTGAATGTCAACTTGCCACTTCTGGACGTGATCAGAAATGTCCCGGCCTATGTGAAGTTCTTTAAGGAGCTAGCGTCCAAGAAGAGGAAGTTTGTTGACAATGAGAAGATTCTTGTGTCCGAGGTTGCCAATTCCATCATGCAACAACCCCTGCCACCCAAGCAATGAGATCCAGGTAGTTTTGTTATCAATATTGCTTTGGGGAATGGTAAGGAGGCCTCGGGTATGCTTGATTTGGGGGCAGGGATTAATTTGATGCCGTACTCTATTTTTAAACAACTAGAGTTAGGCGATTTAAAACCCACTCGTATGTGTTTGCAATTGGCGGATAGATCAGTTAGGTATCCTCGCGGGGTCATTGAGGATATTCTAGTTAGAGTGGGTGGTTTGATCGTACCTGTCGATTTTGTTGTGCTTGAGATAGGAGAAGTCCACGAGAATGGAAAAGAACATACTTTGCTGCTAGGAAGACCGTTCATGGCCACCACTAACACATTGATTGACGTAAAAAATGGAACAATAAAAATGACTGTGTTAGGGGAATCCGTGTCTTTTTCTGTGCATCATAGTCGAGCTTTACCTTCATCTTCATTTACTAATGAATGCTCCTATATAGATGCTATTGATGGCCTCGCCGAGATGGTTTATGTGCAGGAACAAGAGATAGTGGAGGTCTTTGCAGAATCGGCGGACATGGAGGAGTTTGCTCGGGAAGCCGAGGAAAGAGAGAGAGAACGAAGAGACAAACTCCCCATTGATGAGCCTGTGGTGCTTGAAGACGCCACGAAGTGCAAAAAGCCCAAGTTGGAACTCAAGGAGCTCCCCAAACACCTCAAATACATGTACTTGGAAGAAGGAGGGGAGAAGCCCGTGATAATATCCGCCGAGCTCACGCGTGAGCAAGAAATGGCGTTGATGGAAGTGCTAAGGAGCAACAAGTTGGCATTTGGTTGGGGCCTTGCCGATATCAGTGGCATTAGCTCCTCCACATGCATGCATCGGATTCACCTCGAGGACGGAGCAACACCTAAGAGGGATGGTCAACGAAGACTCAACCCAGTCCTCATGGAGGTAGTACGCAAGGAGGTACTCAAACTATTAGCGGAAGGGATTATTTACCCTATCGCCGATAGTGAGTGGGTGAGCCCGGTGCATGTGGTGCCCAAGAAGGGAGGAATCACGGTTATCCTCAATGACAATAAGGAGTTGGTGCCGACCCGTCCGGTCACGGGTTGGCGTATGTGTATTGATTACAGGAAGCTAAACGCTGTCACAAAAAAGGATCATTTTCCACTTCCTTTCATTGATCAAATGTTGGATCGTTTAGCTGGACATGATTTTTACTGCTTCCTTGATGGTTTGTCAGGTTATTACCAAATAGCAATCGCGTCGGAGGACCAGGACAAGACGACGTTCACCACCCCAACGGGGACCTTCCAACGGTGCATGATGTCGATCTTCGCGGAGATGATAGGTGATTGACGGAGCTGTCGTTTGAGCTTCGTGCAAATAATTAATCCTGTGCCCACAACTAGACTAGCTAGTGGTAAGTCCAGAGTCGAATCCACAGGGAACTGAGCAGTAACTTCTCCTGCAAGGGTGTCACTAAAAAGGGTTTTGTTTTCCGTGGTGTTCTGACCAAAGCGTGGTTTTGGGCAGAACGGGGTTTCCAACTTAAACTGAAATAACAAAGTAGATAAATCAAATAACAAAATAATTCTGACTTGGGTTTGAATCATTAAACATGAATTTACACTCGATCATTGGTGCAAAGATTAATCACTATATTCACATACCAGTGGTTATAGGCATAAGAATTGTTGTGCCCCTATTGTCACTTGTCACGCACACAACAAACCTCTGCCCAATCTATCCTTTCAGTTTATGATTCCTTAGAAGGGTCAGCTAATGGAAATCAACTACCCCGGACAACATCCACGCTCTCTGCGATGGCCTATCGCTAGTTGTGCTTTGCCCAGAATGCTTTAAGAACTAGATAGACCCACTTGACTCTTACGCCGATATTTCACAGCAGTCACGGCTCCAACACCAGTTGTACTATTTTGGAGGTCGATGGCAACTCGCCTTTTACCCAAATTATTACTTGTGACCAAAACTCCCTAGTTAACTAGTGATCAATTAATTAACCAAGTTATTCAAGTCTTATTGGAATCAAACCTAGTGTATCGGGAATATGTTCATATAGTTGTTATGTTCAAATTAGACCTCTCAAGTTTATTCATTCATGCTTAGATCATCTTACCCAAATCAGAATATAAACTTAGCCAGACATAAAGTAAATAACACAAACAGAAGATGTAAAGGAAAACATAACTGAATTGAAATAACTTAAATGAAAATGAAAGTACCTACGGCCGAAAGTGCCGTGCAAAACATAAAACAGTAAAGTACTAAGAAATTGCCCACAGCCTGGGTTAGCTATATCTCTCAAAACGATGCACAACAGGACGGAATTTCGGCACCCTTAGCTTGTGAAGCTCTTCGGGTATTTATAGGAGTCATTAGGGTTTTAAGGCCCAGCCCATGACTTGCGGCCGGATCCATGCAATCATGGAGATGCGTATCCTTTTTCAGACCTAATCTTCGTGAAGATATGTTTCCTTTTAGATAAGGCTATGGTTTGGCCTTATCGATCTCTTTTGGATAGCTACCGCCTTCCTCCTTTCTCGGACTCCCACTTGCTCTTCTTCTTCGTCCGTCTGTCATGCCTCTGTCTTTTCTTTCCTTCCTGGCTCCTCTCTCCTGCCAGCTCTCGTGCGGTACTTCTGGGCATAAGGGAAAATCTTGCTTCCACAATCCCTTTGCTTCTGGCACATACCTCTTTCACGAGAGGTGACAGCGTTTTTGACCCTTGGAGTGCTTAAGAGAATTTTGCTGCTCGGATGATCTCTCTGGTCAGAGGACTCTGTTATCGTCAGAGGAATTGCTTTTCCGCTAGCTTCCAGACATTCCAGAGGAATCACTTCCCTTCTGGCGAAACATCCAGAGGACTCACTTCCCCTCTGGCGAAGCATCCAGAGGACTCACTTCCCCTCTGGCGAAGCTTGGCTTCTCTGCTCTGGTCGACTCCTCTGCCAGCTTGACTTCTCTGTTCGGAGGATCCCTCTGGTCGAAGCTGACTCCTCTGGCAGCTTGACTTCTCTGCTCTGGCGGTCAGAGGACTTGCTTCCCCGCTGGTAGCTTGACTTCTCTGACAAAGCTGATTCCTCTGCTCTTACGTCCAGAGGAACGGATCTCTCTGGAGCTTCGTTGTGAATCCTCTGATACTCCATTTCTCTGGCGTTTTGGCTTCTTCCACGCAAGTTGGTTCCTGTCATTGAACTATGCCCTCCCAGGCGACCAAACCACACAAACACACGGAAAAAGACTCGATCTAGACTTAAAACAAACACAAAAACAGAGCACAAACCTGGGCTCATCACACGCACACACTTTAAACACGATTGTCCTCAAGCGTGCATGCATGAATTCGCCCAGGAAACAGACACGAACAAAAAAGACACACAAAACATAAAAACACACAGCATGCTAAACTCTCTCAGTCCAACAGTAAAATGAAGATCAAAAAGAAACAACAAGTAGCTGGATCAAACAATCAGAATTTGCCATCAGTTGAGTCAAGATCGGGTTGTGGGCATAAGGATGTTCCTCCCATTTCACTCTTTCTCTCAAGTGTTTAGGCTCGTGTTTACACTCCGGACATCTTGATTGGGTTCTGACCATAAGCTTGCCTATCTTCTACTATCTTCCCCTTTAGTCAAAGTCCTAGGTGCATCTCATTAGGTCTTTCATGGGTTGTAATGTGGCTTAAGGCATAAGGTGAGGATTTTTGGTACGAGGCTAAGGTCATACTGAACTTCATTCTGGGCAACTGGCTTCCCAAATTCTTTTGATCCTTGCCTATTCTTACGGGCCTAAGCACATTCTTCCCTTTATTCTTCCTCTCTTTTTTTTCTTTTTCTTTTTCTCTTTCCTTTTCTTTTTATTTCTTTTTTTTTTCTCTTTCTGGACTTTTCTCTGTTTTGGGATTTAGATTTCCCATTTTGCATTTTCTTTGCACTAGTCCTGTCCATAGAATCCATTACACCATTCTCCCCTTCTTTATGTTTTGCCCTTAAGTTCAGTTTTTGACCGAGAAGGCTCAAATCTAGGCAAATTTATAAGTGAATTCAAAAGAATTATTAAGCTCAAAAGGGTCGCAAGTGATAGATTCAGGGTTTGTCAGTTTGGCTTAGTGGGCTAAAGAAAGAATATGCCTAAATCATTCAATACACCTAGACCGTGTACACAGGGTTCGACCAAGAATCAAGGCAAGTTCTAGCATTCCCCTTAATCAAGATGTCAAAAATCACACAATGAAAGAAAGAATTGTTTTGGCATAAAGTAACAATTTAAAAGCTCAAATCCTCACAAGGTATGCCCAATTCCCTATCCATCGTCCTCAACTACATACGACATAGAGTTTGCTTAATCTTACTCACACAATTGCACTTTCAAATCATCACAAACTGAGAAACCTCGAACGTACACCATGTTTGACACAAACTTAAAAACACAAAAAGATACCGGGTCTTCCCTCCCACTCACACACTTTGCTTTAAGGCAAAGGGTGCGAGAACAAGGATTACCCGGTAAAGCAACAACAGACGCCTTGGCCCCCCACACACACACTTTGCTTTGGGCAAAGTGGGTGTGTAGAGGGGGTCAAGGAAAACACAAACTAAAAAAAAACGAACAAAAGACAAAAACACCAACACAAACGATCAAACACAAATCATGCAGACGCAACAAAACAAAACAAACTAAAAACTAAACATCCTAGGGAGGGTAGAATTCAAGGAGCAGGTGCAGGTGGATACCTGAACCCTTGATACTTGAAAAAGGCCAGGAGGGCCTTCTGGGTTGCCGCCAGTGCTTCTTGGGTCTCGATTATCCTGTTCTCAATCCTTTCCAGCCTATCTCCTTCCTCCTCTTCCGACTCTGACTCCTCCACCTTTTCTTTTCCTTTTTCCTCAACGGGTCCTTGGGCTTCTGCTGCTGAAGATTCTCTTTCATCTGGATTGATAAATCTGGGAATCCCCCGATCCATTTTGACGTCCTTCATGCGGATCAGGGCTTCGATGTTTAACTTCTCTGGCTCGATTCTGGTGTTCCCCTCCTCAATCTCAATCTCATTCATTTCGGCGAAAGCGGTGGTGAATTGAATGCAGGAAAGTCTCTGATTCGGTTTGCTGATTATAGAATCGATATGCTCAATCAGAAAGGCCCCAAAGTTGAGCCTCACCCCGCTGTGCATTGCCCAAAGGATATAGAGATCCTTCTTGGACATAGCATTTCCACTATCGATTTTGCCGAAGAGGGAATACGAAAGAATGCGATGGCAGATCCTCAAAGCTGAGTCTCGAATCCTATGCCCTTTCACCTTCTGAGTTCTGAACTGCCCTCCATCTCCTATCTCTGCCCACATTTCATCCCACTCCTGTGCAGTGAATGTGGGGATTCCTCTCTTCGCCTCTTTGTAGTCATTCTTCTGCAAATCCTTAAGCTTAATCATCCCCAGATTTTGGTTGAGCTCATTTACTGACATGTCTCTGATCTCCCCATTCATGGAAAAACTCATTCCCAAAGGCCCGCAGGTTTGATTGATGTCCACCTGCACTGATTCAAACACTTCTCTCACCACCTCCTCGTAAGCGTGCCCTGGCCAATCCAAGAATGCTTTCCATCCGATGTTGTTGAAATACTCCTTCACCTTTTCCACTATGCCCAGGGGTTCCAGTGCGTCCATATCTGGTATCTTGGGCACAGCAATCCCTTTCTCCGCCTTCTTCTTGCTCTTCGGTGCAGAAGCCGGTTCTCCCTTTATCATACGGATCGGGGTTGGGTCTAGTACCTCCTTCCTCCTCTTCGCTGGAGTTTCTTCTTGTTCCTCGCCGGACTTCTCCGAATCAGATGGTTCATTTCTTTCTGTTGATGATTCTTCGACCGGCGTCCCCGATTTCTTCCTCTTCTGGGTAGTGGTGGTGCGCTTCTTCTTGGACGGCTCTCCCTTTTCTTCCTTCGCCTTGTCTTCTACTTCGTTCTCATGCTGGTTCTTGGCGCCGAGAGTAGGGACGGCGATTTCCCCCGTGAGTTGCTTGATTTCATGTTCGTCTACCGGTGAGGGGCTCTCGGTGCGAGCTAGGGTTCTGGATGAGGGAGTAGGAGTGGTTTCCATCGGGAGTGGTTCTTTGTGTGGGGCTTTCTTTGGTGCTTTTGGTTTTGCCGGTGAGGGGTCTTCTCCGGTAAGGTCGATTTCTGTTCCGTCGGGTATTCCTCGAAGTTTATTCTTGGGTCTGGTGGCTACCATGGTGGCTGATGGTGGCTTTGGTATTCGAAAGGTCGGGAAGGTGGTGGTGATTATGGGAAGTTGGTAAGTCAGGGAAATGACGTCGTGGTAGGGGTTTTTAGGATTTTCGGGGGATATAAAGGGCTGACAACTGTCACTTGATGTGACGTGCGTCTGATGGTTTCTGCCGCGTTATGCCCGAGAGCCCCCTTTTGCCCTAGAATCATTGCTTCTCCATTCGGCTGCCCTTTTTGCCCATAACTACTTCCCTGTTTTCTGCAAAACACATTCACACTTCCGCGAAGGCGGGAAACTAAAACTTGCCCACAGATGTGGGCACAACCGGGCTTCTGGGCAAACAAAAACGAAAAAAAAAACGAAACAAACTTAAAAGAAGAGAAAAACTAAACGGAAACACCAGGTTACCTCCTGGCTAGTGCCCTATTTATCGTCCTGGGCATGACGTGATACCTTTTTATTGGTCCGAGGTGCTTGTGGCTGGGTCGAGATCCAGTTCTTCCCCAGCGTCGGGTTTATGCCCATAATAGGCTTTCAACCTTTGTCCATTCACCTTGAACACCTTCCCTGATTTTGGGTTCCCGATCTCCACGGCTCCATTTGGGAATTGGGTCTTCACCACGAATGGGCCGGTCCACTTGGTACTCAGCTTCCCTTGTGCAAACTTGAACCGTGTTTGGTATAGCAGAACTTCTTGCCCATAGCTGAATTGCTTGCTTGTGATTAAGGCATCATGGCTCTTTTTCATTCTTTCCTTGTAGAGGGCAGCATTGTCGTATGCTTCCCTCCTTATTTCCTCGAGCTCTTGGATCTCTAGCTTCCTCGCTTGTCCTGCTTTATCCCAATCATAGTTTACTTTGTTCACTGCCCAGAACGCCTTGTGCTCCAATTCCACCGGTAAATGACACCTCTTGCCGAACACCATTCGATATGGTGACATCCCGAATGGAGTTTTGTATGCAGTGCGATATGCCCATAAGGCATCTTCCAGTTTGAGACTCCAGTCCTTCCCTGTTGGGCCCACAGTCTTTCGTAAAATCGTTTTGATTATGCGATTTGAGAGCTCGGCCTATCCATTGGCTTGTGGGTGATAGGCTGTCGAGACTCGATGTTGGACTCCATACTTTTTGCACAAATTTTCGACTGAGAAATTGCAGAAGTGGGATCCTTGGTCGCTGATGATTGCTCTGGGCACACCAAATCTGCAAAAGATGTTAGTCTTCAAGAAATTCACCACTACCTTTGAGTCATTTGTTGGGGATGCTTTTGCCTCCACCCATTTGGAAACATAATCCACCAAAAGTAGGATGTACAAGTTTCCTCTCGAGCTGGGAAGGGGTCCCATGAAATCCATTCCCCAAATGTCAAAGATCTCCACGGGCATGATTGGCATCATGGGCATTTCATTTCTCCGTGTTATGTTCCCTTCTCGCTGGCATTATGGGCAATTCTTGCAGATGGTGTAGCTGTCCTTAAATATTGTTGGCCAATAAAAACCACACTCCAGAATCTTGGCTGCGGTTCTCTTATGCCCAAAGTGTCCCCCACATTCTTTCGAATGGCAGAATTCTAGGATGCTTCCTTGCTCCTCTTGCGGGATACATCTTCGAAGCATTTGATCCCCACATTGCTTCCACATGTATGGTTCATCCCAGATGTATGCTCGGCTGTCTCTGGCCAATCTCTTCCTCTGGGCATAAGTGTACCCAGTGGGTATATATCCGGAGCAAAGGTAATTGCACAGATCCGCGTACCACGGATCTTCTCTTCTTCCTTGGGCATAGAACAATTGTTCATCCGGGAACGTCTCCTTGATTGGTTCCCCTTCTTCCTTCCTCACGATCCTACTGAGATGATCGGCTACTTGGTTCTGTGCTCCAGCTTTGTCCTTTATCTCCACGTCGAACTCTTGTAGTAGCAGAACCCATCGAATCAGCCTGGGCTTAGATTCCTTCTTGGCCAGAAGGTACTTCAGAGCCGCATGATCGGTGTAGACTGTGGTCTTTCCTCCAAGCAGGTAAGATCTGAATTTTTCAAAGGCGAACACCACTGCCAACATCTCCTTCTCTGTCGTGGAATAATTTACTTGAGCTCCATTCAGTGTCTTCGAGGCATAATAGATGACGTGACTCTCCTTTCCCCGCTTCTGCCCAAGCACTGCCCCTATGGCATATCCACTGGCGTCGCACATAACCTCAAAAGGCATTCCCCAGTCAGGGGGCTGTATTATAGGTGCGGAGATTAGATTGTTCTTCAAGAACTGGAACGCCTCCTTGCAATCCTCATCAAAATTCCACTCCACTTCATTTTGTAGCAGCCTTGTCATAGGTTGGGAAATTTTTGCAAAGTCCTTCACGAACCTTCTGTAGAATCCAGCATGCCCAAGGAATCCTCGTAGCTGTTTAATGTTCGTTGGATATGGTAGCTTGGCAATGATTTCAATTTTTGCTTTGTCCACCTCTATTCCTCTGCCGGATATCACATGTCCGAGCACAATTCCTTCTCTGACCATGAAGTGGCACTTCTCATAGTTCAACACCAAGCTCTTGTCCACACACCTTTGCAGCACCTTCTCTAGATTTGCTAAGCATGAGTCGAAGGTTTGCCCATACACCGTGAAATCATCCATGAAGACTTCGATGCAATTCTCAAGGAGATCCGAGAATATGCTCATCATGCATCTTTGGAATGTGCCTGGGGCGTTGCAAAGCCCAAATGACATCCTCCGGTAGGCAAACGTCCCAAACGGGCAAGTGAACGTCGTTTTTCCTTGGTCCTCCTCCGCGACCCAAATCTGCATGTACCCTGAATATCCATCTAGAAAGCAAAAATACTGATTCCCCGCAAGTCTTTCCAGCATCTCATCGATGAAGGGCAAAGGGAAGTGATCCTTCCTTGTCTTCTGGTTGAGCTTGCGGTAATCGATACACACCCTCCAGCCGGTCTGCAACCTTGTAGCAATTAATTCTCGGAATTCATTCTCCACCACTTGTATGCCCGACTTCTTGGGCACAACGTGCACTGGGCTTACCCACCTGCTATCGGATACTGGGTATATTATGCCCAAATCCAATAGCTTGAGTATTTCTTTCATCACTACTTCCTTCATGGCTGGATTCAGTTTCCTCTGGGGATCTCTGACTGGAATTGCATCTTCCTCTAGTAAAATGTGGTGCATGCATACGGTGGGGCTTATGCCCTTAATGTCGGCCAGAGTCCATCCAATAGCTTCCTTGTACTTTGCCAAAGTCATCTTTACTCTGTTCTCGTCTTCAAGTGTCAACTCTGAGTTGATGATCACGGGCAAAGTGTCATCATCGCCCAAGAAGATATACTTGAGGTGTTTGGGCAGAGACTTCAGCTCAAGCTTGGGTGCCCTTTGGATTGATGGCACCAGTCGGTCTTCCTCCTTCAAGGTAGGGATTTTCAGAGCTTCCGTGTAATTGACCTCTTCGCTCCATGCATTAAATACCTTCACCGCCTCTTGCAATTGCTCCTCTTGCAAGTCCTCTTCTGTTATGGCATTCTGGATTATTATGTCATATGGCTCCTTGGATGCTGCTCTAGGCAAAACCTCCTCAACAGCTTTCTCGATCATGTCGACACTTCTCACCATCTCTGTATCAGCTGGATGCTTCATGGCATTGTATATGTCGAAAGTCACCGTTTCCCCTTCAAACTGACATGTCAGCTTTCCTGTATCACAATCTATGCGAGTCCTAGCAGTCTTTAGAAATGGTCTTCCCAAGAGCATTACTGGATCTCGTGCTTTTGACTTCCCCATGTCGAGAATGTAAAAATCCGCTGGAAAGATGAGTTCCTCCACTTTGACCAACACGTCTTCCAATATCCCCTCTGGGTAGACACTTGATCGATCTGCCAGTTGGATTACCACTCGGGTGGGCTTCAGCGGTCCTATTTCCAGATCCTGGTACATGGATAAGGGCATGACGTTGATGGATGCCCCCAAATCGAGCATCGCCTTCTCCACTTTCATGGTCCCTATCACACAAGGAATGTAGAACATCCCAGGATCTCCACACTTTATCGGCATATCTCTTTGTAATACCGCAGATACAGATTCTCCCACTTGAAATTTCGCATCATCAGTGTATTTGACTTTCCTAGTCCAGAGTTCTTTGAGAAATTTCGCACATCTGGGCATAGAGCGTAATGCGACTAACAGGGGCATATTGACTTCCACCTTCTTGAAGATTTTTACCAGCTCGGTTAACTCCTCTTTTTCTTGTTCTTTGGCTGCTCTGCCTGGGAAGGGGAGTATGGACTCGGTCTGGTTTGATTTCTCTTTTCCTTTCCCTATCGCCTTCAGCTTTGCCTCTTTCTCTCTGGCAAATTCTTCCGCATCTGCCGATCCCATTCCGACTTGCTCGCTGACCTCTGATTCTTCTTGTTTTTTCTCTGTCACCACTTCGGGTAGTTCATTTCCTCCTCTGAGCGTCATGGCATTCACCTTCTTCACCTCCACTTGGGATGGGAGTGTCCCTTGTCTGCTTTCAAGTCTGGCAACAGCTTGGGCAAGATGTGATAGTTGGGAGTTCACATTCTGCATTCCTCCTCTTGTCTCCATTATGAATTTTTCGGTCTCACTCTGGAATTTCACTTGTTGCTGAGCCATTTGATGCACTAACTCTGATAAGGAAGATCCTCTTGCTTGTTGAGGTTGTTGTGAGTATTGTGGTGGGTTACTTGTTTGCCCTTGGTTTGGCCCCAAATAGTGGTTGTTGCCGTACCTAAGGTTCTCATGCTGCCTCCATCCTTGATTGTTATATTGTTGTCTGTAGGGCTCAAAAGGTTTCTGGTTCTGCCCTCCATTGTTTCCTCCTGGCTGTTGTCCAATGGCATTAATCTCTTCATCTTCGAAAAGTTGTGGACATTCATCGGTTGCATGTGAAGTTGCCATACAGAGTTGGCATGCCCTCACAGGTTTCCGAATGTTGGGAGTTCCCTGATTGGATACTCCTTGGTTCGTCATAAACTTCTCGAACATGTTGCACAGCTTATCCAACTTTTCGTCTTGGGCAGAGGTGGCTGGCATCAGAGGGTTCCTGACTATAGTTCCTTCCTCATCTCTCGACTCCTCTGCCATGTCGGCTATTAGCTTGAAAGCCTCCGCTGCGGATTTGTTTAAGATCGATCCTCCACATGCAGCGTGTAACCATTGCCTATCTTGCCTCCGGAGTCCTCCCACGAAATACCTAATAAGATCATGATCCGATATTTGGTGTTGTGGGCATTTGGCCAGCAGCTGCTTAAACCTTCCCCAATACTCATATAGAATTTCTGCTGATCCCATCTTTATATTGCTTATTCGAGTCCTCAAATTCTGGATCCGGGCAGCTGGAAAGTATCGCTCCAAAAACTTGCTTTGTAGCTCCTGCCATGTTCGGATGCTTCCTTCAGGTAAATCATACAACCACTCCCTCGCTCCTTCTAACAGAGAGAACGAAAAAGTGAGGAGTCGGATGTATTCGCCAAGTGCTTGGCTAGCGGTGCGCACCGTTCCACATGCCATCTCAAAATCTTGTAAATGCCTTTGAGGATCCTCTCCGGGCATATCACTGTATTTGGGTAGGATCTGGATAAGAGTATGCTTCAGCTCCCAATTTCCAGTGATCTCCGGCAGTACTATGGCTGAGGGCCGGAGGTTCAGGTTGCTTGGAAACATCATGTCTCGAAGCGTTTTGTTGGCGTTATCATTCTGCCCTTCTGGATTTTCCGCCATCTCTCTCTCTGCTTCTCTCTGTCTCTCTGCTTCTAACTGTCTCTCTCTGGCTTGTGCCTCTTGTTCTGCCCTGCGTCTAGCAGCGTTGTTCTCTCGAGCAATTCTTTCGATATCCTCGTAGAACAAAAGATCTTCGTTACCTGCGCTCCTGGTACGACGCATACACAAACGTGAAGGCAAAACTCACACAAAAATCACAAAAGAAATTGCTAGCGCTCTTAGTTCCCCGGCAACGGCGCCAATTTGACGGAGCTGTCGTTTGAGCTTCGTGCAAATAATTAATCCTGTGCCCACAACTAGACTAGCTAGTGGTAAGTCCAGAGTCGAATCCACAGGAAACTGAGCAGTAACTTCTCCTGCAAGGGTGTCACTAAAAAGGGTTTTGTTTTTCGTGGTGTTCTGACCAAAGCGTGGTTTTGGGTAGAACGGGGTTTCCAACTTAAACTGAAATAACAAAGTAGATAAATCAAATAACAAAATAATTCTGACTTGGGTTTGAATCATTAAACATGAATTTACACTCGATCATTGGTGCAAAGATTAATCACTATATTCACATACCAGTGGTTATAGGCATAAGAATTGTTGTGCCCCTATTGTCACTTGTCACGCACACAACAAACCTCTGCCCAATCTATCCTTTCAGTTTATGATTCCTTAGAAGGGTCAGCTAATGGAAATCAACTACCCCGGACAACATCCACGCTCTCTGCGATGGCCTATCGCTAGTTGTGCTTTGCCCAGAATACTTTAAGAACTAGATAGACCCACTTGACTCTTACGCTGATATTTCACAGCAGTCATGGCTCCAACACCAGTTGTACTATTTTGGAGGTCGATGGCAACTCGCCTTTTACCCAAATTATTACTTGTGACCAAAACTCCCTAGTTAACTAGTGATCAATTAATTAACCAAGTTATTCAAGTCTTATTGGAATCAAACCTAGTGTATCGGGAACATGTTCATATAGTTGTTATGTTCAAATTAGACCTCTCAAGTTTATTCATTCATGCTTAGATCATCTTACCCAAATCAGAATATAAACTTAGCCAGACATAAAGTAAATAACACAAACAGAAGATGTAAAGAAAAACATAACTGGAATTGAAATGACTTAAATGAAAATGAAAGTACCTACGGCCGAAAGTGCCGTGCAAAACATAAAACAGTAAAGTACTAAGAAATTGCCCACAGCCTGGGTTAGCTATATCTCTCAAAACGATGCACAACAGGATGGAATTTCGGCACCCTTAGCTTGTGAAGCTCTTCGGGTATTTATAGGAGTCATTAGGGTTTTAAGGCCCAGCCCATGACTTGCGGCCGGATCCATGCAATCATGGAGATGCGTATCCTTTTTCAGACCTAATCTTCGTGAAGATATGTTTCCTTTTAGATAAGGCTATGGTTTGGCCTTATCGATCTCTTTTGGATAGCTACCACCTTCCTCCTTTCTCGGACTCCCACTTGCTCTTCTTCTTCGTCCGTCTGTCATGCCTCTGTCTTTTCTTTCCTTCCTGGCTCCTCTTTCCTGCCAGCTCTCGTGCGGTACTTCTGGGCATAAGGGAAAATCTTGCTTCCACAATCCCTTTGCTTCTGGCACATACCTCTTTCACGAGAGGTGACAGCGTTTTTGACCCTTGGAGTGCTTCAGAGAATTTTGCTGCTCGGATGATCTCTCTGGTCAGAGGACTCTGTTATCGTCAGAGGAATCGCTTTTCCGCTAGCTTCCAGAGATTCCAGAGGAATCACTTCCCTTCTGGCGAAACATCCAGAGGACTCACTTCCCCTCTGGCGAAGCATCCAGAGGACTCACTTCCCCTCTGGCGAAGCATCCAGAGGACTCACTTCCCCTCTGGCGAAGCTTGGCTTCTCTGCTCTGGTCGACTCCTCTGCCAGCTTGACTTCTCTGTTCGGAGGATCCCTCTGGTCGAAGCTGACTCCTCTGGCAGCTTGACTTCTCTGCTCTGGCGGTCAGAGGACTTGCTTCCCCGCTGGATCCAGAGGAATGATCTCTGCTCTGTCGTTCAGAGGACTTGTTTCCCCGCTGGTAGCTTGACTTCTCTGCTCTGGCGGTCAGAGGACTTGCTTCCCCGCTGGTAGCTTGACTTCTCTGACAAAGCTGATTCCTCTGCTCTTACGTCCAGAGGAACGGATCTCTCTGGCGCTTCGTTGTGAATCCTCTGATACTCCATTTCTCTGGCGTTTTGGCTTCTTCCACGCAAGTTGGTTCCTTTCATTGAACTATACCCTCCCAGGCGACCAAACCACACAAACACACGGAAAAAGACTCGATCTAGACTTAAAACAAACACAAAAACAGAGCACAAACCTGGGCTCATCAGTGATTTTGTTAAAATTTTCATGGATGACTTTTCCGTGTTTGGTAATTCGTTTAGTGATTGCTTGGGTAAAATTAACTTGGTTTTAAAAAGGTGTATAGAGAGTGGGTTAACTCTTAGTTGGGAAAAGAGTCACTTCATGGTGACTAGTGGCATCGTTCTTGGCCACGTTGTGTCAAAAGATGGTATAGAGGTTGATAGGGCTAAGGTGGAGGTGATTGAAAAATTACCCCCGTCAATTGATGTGAAAGGAATAAGGAGTTTCCTAGGTCACGCCGGGTTTTACCGGTGTTTCATCAAGGATTTCTCTAAGATTACCCAACCTTTATGTCGTCTGCTTGGTCAAGATATGAATTTTGATTTTGATGAAACTTGCATGCATGCTTTTGAATTGCTGAAGTTTAAGTTGAGCACTGCACCCGTTGTTGTTGCACCTAATTGGTCATTGCCTTTTGAAATTATGTGTGATGCATCAAACTCCGCTGTAGGAGCCGTTCTTGGTCAACGTGTTGACAAAATGTTGCGTGTGATTTACTATGCTAGCTTGACTTTGAATAATGCACAAGTGAATTACACCACAACTGAAAAAGAGTTGCTTGCTGTGGTTTTTGCTTTAGACAAGTTTCGTGCTTATATTATTGGGTCTAAAGTAATTGTCCATAGTGATCATGCGGCACTAAGGTATTTGTTGACCAAGTCCCAAGCTAAGCCACGCCTTATCCGTTGGATTTTATTATTGCAAGAGTTTAATCTTGAGATTAAGGATAGGAAGGGGAGTGAAAACTCCGTTGCCGATCACTTATCTAGACTTAAGCATAATGTGGTTGAATCGAGTCAAGATGCCATACATGAGTCCTTCCCGTTTGAACATACTTATGAAATTGCCTCTGTGCCTTGGTTTGCTGATATTGTCAATTACCTTGCTTGTGGGGAATTAAGACCCGATCTAACATCCCAAGAGAGGAAAAGGTTTTTGGCTACTTGCAGGCAATATTATTGGGAAGATCCTTACCTTTTCAAGTTGGGAAAGGACGAGGTGATTCGGAGATGCATCCCGGATGTGGAGCAACAACAAGTGTTGAGGCTTTGCCATGAAGCCCATTGTGGTGGGCATTTTGGTGGACAAAAGATGGCTCATAAGGTCCTCCAATCCGGTTTGTTTTGGCCAACTCTTTTCAAAGATGCTCATTCTTTTTATCTTGCTTGTGATCGATGCCAAAAAGTTGGGACAATTGGGCGCAGGAATGAAATGCCCCTCACGAGCATTCTTGTTGTGGAGATTTTTGATGTGTGGGGCATAGATTTCATGAGCCCCTTCCCTATGTCTTACGGTTTTGAGTATATCTTGCTTGCCGTCGATTACGTGTCCAAGTGGGTTGAAGCCATCCCCACAAGAAAATGTGATGCTAATGTCGTCTTGAAGTTTGTGCAGGAGAACATTTTATGTAGGTTTGGATTCCCCAAGGCCATAATCAGTGATGGAGGCAAACACTTCTGCAACAAGCTTTTTGAGAAGCTTATGAGGAAAAACGGCATCACTCACAAGGTGGCCACACCTTATCATCCTCAGACATCGGGCCAAGCCGAAACAAGTAATCGGCAGATTAAGGGCATACTGGAAAAGACGGTCCAACCCTCGCGTAAGGATTGGTCTCTTAAGCTCAATGATGCCTTGTGGGCGTATCGCACCGCCTTCAAAGGAGTCCTGGGAATGAGCCCCTACCGCCTGGTCTACGGTAAAGCGTGCCACTTACCGGTGGAGGTTGAGCACCGAGCTTATTGGGCAATCAAGGCCACAAATTGCGACCTTACAACCGCGGGGAAGCACAGAGCCTTGCAAATGGAAGAGCTCGATGAATTACGCAACGAGGCGTACGAGAATGCAAGGATCTACAAAGATAAAGTCAAAAGGTTGCATGATAGCCGTATTGTGCCCAAGCATCTCAAACCCGGCATGAAAGTTCTTTTGTTCAACTCAAGGTTGAAACTCTTCCCGGGCAAGCTCAAGTCTCGTTGGAGTGGCCCTTTCATTCTTAAAGAGATTCTCCCTCATGGCGCTGTGATATTAAGCAAAGAGAACAACGAAGAGACGTTTACCGTCAATGGGCATAGGGTGAAGCCCTACTTGGAGCATGAAGTGGTTGCCGTTGTAGTGGAGTCCCAAGCCCTCCACGACCCAACGTTTTGACACGCTTAATACCGTCGAGCTCTCGACCTTAACTAGAGCGCTTCGTGGGAGGCAACCCACGTTTCTTCTCTTCTCTTTTCCTTTTTGTTTTGTGTGGCGTGTGTCCTTCAGGTGTTTTATCCTATTGTTGGTGGTTTTAGTTGGGTTTTCATTGGTGTTATTTTGTGGTGTTGCAGAAAATAGGCTTACCGGACTGTCCCCGAGCTTAAAGGATGTGATTTTGGCCGCCGGATAGCAAAAAGCAGTACAAGGCCGAAGGGGAGGGACGGCGGCGCCGTCTCACGGCGGCCGCCGTCCACGGCGCCGCCGCCACACGGCGGGCGCCGCCACTTGCACTCCACCAACACTTTCAAAACCATCACAAAATGCCGAAAGGGGGGGGCGGCGGCGCCGTCCCACGGCGGCCACCGTCCACGGCGCCGCCACTCCACACCGGGCGCCGTGCCCCCAATTTCCCACCTTTTCCCCCAGTTCAACCAAAAACCCCGAAGGGGGTGCACGGCGGCGCCGTCCCACGGCGGCCGCCGTCACCCCAGCCCGCTCCTTCCAGCCCGGCCCAGCCCAGCCCAGCCCGCTACACCCCTTTAAAAACCTAAACCCTACCTTTTCCCTCCCACCTTCAACCGCCCGCCTCCCTCACATCCTCCCAACTCCGGTCACCACCACTTCCACCACCCCCAGCCACCACCGCCAGCCCAACCCCACCATCACCACCGCAGCTCCGTCCAACACCGCCACCCACACCCACCTCCGCCACCACCCTCCCTCCGCCACCAACCACCACCAACCTCCCTCCCCTTCGCCCTGCACAGCAGCAGCAGCCCGGCAGCACAGCCTCCAGCCACTACCCCGCCACCACCTTCTTCCGCCCACGGCCGCCGCCGTGCTCCACTGCCGCCGCCGTCTTCACGGCCGCCGCCGTATCCACAGCAGCCCACCATCTGCACGGCCCCCGCCGTTCACCTCCATCCACCTCATCCCATGGCGCCTCTCACCACCTACAAGCGCCGCCGCCACCTCATAGTCGACGATGCAGAGGATGAGGCCCCACCTAGCCCTCCGGCCTCTTCTAGCCGCCCTCCGGCCTCTTCTAGCAGCCAGCTGGCCTCGCCTATCCCCCGCCCTCCCTCGCCACCGAAGGATATCCAGCATGTCTATAATGCTCCGTTTGCCATCTTTGAAGACTGGGAGGGCACTCGATGGACGGCCTTTAAAGGGAAGAAGGTTACCCAGCCTCGATGTCTCGATTGGCCACTGCTCCGAAGGGTGAAACTTGACCAAGACATAACGACACATTTGAAAAATTTGGGACTATTCAAGTATAAACAAACCACGCCGCCGGGTTTGCTTCCATTGCACTTGGAGTTCCTTTGCACCCTCAACATGACCGCCGACAAGTCCCAGCTACATTGCCGCATGCTCAATACGCCATGCGTCGTCACCTACCGGATCATGAGTGAAGTCTTTGGGTTTCACCCGAAGCGATTGAAGGGAATCCCGGATACGTGGGTGCCGGCTAATGCTTGGAAAGAATTGACTGGATTGGCCACTTAGACCGGCCAGGGTGCCCCGAGCAACCAACTCATTGACGCCGACATTGGCGTGCTCCACAAGTTCATGTCTTTCTGCATTCTGGGCAAGGAGCAGGCGAACAAAGTCAATGAGACCGAACTCTATATGCTATAGTGCGCAAAGCGACAGAAGAAGATTGACGCCACCACCATCATTTGGAACCAGCTTCACAGCATGGCCCGGTATGGAGGTTTCAAGCCTTCCCTGAGCCCCATCTCTACCGCCCTGGCCCTTCATTTCGGTCTCTTCCCGCCGACCCAGGTCCCTGCACACCTGCGTGCCTCTGAGACAAGGACGATTGATCGCTCTGAGCTCAAGACATTCGTGGCCATCATTCCACAGACCAAACGCCCCAAGGTTCAAGCAATCTTGAAGCAATTCAACCGGGGCGAGGGCACGTCATCCTCGGCGTGACATGTTTTTGATGACGATGATGAGGACGATGATGCCGAGGAGGAGGAGCCCGTGCCGCCACCTGCTTTCGTTTATGATCCTGAGGCCGGCCCCTCCAATGCCTTTCAACAGTTTCAGGCCCACTTTGACGAGTCCTTTGGCCAGTTCCGCCAGGAGGTCTCCTCCCGTTTTGATACAGTGGAGGACTCGGTGGGTGGCATCTACGCAAGGATCGACGACATCTATGGTCACCTGGACCATCTCGGGGGCCACGTGACGCCCATGCAGCAGCAGTTGGGCGACGTCTATGGACGTGTCAATACTATAGGCGGAGAGGTCACGCGTCTGCGTGAACAGGTGTCGGCATATGATGCTCGGTTTGCCCAATACAACCAGGGCCTCACTGACGCCAACCAGGGACTCACCGACACCAACTACTACCTCGCCGACCTAGAGAGACAGTGGGCCGCCTTCTCTTTGCAGAACCAAGACCAGTTCTGGCACCCTCCCCCGAGCCCCCCTCGGGGCCCCAACTAAGCGCCCCTTTTACCCACTTTTGTACATTTTTTTTCTTTGCTTTCTTTTCTTTCTTGTTTTATGCTGTCTTCTTTTGTGGTTGCTCGTTTTACAGGTTGTGGTTGCCGCTCTCTCTACCGCCGTTGCTGTGTTGGCTGCACTCCTATCCAGGGATGTTCTTAAACTTTCTCTTTTTTGTGCCCTGAGGACAGTGCATGTATTTCTCTGTGGGGGAGGGGCGTGATTTATGAGTTGTGGGGGTTTTATGGTTTTGTCTTGGTGGTGTTGTTGATTGTGCTGCATGCGGATTTTTTAGGATGCTTTATCATTACGTTGCATGCTTGGTTGTGGTGCCCTGTTTTGATTGTTTTGGGGCGAATGGTCCCCTTCTCTTGTCTTCTTGTCTGTTTTTATGTACATCACATGATTGATGGTAATTCACTGGCGATTCTGGATTGTGTCTATTTGGTTTGTTGTCCTCGTTTTCTTGATTGATTTGTTCCCAATGAAGTGTAATTAGTTTAAGGTTTTGGTGCAACACCCTGATGAGCAACTCTTGACGTGATTTGTCCGGTAGATGCTAAGGGGAGTGTTTTCAGTGCAATTTCCTAATATCTGTCTCTGTTTTGTTTTGTTTGGTTGGTTGTTGAGTTTTTGATAGTCTGGGTCTCTGCTCCTCTAATGATTTCATTATGAGCATGGGAAACCACACGAGAACATTTTGGATCACCTCCAAAAGTGCAATCTCGTGAATTATGGCCCATCTATTAAGAGCGAAAATAGCTTAACCCAAAAAAAAATGTGAAAAGTGAAAGTATATGAAAAAGGAATGAGACATGATTGTAAAGGAAATTGCATTAGGAAATTCACCCTTAGCGGAGAATTGGGTCTGATCGGATTGAGTTGTATCACCTTGATGTTGCACTTTTAAATCTTAGCTTTGAACACTTGATTGGTGGACATTGATTTCTTGAAGGACTTGGATTGGTTTGCGTTTGCTTGGTGAGAAGAATCGCTTGTGGGTTTTCTTTCGATTTTGTGTTTGTTGCTTGAGGACAAGCAAGGATTTAAGTGTGGGGGGGTTGTTTACCTCGTTTTTGGGCAGTATTCGCTAGTGTTTCTACCGTGCATTCGAGCATGTTTTATACCTCTTTGCCTTATTTTTCACGTGCTCGATGATCTTTTTGGTGTATTAATGTCGTGTGCAGGATTCGTGAGTCGTTTAGCATTTTCAGCATCGTTTCGAGTGTTTTTCGGAAGTAAACTCACGGCCGCCGCCGTGTCACGGCGGCGCTGTCCAGACGGCGGCCGCAGCCCCACGGCGCAGGCCGTGCTCTCCTTTGAAGGAATCCGCGAAGGGCCCTCACGCCGGCGCCATCCCACGGCGGCCGCCGCCTCTGTTCAAATCCGGCAGTTACGGATTTTCGTATAAAAACCCATTTTTAGGGTTTTACTTGTTACTTCCGATCAGAACAGCCTCTAGGGCGATTTTCCACTATTTTCCCATTGTTTTTGGAGTTTCTAAACTTTTACTTTCGCTTTGGATTCATCGGATCGCTTGAGATTCAAACCATCCTTTCATCTGATTATTTTTCATTGGATTGCAACGTTGAGTAAGAACTCATTTATTTTCCTCAGTAATTTGAATCCTTTGGTTTATTTGAATTCCTTAGTTTATGCTTGATGAATGTGATGATGATGAATGTGATGTTTTTAGATTGTTGACGTTTGATCTTGATGAAGCGCGTGAATCGTTGGATTGTTATTGTTGCCTTCGGATTTCTTTTGTTGGTGAATGTTTAATAATCTTTTTATGGTGATTGAAGATTTCTGTGAGTTGATTTTGATGCTTGATTTAGTTTCTTGCCTAAGTAATAATTAATTGTTAATGTTTATGAGTTTATGATCGTGTGGTTCAGAGTTTGAGATTGAAACCCTAGTTGATTACGTTAATGTTTAAAGGCCATGTTCTTAGTTCTTATATGCTTTCTGCATTAGTTAATGTTTATTGCTTTATTTCAATTACGTCTTGGTGATAGAGTGAGAAATAGTGACAGACCCAAATTACCCGATTAGAGTGTTTAGATTTCATTTCAGTTTCTTGTGAGCAATACGATTGGAGCCCTGCTAAGTCTTCCTTGTGAGACGACTTGAGTCACCCTACCACCCTAGGACGACCTCGTATAAATTCGAGTCCATCCGCTAGGTGTTTTAGGATGAGTCAATATGCTCACCAAGCATCATAGTATCCGCAAAGCATCCAAAACTTAGGAAAGACACGAAACACACAACTAAAAACAAAGAAAAACAGAAACTAAAAACAAACCAACGGTGGGTTGCCTCCCACCAAGCACTAGAGTTAAAGTCTCCAGCCCGACTTCAGATCTGAATTTCAGCAAGGGTTGTGCAGAGCTTGAGACTCCACTTCCATAGTCTGACTCTGGTGCTCGTAGTATGGTTTCACTCGATGGCCATTCACTCGGAAACTCTCCTTCGTGTTTTCATTGAGTAACTCAACAGCACCATGCTCAAACACCTCCTTAAGTAAAAACGGACCGCTCCACCTAGATTTTAGCTTACCCGGGAATAACTTCAGTCGAGAATTGAACAAAAGTACCTTCATCCCAGGGCAAAGCTTCTTATGGCATATACGGCGGTCATGGAGTCGCTTCACTTTGTCCTTGTAAATTCTTGCATTCTCATACGCCTCATTGCGTAGCTCATCTAACTCCTCCATTTGCAGCGTGCGCTGCTTCACAGCAGAGTCCAAGTCATAGTTGGCAGCTTTGATCGCCCAATAAGCTTTGTGCTCTATCTCCACCGGCAGATGACAAGCCTTGCCATATACTAGACGGTATGGACTCATCCCAAGCACACCCTTGAAGGCAGTTCGGTATGCCCAGAGAGCGTCATTCAACTTTGGGGACCAGTCCTTGCGCGAGGGCTGCACCGTTTTCTCCAAAATTCCTTTGATCTGCCGATTGCTCGTCTCAGCTTGTCCAGAGGTCTGTGGATGGTATGGTGTTGCAACCTTATGCGTGATCCCATTCTTCTTCATGAGCTTTGCAAACAACTTATTGCAGAAGTGCTTGCCTCCATCACTAATGATAGCTTTAGGAAATCCGAATCTAGAAAAAATGTTCTCTTGCACAAACTTAAGCACCACATTAGCATCACATGTCCGCGTGGGGATAGCCTCAACCCATTTGGACACGTAATCTACAGCAAGTAAAATATATTGAAATCCATGCGAAGTAGGAAATGGTCCCATGAAATCAATGCCCCACACATCGAAGATCTCGACAATTAAAATGCTTTGGAGGGGCATCTCATTTCTGCGGCCAATATTTCCTACTCTCTGACACCGATCGCAAGCAAGAGTGAAGGTGTGTGCATCTTTGAAAATGGAAGGCCAAAACAAACCTGATTGAAGAATTTTATGTGCTGTTTTCTGCCCCCCAAAGTGTCCACCACAATGATCCTCATGGCACATTTTCAACACTTGTTGTTGCTCCTCTGCCGGCACACACCGTCGAATGACATCATCCTTTCCAAGCTTGAAAAGGTGAGGAATCTCCCAATAATAGTGTCTGCATTGAGCTAAAAATCTCTTTCTTTCCTGCGATGTCAGCTCAGGCCGTAGAATACCACAAACTAAGTAATTGACAATATCTGCATACCAGGGCTCGGCACTCGCAGGGCTGTTCTGAACAGCGCTGAGTTCGGCAAGGCTGGTAGAGGTGATCTCGGCAGAGCTGGTCAGAGCAGAGCTGGCTTCGATTCTACGTTGGAGATGTCGGCTCCTCTGCTCTGGTACTGACTCCTCTGCTCTGGCATTCGGCTCCTCAGCTCTGGTATTCGACTCCTCTGCTCTGGCATTCGACTCCTCTGCTCTGGCTTGGGCAAAGTGGATCTCGGCAGTGCTGCTCTTATCAAGGGTTAATGCATATGTATGCTCAAAAGGAAAAGATTCAGGGATGCAATTGAGACTCGATTCTATCAGATTTTTATCCAATCGGGAAAGGTGGTCAGCTACGTGATTCTCGCTCCCTTTCCTATCCCTGATCTCTACATCAAACTCTTGCAATAGTAAGACCCAACGGATGAGACGAGCTTTAGCCTGAGGTTTAGTCATCAAGTATCGAAGTGCAGCATGGTCACTATGGACAATGACCTTAGACCCAATGATGTATGCTCGAAATTTATCTAAGGCAAAGACCACAACAAGCATCTCTTTTTCAGTAGTGGTGTAATTTACTTGAGCGCTATTCAAAGTTAAACTAGTATAGTAAATCACACGTAACATCCTATCCACACGCTGACCTAGCACCGCTCCTACAGCAGAGTTAGACGCATCACACATGATCTCAAAGGGTAATGACCAATCAGGTGCAATCACAACCGGGGCAGAGCTCAACTTAAGTTTGAATGTTTCAAAGGCATGCATGCAAGAGTCATCAAAATTAAAAGAAACGTCCTGAGCTAGTAGTTTGCATAGAGGTTGGCTAATTTTAGAGAAATCTGTAATGAAACGTCGATAAAAACCGGCGTGACCTAAGAAACTCCTAATCCCTTTGACATCAATAGGGGGTGGCAACTTTTGGATTACCTCCACCTTAGCTCTGTCGACCTCTAGTCCATGCTTAGACACCACATGACCGAAGACAATCCCACGAGTAACCATGAAATGACTCTTTTCCCAACTCAAGGTTAGGCTACTTTCAATACACCTTTTCAACACTACATCAATCTTAGTCAAACAATCATGAAAAGACTGCCCAAAAACCGAAAAATCATCCATAAAGACCTCCACGCATTTACCAATCAGAGAATATGGACATCATGCATCGTTGAAACGTCCCGGGCGCATTGCACAATCCGAACGGCATCCTCTTCCATGCAAATGTCCCAAAAGGCGTGGTGAAGGCAGTCTTGACTTGATCTTCCGGTGCGATTGCGATTTGGTAGTATCCTGACAAACCATCTAGAAAACAATAAAAATCATGTCCTGCTAAACGGTCTAACATTTGATCAACAAAAGGAAGAGGAAAGTGATCCTTTTTGGTGACGGCATTGAGTTTCCTGTAGTCGACGCACATCCGCCATCCTGTGGTAGGACGCGTCGGTACCAACTTCATCTTGTCATTGCGCACAACCGTCATTCCTTCTTTCTTTGGCACGACATGTACCGGGCTCACCCACTCACTATCGGCAACTGAATAGATAATCCCTTCGGTAAGAAGCTTAAGGATTTCCTTGCGCACAACCTCCATCAGCATAGGGTTCAAGCGTCGCTGGGCATATTGCTTGGGTGTAGCTCCTTCCTCTAGGTTGATCCTGTGCATGCATGTGGCTGGACTAATGCCACGTATGTCACCTATGCTCCATCCCAGCGCTGCTTTGTTTCTCTTCAACACCTCGAGCAGCGCCTCTTCTTGATCTAGAGTCAGAGTAGACGAGATGATGACTGGCTTCTCATTTCCGTCTTCTAAAAAGACATACTTGAGATTGGTTGGGAGTTCCTTCAATTCGAGTGCTGGTTTCTTTGCCCCTACCTGTTCCTCCTCTAAACTGGGCAATGCAGGTTTGGGCAGTGCAGGATTGCTGGGCAGGTCAGCGCTGCCAGGGCTGAAGTCAGAGCAGCGAAGCTCCCGCGTCAGAGCAGCGCCGAACTCTTCAGCTTCCCGAGCTAGTTCTTCCATGTCTGCTGATCCAGCGTAAACTTCCTCGCATTCCTGCTCCTGTAAAAATACCTTCTCAACCAAGCCATTAATAGCATCTATATATGAGCATTCATTCATAAGGTTGGCCGAAGGCATAGCCCGATTTTCATGCACTGAGAAAGACACCGACTCCCCCAACACTGACATTTTAATAGTTCCATTTTTTACATCAATCAACGTGTTAGTGGTCGCCATAAAGGGCCTTCCTAATAGCAAAGTGTGATCTCTACCATTCTCGTGCACATCCCCAATCTCCAGTACGACAAAATCAACGGGCACTATCAGACCCCCGACTCTAACTAGGATATCTTCTACTATACCACGGGGATACCTGACGGACCTATCAGCAAGTTGGAGGCACATGCGAGTAGATTTTAAATTACCTAACTCTAATTGTTGAAAAATAGAGTAAGGCATCAAGTTAATCCCAGCCCCCAGATCTAACATACCCGTGGCTTCCTTACCATTTCCCAAAGAAATATTAATCACAAAACTACCTGGATCGCGTTGCTTGGGTGGCAAAGATTGTTGCATGATTGCGTTTGCAACTTCAGAAACCAACACCTTTTCATTGTCACCGAACCTTCTTTTGTTGGATGCCAATTCCTTGAAGAATTTCACATATGCAGGCACATTTCGGATCACATCAAGAAGAGGCAAATTCACATTTACCTTGGCCAACATGTTGTAGAATTCTTCAAACTGACGGTCCTGCTTCTCGTTTCTCAATCTGTTCGAAAAAGGAATCGGTGGTCGATAGGGTGCAGTAGCTTTGTGGAGCCTGACTTCCTTCTCCTTCTCGCCTTCCTTTTGCTTATCTGCCATCTCTCCATCAGTCGGGCTGGTCAGCGCTGAGTTCGTCAACTCTGGTCTAGGCTAGACAGAACTCGGCAGCTCTGCTATCGATTTCTCTGCTCTGGTGAAGGCAGAACTTGGCTTCTCTGCTCTGGTCACGGTAGAGTTCGGCTGCTCTGCGCTGGTGAAAGCAGATCTCGGCTGCTCTGCGCTGGTCCAGGTAGAGTTCGGCTGCTCTGCGCTGGTCAAATTAGGAACCTCCACTTTGTTATCCACCATCTTACCACTGCGAAGAACAGTTACAGCAAGAGCTGGATGCGTCTGAGCAGGTTGACCATGAAACTTCCCGGGTTGCTGTTGTTGTTGGATTTGATTTAAGGCACCGGAAAGTTGTCCAACCGTAGTCTCGAGCCTTTTGATCGTAGATGCTTGGGACTCCATACTTTGTTTGCTCATCTCCATAAAGGCTTGCAGTGTTTCTTCGAGCGTGGATTTTTGTGGTGGAATCGACGGCGCATTCTGTTGCGGAATGGGTTGCTGCTGTTGGTATTGTGGTCTGTATGGTTGAGAAGAACCCTGCGGTGGTGGGAAATACTGTTGTTGTTGATAGCCCATCTGGGGTGGTCGACGAATTGATTCCCCCCAAAATTTTGATTTCCCCATCCTCCATTCGGCTGACTCCTCCATCCTCCAACGATATTCTGTGGACCTTGATTCATGCTCTGGCCATATGGTCTGCTCTGCACTTGATTGTAGCTTTGGAATCCTTGTGCTGCATAGACTTCAGCTTGTCCTTCCGGAGTAAATTCTCCCATTCGATGACACTCATGGGCTCCATGGTTGACATCTCCACAAATACCACAAGGTTCAGTGTACTGCAGGGCAGTGTTCGGCGAGGCTGACATTGGCAGAGCAGGATTTGGCTGAGTTGGCATCGGCGGTGCTGAATTCTGAACTGGAGAATTTTCCATCTTTTCCATCTTGAGCTGTTGAACTTCTCGCATGATCGAGGCTAACTGCTGCTGCATCTCGAATTGATTTGTCACCGCGCTGGCTTCAACTCTTCTTCCACGGATGGACTTCTGTTGGGAGCTTTCGGCCAATGTCTTGAAAATTTCTTTTAGGTCGGCAACTGTCTTCTGAGCTATGTTTCCTCCTGCTGTGCTATCCACCATAAATTGGGCAGTTTGCACTAACCCATCATAGAAGAACTGCATCAACATAACATTGGTAAATTGATGTTGAGGGCATTGACGGAGGAGTTCTTCATATCTCTCCCAAGCTTCATGCAAGGGCTCATCCGCTCCCTGGGTGAACTCCATTATTTTCGTTCTCAACTCCTGTGTCTTGTGACTTGGGTAGTATTTCAGCATGAATTTTTCACAAGCTTCTCCCTACGTAGTGATAGAGTTGGGTGGCAGAGATAGCATCCACGTCCTCGCCCGGTCTTTAAGTGCGTAGGGGAAGCACTTGAGCTTGAGTTGATCCTCCGTAAGAGTAAGTAGAGGGATTGTTTGCACTTGTGTGCAAAAATCCCGGATGAATTGCAGCGCATCCTCGCTTGGCATCCCGTGGAACACCGGCAGCAGATTCAAATCATTAGGTTTGAAATTGTAGTTTCTCACAGCAGTGGGAAGCACAATTGCCGACGTGTTGGTATCTCCAATTACCGGCCTGGTGAAGTCTCCCATGTATTCCATATGCTGGGCCATCTCCTTCTTTTCCTTGTTTAATTTCTGCCTAGGGCTGAAATTGGCGGAGCTGGCCTCTTCCTTCTTAGCTTGTTTTGCCGTTTCTGTCGCGTGCTCTGTATCGGCAGAGCTGGCGTCCTCTTTTGTTGGCTGCTCTGAAGGTTCAGAGTCAGAGCTGGTTGGCGAATCTATTTCCTCCTCTCTTGCGCTCTGCTCGGGTAGTTCAGAATCAGAGTAGGACTTGGCAGAGCTGGCTTCTTCCTCTTCTACAGTCTGCTCTGGAACTTCAGGTTCAGAGTCAGAGAAGAAATCTTCAGTTCTGTCGTCACCGAAAACTCCCTTGCAGCTATTCTTCCTGAAAATCCCTTCGCTAGTACTATGCAAGGGAGACACCAATTTGCCTTTAAGACTACGGCGTCCCTGCATGCACAACACTGAACAAACGGATTAAACGCACCGAGTGGAAGAAACGTAAATACAAAAATTAAATAAAGCAAGTAAAAACGACACAACTAAAACGCCTAAAACTTTCCCCGGTAACGGCGCCAAAATTTGACTGAACCTAAACACCTCTAGATTGACTTGCAATAGAATAAGGACATCCTAGCAGTGATAAGCTAACCCAAGTCGATCTCACAAGGAAAGTCTTAAAGGGCTTCTAGTAGTATCGCAGGGAAAAACAATAAAAGAAAGCAGTAAAGGCTTTGATTTAAAAATGTAACTTAAACTTAAACGTAAATTGAACTTAAACTCAACCTAGGCAATAATTTAAACAACTCAAATTAAACCTAACTTAAGAAATTAAATACTTGTAAATTTAAATACTTCTAATCTAGGCGTGAAACTAAGGTGCATAATTTAAATTGCATAATTGAAAAGAAAGCATAAACATAAACGAAAAGCATAAACATGATTGAACGAAAATAACTTGAATTGAAATACGAAATACCGTAATTGTCTTGAACGTGTAATTGTGTCACTCAATCACAATCCAAGAAACTAAACTAAGAACTAAATTGAAATCTAACTTAAAACAATAAAAACTCGATCTAAGAAAGCAATGAAATTCCTAAGCTTTGGATGCCAACAAATCGCAAGGTGGCGTCTAAAACTAGGGCAAAAGATTGATTATTACAATGAAAAGTATGGCCCTATTTATAGACTTCAAATTCCTAAGGATCACCACGGAAGTTGCCATGCAAAGAAGAATTCTAAAGGCAATAGAATCGTGCAAAGTATGGCAACCTCCAGCTGTAACTCGCGCTCTGATCCGGCTGAATTCGAAGCTCTCGCCAGCGGAATGGCTATCGCCAGGAGAACGGGTCGCCAGCGGAATGGCTTCCGCTCTGGCATTCGCCAGAGGAATGGGTCTCCAGCGGAATCGCTTCCGCTCTGGCATTTGCCAGCGGAATGATTATTTCTCTGACTTTTGCGATCCCGCTGTACTGACTTCTGTTTCCAGTAGCGAAGTGATTTCTCTGGCGCTTCCTTGCTCGCTTCGATTCCTCTGGAACTTCCGTACTCGCCTCGATTCCTCTGGCGTATGATTTCGCTGCTCTGGCTTCCGCGCGGAATTTTAGCTCTGGCTCGGGCCTTCTCGGTTATGGTACGGGGGCTTTGCTTCTCTTCCATGCTAGAGTGTGCACAAACACACAATTCTTAGCCCAAATTCTCCAAGATTTGCACTCTTCATCTCGAAAACCTAAATCTCCTGCAAGGCATAAAATAGACCATAAAACGCACCAATTTCCAGAAGATTTAACTTAAAATAAGCACATGCAAACCCCTAAAATTAGAACAATTAGGCATAAATCAGATATCAACTAAAGTATCAGTTGAAGAATCAGTTTGGAACTGATTTCTTAATGTGTGCCACAGACTGATACTAAAGTCAAGTATCAGTTGAACATTCTTCCTCGGACTGATCTTCCAACGTTCAAAGGAAGCTACATACCCACAAGAATACAGCCGCATTAAATGCAGAGATCTCAGGATCTTATCTCTGCAGAGGTCATTCCTATTTGGTGGTTACTTTATCAGAGACGTCACATCTCTTGTCCCTCAAGAGAGCCGTTTCCACCAGACAAGGAACCTCGAAGATTGAAGCCTCAGCTGTCGCAGCCCGACATCTAGTCAGTGATAGCGTAGATCGGGTATCGATACGACTAATAAAATGATAAGGTAAAACAAGTGAAACTAGATGAATCATCAAGCGGAAGCTACTAATAATTAATGCTAAAACAAATAAAATATCATCAACCTTAATAGAAATATTGTCGGCTTTATAAAACCAAAGGCATCAGGATTCTAGTCAACAAAAATAAAGGGAATATAGCTAAATATTTACAAGGATTCTTATTGTTCAGGGTAGCACAACAAAACGTGATCAGACTATATGTATGAAGACATATAGCTGAGAGTGACGATCTTAATTAAGTTCAAAGGACATAGTCTTCAACTACTAATACTACCGTATACGAGCAGAATATAGTACTCGAAAATCATATGAAACAACAAACCCTCCAGCAACCCTCCAATCTCTCTCCTTGCTCATCCTGCACATTTAGAAATACATGCAGGGCTGAGTATAAAATACTCAGTGACCATAAGCCGAAAAACAAACAGTCTCGCTCTTAGAGCTATAGATTGAACTTGCCACAGTTTTAAGCAGATCACAGAGGTTTTAGTATGAATAAACCTGTGAAACCTTAATTTCAAACATAAGCATCATAAATATCAAATGAACGATTGCACAATCAAAATACTCAACATGTAAGTACCACATCTACAATTCATCATCAAAGGTACCGAGAAGTAGGCCTCCCTCTCGTGTACTGTGACTGGCCGACCCAATAGACGGCTCACAGTCACCTCTGTGCACAAATCCCGCTTGAGGCAGGACCGAATTCGTCCCATCAGTAGAGGGTATCAAACAAGCTCATCATTTAAATAATTTGGCAAGTCAAAAGTGGAAATCATAAATCATCTCAAAACATTTATCAAGTCATATCATCATCGTTATTTTGAAAGCTCATATAATAAATATATCAAAATAATGCCCACCTGAAAATTCTAGCTTTGGTTCTCGTATTTTGGCGTGACCTCAATTGCTTCCTCGACTCGTATCTTCAGATATCATCATTGGCGTAGACGGTTCATGTAATAAAATAAACGTCGATCAGACAAATCCTCACTAGGTTCACTATTCTCATCTTAGTACTAGTCTTCATTTCTCATCGGTTCCTTGTAACTAATCACTCTTATATTAATACTTCCTAAATATTCATCGTTTCCACTCTCAACTCATCACCAATTTTTTAAGTCTAATCTGTCCATTAAGGAACAAACTCCTAAATACTCAAACCCAGATAACATCTATCAATCACATACTAAAGTTATGGAATTATAACACATTCTTTAATACATTCTCGATAATTCACATAATACTATATGACACCATTATGTGATTCAATATCTCAATAAAAACCTAATTTAGTTAAGTAGATTAAACTCGGAAAAAGTTTTATGTCTATATATATATATATATATATATATATAGGGGAGGGTTACAGTAAAAACACTTCTTAAAATATAAATATAAACGTTTTTTAATGTACGAATTTTATCCAACAGGGTTACGAATTCATCCAACATGGTTACGAATTGTGAAAAATAAATTTTTGCTACCTTTGGGATTCGAACCCAGGACCACGAATCCATCCAAAAGGGTTACGAATCAACCGTAGATCTTGATGATCTAAGGGCTGAAAATCATTTATATTTTATACACTTAAGAGTGTTTTTATTCTAGCCCTCCCCTATATATATATACTCCATTAGCATTTTTTTTTTACGAATTAATACGGTGTATAGTTATCGCTATTAACATATGAACTTATAATACTTCAAAAGTAGGTGTGTTGTGAAAGACCATACTTGACCTCATACCCTCTGTTTTAACTTCGAGGAATAAACTGTTTCACCTCGGAACTCTCCTGGGTTTGGGACACATACCATTGAAAACCTCTTGAAGTCTAGTTTTATTTAAAAAAAAATAGGTCGCAAAACAATAAGTGGTTCAGGAGATATGACCATTTTCCTACAGCCTACCATGTTCGGCAGCTTTGTGCAACTGGAAGTTTTGATTTTTGAAAAATAGTAGATCTTGTCAAAATGACTTGAAATTTTATATGTAGCTAAATAACATGTTCATCTTGTTCCAATAAAAATTTGAAAACCATAAACTCAGGGGAAGCTACTGGAAAGGTGACTCTAGTATCTATTTTTTCCAAACTTTCGGTAGAAAGTTGCAGTTGGAGATTTATAATTCAAAAGGGTATCAAACGATGTCCAAAGGACTTCAAATTTTACATGAACGTTCCTAACACTTATACATACTTACCATAATATTTTCAAGATTTTTGGGTATCATTAACCCCGTCGAATTACATCAAGTCAGTAGCTTTTTATTTTTTTAAGCTAGTCATATTAACTCATCAATTAGTCAATCTTAAACATATAGCCAAGCATACTCTATTTCTCATCAAACCAATTCATCATAATCTTTATCAATCATCTCTAATCATCATTTTAATCCATCATCTATCATACCTACAATCTCATAGGCTCATTTTCATACTCAAATCCTCACTCTCTTCATGTACTTCAAATTTCCAAATATCACACAAACTATCACCTTCAAATCCATATACCAAAATAAATCCATGCTTTTCATGCAAATAACATCTTAATAGCATGTATACACTCTCCACTTAAGGTTAGAAGATGACAAATTTTAGAAGACTTCAAACCCTAATTTTTTTCGAAAATTTTGAAGAAAAGATAAGGTGATGTTTTCATGCTTTGATCCTCCATTTACAAGTTTATCGCTTAAATATAAGTAGATTCATGTGTTTAGAAGCTTACTCTATGATTTTTGAAGAGAAAATTATAGCTTCTTCTTCTTGAACCAAGCTTTCAACCTCGATCTAGCTTCTGATTTATGGAGATAATGATGTTTTGTGCTTGATTTTAGAGTTTTCTATGGTGTAGAATTGATCTATGGAGCTTTAGTTATGTCCAACAATGGAAGGTGTTGATGGAAAAAGAGAGAGAAGAGAGAGGAAAGGGACGACTGCTATGAGGGATGAAAGAGAAAGGAGTTGTTTTATTTAACCCCTTTTACTTAGCCACCAAGTATTTCAAATAAACACATGCTTAATTATCCCCAAAAATATCTTATCCATTAGCTATGTTTATCAACTTGCTTTGACTCCCCTCTCTAAAGTCAGTTTTTCTGCTCTGCCGTCAGAGCAGAGCTCGGTTCAACTTCAGCTCTGCTCGATTTTCAGCTCTGCTGCCAGAGCAGAGCTCGGATTTAGCTCTGCTGCCAGAGCAGAGCTCGGGTTCAGCTCTGCCGTTAGAGCAGAGCAGAGCTCAACTTCGGCTCTGCTTCCAAAGCAGAGCTCAGTTTTCAGCTCTGCTACCAGAGCAGAGCTCGGATTTAGCTCTGCTGCTAGAGCAGAGCTCGGGTTCAGCTCTGCCGTCAGAGCATAGCAGAGCTCAACTTCAGCTCTGCTTCCAGAGCAGAGCTCGGTTTTTCAGCTCTGCTGCCAGAGCAGAGATCGGGTTCAGCTCTGCTGCCAGAGCAGAGCTCGGATTTCAGCTCTGCTGCCAGAGCAGAGCTCGGATTCAGCTCTGCTGCCAGAGCAGAGCAGAACACAACATCAGCTCTGCTTGCAGAGCAGAGCTCGGCTACGCCTGAGCTGCTACAAACTATCGAAAGAAAAGAAATTTTTAACTTCATCAATGTTCCACCAACATCTCTATACATCCTTATTTTCACAAAGTATTTCATTCTCTAGTTCCATCATCGAAAATATAATAACTCAATCTATTGGGATATCTCATCTCATCATAAGCTTATTTTTATATCTCAGTGCTCTTAAAAATAAATCTCAAAATATTTATAATGAGGAAAAATGCGGGGTGTTACATCAGCCCAAATTCGAATTGCTCTCCAACGGAAGAAATCTTGAGGACGTTCTACGCCAACGACATAAGCTGAAGCTCTGCCAAAATTGCTACTCGGCCTAAAGCTTAACCTCCCCGAAGCTTGAATCGAAGAAGAGAATTCCAAAGCCAAAATCAGTCACTGCTGATTACATACATTCTCTTAGACCTTAGGCAAACCTCTGTTTACCCAGAAGCCAAGGTCAAACTTGCTACAAAGAACTTGTTCTTTGCAGTATAGTTGGCACTCGCTCAAACCTCCTTTCTAAAAGAAAGATTTGAGTGTTTTGAGTGATTCGGAGTTCAGAAGGGTTTTCTGACTCTGAGAGTCTTAGCGCGGGTTGTGCTAAGCAAGAGAAATCCGACACGAGTGAAGTGTGGGTACTGAAGAAGGGTTTTCTTCAGTGGTACGGTTGTGTGCACCCGGCAAGCACACGGTTTGGTTTGCAGTGCACCTGTTAAGCACTTGCGGAGTGGATTGTTGGTCTGATCAACCGACCGTGGATGTAGGAAAGGGTTTTTCCGAACCACGTAAAAATCTCTGTATTATTTACAGCTTTCAGTTTTACTTTCATACTTGTGTTGTTTCAATTGATAAACTGAATACTGATTAACGGCAAAGAGAAACCTAAGACCAACAACGTGCTCAACCGAGGCTATTGCGAAACTAAGTTTAATTTTCCGTTGCGTATGATATCAGTCTGACTGATCTATCTTTTGATAGTCAGGAAGAGTGTTATCATCTCTGTTTTAGCAAACTCGACTGAAGCCCATAAGTGCATCAGTTAAGTTCCATTAACTTAACTGATAACTCCTTACTGAAGAGCTTTCAGTATCAATCGTCAACCCTGTTTGGTCAAAACTGTTTTCAGTCAACATGTGTCTTTGTTTGCGTGTAAAGTTTTGTTTTGATCTCTATCTGAGATCCCTCTGATTGAGGAAAAAGAAAAGTAGCCCATAGGTGTATTCCCCCCCCCCCGCCTCATACACCTATTCGAGACCCC
This sequence comes from Salvia miltiorrhiza, assembly GCF_028751815.1. Lineage (NCBI taxonomy): Eukaryota > Viridiplantae > Streptophyta > Magnoliopsida > Lamiales > Lamiaceae > Salvia > Salvia miltiorrhiza. Next base: position 41,503,820 of record NC_080393.1, on the reverse strand, counting down.
CGGGACCTAACAAGTGTCATTCAGCGTCCCCGAGTTTCTGCTTCAATATCACATTGGGGTTTAGGAAATTCAATTCACCTAAATAATTCTGTGGGTTAGAATCAGAGGTTTTGGGATTCCATAGTTCGTTTGTTTCAGTCTTCCGCTTGCGTTCCGATCGATTTGTCAACAAGGATCATATCAGAACCGAACTAGGGAGAGATAAGGAAGAGATTCCTTTTGTTTTGTAGTTATAAATGGAGATGAAATAAATAGAGAAAGTGATGCGAGATGCCGTGAGTTTTTGAGAAGGAGAGAGAAAATTTGTCTTGTCCACTTAAATGGGTAGTTATGAAATAGATATGGATAGATATGAAATTAAATAGATGTTATGTCATTAAATAAAGCCCATGATATACTATATAAATGCATCACATGTAGAATTATATAGGACTATAGGGAAGTGAATGAAGATATATGAGGGGAACGTCCATTGAAGGAAAATTTAAGGGGAAATATATCTCAATTATGATATTATTAATATTATAATAATAATGCATCAATAAAACATATGTGAATATTCTACCAAGTAAAATAATTATATCACATAGACATTTAAAATAGGGCGAAGTTGGATTTCTAAAATATTAGGATTTGTAAGGCCCAAGGAAATAATATCGCCTCCAAATAAATCCTATCTCATTCATTCACCCGGATGCATAAATACTCCACTAGTATAAATAAAGCCTTTAATTAAAACCGAATTAGGGTTACTATAGGCTCTAAAAATACGGGGTGTTACAATTGTGTAATAACCCGCTCTTTTAATTATATTAAAACCAGTAACTACTATTATTATTCTGCTTAAGTCGTGGATTATACCGACTGGTGAGGAAAATTAAATCTTCGGATTTAATTTAGATATTAGATGAGCAAATGAATTAAATCTACGGATTTAATTTAGATTTATTTTTCAGTCTATCGACATTAGCAAGACAAGAATATCGAGATACGAGATTTATTAGAATATACAGCAAAACAAAAGTTAGCATTTCTGATACAAATGACTTACGTTGAAAGATTATATCTATCACACCACAACTTTTACAACCTATCTGTTACAATTATCACACAAGTCCCTAACCCACAATTCTACAAAACACCATCTGCCATCAATGGAAAAAAAGGAAAGCAAAGAAAAAAAAGAGAGGGGATAACAGGCGTGTGTGCTGTTACAGCTACAGCCATAGCCCCTCCCCTCCTACCCCCTTCTCCCTACACCCTCCTATTCCCTTTCCCTATACCAACCGCTCGACTCCTCCAATCCCCTTTTCCCTACTCCTCCAACCTATTCTCTAGCACACTCAATGGAAATCAACATTCCCCTCTTTTAGTCTCAACCCCAGCCTAATTCTGATTTTGAAAGAGAATAGGACTCCTCAGTTTATCTTCTTTGGTGGACTTTTGAGAGAGAAATTGAGGGAGGAAGGACGACAGACGAAGGAGGGGCGGCCTCACTCACCGGCAACGGTCGTTCGCCGGATTTCGAAAGTGGTGGTGGCGGATTCAGGTGATGGAGGAATTAGGGCTCGATTTGGGGCTCTGCTTGTACAGTGGTGAAGAGAGGGTTTAGGGCGAGGAGGCGGCGCGGTCAACAGATGAACGCCGGCCACGCCGGCAGCTGGAACGGCCGGAGAAGGAAGCGGCGGCGGCGGACGCCTCGACTGGAGGCAGATCGAGGGAGGAGAAGGCTGAGCGTGATTTAGGAGAGATTAGAGAGAGAGAGAGAAAGGGGGAGAGAGGCGTTCTGATTTTTGAGAGAGGAGTTTCGAGAGGAGAGAGTGAGATGGACGAGAGGCGCCGCCCTCGGCCAGGCGCGGCCGCGCCGGAGTCGCGGCGGCGGACGCCTCGTCTGAAGGCGAGGAGAGTGAGAGGGAGAAGGAGGCGTGCGTCTGTTTGAGAAGAGGGAGAGACCGAGTGGGAGAGATAAGGAAGGGTTGGGCCATTCCTTGGGCCTCTACCTTTTAAAAGATTGGGTTTGTGTTTAAATGGTTCTAGACCATTAATTATTTTGGGCCATTGTATTTTTCCTTGGGCTGCTAATTATTTTACTTGGGCCTAGAGTTAATTATTTTAGTTGGGCTGCTACCATTTCATTTGAGCCCACTCTTATTAATTATTTGGCTACCTTATGTTTGGGCCTTTTAATTATTGGATTATTATTATTACTTCCCTCATATTTATATAAGCCCGATTTATGATCAGTCCTTATTAATCGATTAATTGGACTCAGACAGTTTTAATTACAGATTTCGTATTACGTAATTATTAAGCGAATAATTCGATTGAGCTATTTTCCTTTTAATCGATTACGGAGCGAGACCTATTATAATTATCAAGTGGGATAGAACACTCTAGATAAGCGGATTCATTATAGTTATTATCCGACCTCATGCGACGAGCCTTATTTAAGTTATTTAATTTATTTAATCCGAGAGTTAGGATTAATAGTAGATTTCCCGAACTATTAAGCAAGAATAATAAATCATGCATAAGAGAGTCATGCATATTTATCTTCGCATTCTCATTATTTGAGAATTCTGCTCGAGCAAATTTCTTATTTAAAGTTCTCGCAATAAAGGTCAAGCTGGAGAGCAATAATTAGATTAAGAGCCACTACACCACAACAAGAGTTGCTATCAGGTGGGCTTACTTTCCAAATGTATGATTGAGTTATTAAGCTCTAAATATTTCATGAAATGAAAACTGTTTATCCAATAAATATTTTTGTGCGCTCTGTAATGTTTAAGGCTCGCAATTCATGGATCGATCGAGGTTCTCTTATGACCTAACACGTTGTTTGAGAATTGTGTACACTTGTTAGTTATTTCGGTGGGTTGATCTCCATCGGGCACTAACTCATGTCAGAGGCGTTATAAGGGTGCTTGGCTGGATGTGTTCCGGAGCATGTATCATGTAAGGCCTGCCTGGGTAGCGCCCCGAGGCCAATTCAACTTGTCTGAGTTACGTCCTCAGGGCAAGTGTCATGGGAATGAGGGATCCGTCGGTGGCTAAAAGGTCCGGGATCACAGCGAGTAACAGAACAGAGTGTGACAACAGCGCGCTAATAAAATGAAATGTTTTAACATGCTTAGAAGTTATTTTATTTTAAAACCTTCTAAGTTATGTCATGAATGATTGGATAAACTGCTCTTACGAATTGTGAAATGTTTTAAAAGTTGCAGCCCACTAAGTACATTAGTACTTAGCCCAAATATTTTCAAATGTTTTTCAGGTTCATTGGCTGGTGCTGACGGGGAGAGCTGAGGCTAGGGTTCAACTCCGTGTTTTGACTTTCGCTGTAGTACTAGCCTTTATCTGTCTTTCGTTTTCTTGACTTAAGACCTTTATGTTATGACTCTAAACGATATCTTTTGTTGAGCCTAGACTTTTGACTCTCAAGTATTTTGATTAAGAGATGTCGGTTATCTGAAGCATGAAACTAAACTTATGTGATCCTGAGTTTGAATATTGTCATTTGATTGGCATCTCTTAAGCCCTTTCAATTTACCTCATTTCATTTTATCTCTTTGGAATATGAATACCAAATTTAATGGGTAGATTGTCAAGTTTATTCTGGTTGATTAAGACTTTCCATTATTTTCCTATTTCCTTTTGCCTTGGGAAGTCGGGTCGTTACAAGTGGTATCAGAGCATAAGTTTTATTTCATGTCTCTGATAACCGAAAGCTTCTAATGTTGAGTCTAGAATAGTACCTCTAGACTTCTAAGAAAGTTGTTGAACCTCAGCTCGCCGTCACACTGCCGCAACCAAGGTATGATTTAAAAGTTCAAGTGTTTTAAATACTTTAAAAGTTTTTAAGAAGTGCGCTTTCAATGAATGATGTTATATGGATTGCTTATCGCTTTCATATTGTTATTTTGAGTCTCCGGCTCATATAACCAATGTATGTATGTATGTCGTGTTTGGGACTACCCGAGCCCTTAACGAATCAATGAATTTATGGTCGAGTTAGATTCTTTTAATCTTTCCGACTTAAGAAGAGTTTTCATGAAAGGAATATTTACTGTCCAAATGTTTTAAGTTTCTAAAGAAACGAATGATTAAATGAATGAAAAGTTTTATGTTATCGTTTTAGATCCACTGCCTGTACGATATGAATGATGAGTCCTCTTACAAACCGTTTGAGTACTACCTAAGGATACTTTAGAAATGTTAGTCGTGAAAGCTCCGCTTGATCGATTTAAGTAAGGAATGATAAGATAGCAGCGTTTAACATAGATATGTTACAACGTAGAAGAAATGTCATGAGATTAAGGTTTCACTTAAGTTATTCCACTTAAGTTAAGATTAGTTTTCACATAGAACTAGTCTTTCACATGGTTACACCATAAAAGCGATATATCTTGTACATATCTAGGTATGTATGTATGAAGAATGAGTCTCACTGTTGTGTTAATATCGTTCGTAAACCAGAATGGAAGACGCACCAAGAGAACGCGGTAGGGGACGGGGACGTGGTCGTGGTCGCGGACGCGGCAGAGGATTCATCCCTGAAGAGCCAATCCAACAAGTAGCACCAAATCGTACTGCTGAAGAGAAGTTTCGTAAGGAAAAACCTCCAACGTTTGACGGGCTGGGCGATCCAACAGACGCCGAAAAATGGATTAGGGCCATAGAGCGTATCTTTAACTACATCCGTTGCGATGACGAAGACAAAGTAACTTGTGCAACCTACCAACTGGTGGACGAAGCTGACTTCTGGTGGGAATCAGTGAGACGCACAATGACTGATGAACAGTGGGAAAACTTCACTTGGGAAGATTTTAAGACTGTGTTGTATGAGAAGTACATACCAGGATGCTATAGACAGAAGAAGCAAAATGAGTTATGGAATCTGAAACAGAAAGCTGGGACAGTTACGGAGTACGATAGAGCCTTCAATCAGCTATCAAGATATGCTCCGATGCTGGTGGACACTGATGAGAAGCGCGCAGAAAATTTCAGAAATGGATTGCGCCATGAGATAGCGATTTCTTTAGCAAGCCAAGGAGGTCTTACGTATGCACAAACACTGAGCAGAGCCCTCACCATTGAATCACTGCTACCAAAGGAAAAAGGAAAATCTCCCGAACAATCTGGAATTGTACCATCTCAGTATAGCGGTAAAGGAAAAAGAAAATGGAACGAGGGAACTGGTGGAAACCCTAGGAATGGAAATGGAAAGAAACCATGGGCGGCAAATCAAAATAAAAATCAGCACCAGAACCAACAGCCGCAAGCTATAGCTCCACCACCTTGTCCAAACTGTCGGAAACCCCATTTAGGGGAATGCATGAAAGGAAAAAAATGTTTATTATTACTGCGGGGAACCTGGGCATTTTGCTTCAGTATGCCCAAAGAAAAGAGGAGGCGCACCCCAACAACAAAATCCCGAAAACCAACAACGACAGAACCAAGGTCCTGGAGGATACCAAGGACAACCACGAAATGCTAGGGCCTATGCCCTTAACCAACACCAAGCAGCAGGAGATCAGGAAAACTTAGCAGGTACGATTAATGTTTTCGACGTGTTGATTATAGCTTTGTCTGATACTGGAGCATCTCACTCTTTCATTCCACCTACTGCTAGTAAGAAACTAGAATTGACGTTGCAATCGTCCGAAACAACTTCAGAAGTTAGAATAACTGATGGTGGAAGACTAAATGCTAAGGACGTTACTTGCGTGTTATTTCTATGATAGAATTTGACGTAATCCTAGGATTGATAGACTTAATCGAGTCAGAGCTACAATACTTTGTAGCGAGAGAAGGATCACACTCCAATCTCCAAGAAAAGAAAAGGGCAAGTTCCACGACGTGATGACATACCAGATTTTGAAGAAAATTTCTGGTTTGAAGAACGATGCCGCGTTGTTAGAAAGTTAAGGCTGTGTATGATTCAATGCCGCATAAGAGCTGAATGGAATGAATGTCTAATATCCCAAACTAGATTACCCAGATATGAAATTTCGGGACGAAATTTTTGTTAAGAGGGGTAGTATGTAATAACCCGCTCTTTTAATTATATTAAAACCAGTAATGCGATAATTATTTATAACTACTATTATTATTCTGCTTAAGTCGTGGATTATACCGACTGGTGAGGAAAATTAAATCTTCGGATTTAATTTAGATATTAGATGAGCAAATGAATTAAATCTACGGATTTAATTTAGATTTATTTTTCAGTCTATCGACATTAGCAAGACAAGAATATCGAGATACGAGATTTATTAGAATATACAGCAAAACAAAAGTTAGCATTTCTGATACAAATGACTTACGTTGAAAGATTATATCTATCACACCACAACTTTTACAACCTATCTGTTACAATTATCACACAAGTCCCTAACCCACAATTCTACAAAACACCATCTGCCATCAATGGAAAAAAAGGAAAGCAAAGAAAAAAAAAGAGGGGATAACAGGCGTGTGTGCTGTTACAGCTACAGCCATAGCCCCTCCCCTCCTACCCCCTTCTCCCTACACCCTCCTATTCCCTTTCCCTATACCAACCGCTCGACTCCTCCAATCCCCTTTTCCCTACTCCTCCAACCTATTCTCTAGCACACTCAATGGAAATCAACATTCCCCTCTTTTAGTCTCAACCCCAGCCTAATTCTGATTTTGAAAGAGAATAGGACTCCTCAGTTTATCTTCTTTGGTGGACTTTAGAGAGAGAAATTGAGGGAGGAAGGACGACAGACGAAGGAGGGGCGGCCTCACTCACCGGCAACGGCCGTTCGCCGGATTTCGAAAGTGGTGGTGGCGGATTCAGGTGATGGAGGAATTAGGGCTCGATTTGGGGCTCTGCTTGTACAGCGGTGAAGAGAGGGTTTAGGGCGAGGAGGCGGCGCGGTCAACAGATGAACGCCGGCCACGCCGGCAGCTGGAACGGCCGGAGGCAGATCGAGGGAGGAGAAGGCTGAGCGTGATTTAGGAGAGATTAGAGAGAGAGAGAGAAAGGGGGAGAGAGGCGTTCTGATTTTTGAGAGAAGAGTTTCGAGAGGAGAGAGTGAGATGGACGAGAGGCGCCGCCCTCGGCCAGGCGCGGCCGCGCCGGAGTCGCGGCGACGGACACCTCGTCTGAAGGCGAGGAGAGTGAGAGGGAGAAGGAGGCGTGCGTCTGTTTGAGAAGAGGGAGAGACCGAGTGGGAGAGATAAGGAAGGGTTGGGCCATTCCTTGGGCCTCTACCTTTTAAAAGATTGGGTTTGTGTTTAAATGGTTCTGGACCATTAATTATTTTGGGCCATTGTATTTTTCCTTGGGCTGCTAATTATTTTACTTGGGCCTAGAGTTAATTATTTTAGTTGGGCTGCTACCATTTCATTTGAGCCCACTCTTATTAATTATTTGGCTACCTTATGTTTGGGCCTTTTAATTATTGGATTATTATTATTACTTCCCTCATATTTATATAAGCCCGATTCATGATCAGTCCTTATTAATCGATTAATTGGACTCAGACAGTTTTAATTACAGATTTTGTATTACGTAATTATTAAGCGAATAATTCGATTGAGCTATTTTCCTTTTAATCGATTACGGAGCGAGACCTATTATAATTATCAAGTGGGATAGAACACTCTAGATAAGCGGATTCATTATAGTTATTATCCGACCTCATGCGACGAGCCTTATTTAAGTTATTTAATTTATTTAATCCGAGAGTTAGGATTAATAGTAGATTTCCCGAACTATTAAGCAAGAATAATAAATCATGCATAAGAGAGTCATGCATATTTATCTTCGCATTCTCATTATTTGAGAATTCTGCTCGAGCAAATTTCTTATTTAAAGTTCTCGCAATAAAGGTCAAGCTGGAGAGCAATAACTAGATTAAGAGCCACTACACAACAACAAGAGTTGCTATCAGGTGGGCTTACTTTCCAAATGTATGATTGAGTTATTAAGCTCTAAATATTTCATGAAATGAAAACTGTTTATCCAATAAATATTTTTGTGCGCTCTGTAATGTTTAAGGCTCGCAATTCATGGATCGATCGAGGTTCTCTTATGACCTAACACGTTGTTTGAGAATTGTGTACACTTGTTAGTTATTTCGGTGGGTTGATCTCCATCGGGCACTAACTCATGTCAGAGGCGTTATAAGGGTGCTTGGCTGGATGTGTTCCGGAGCATGTATCATGTAAGGCCTGCCTGGGTAGCGCCCCGAGGCCAATTCAACTTGTCTGAGTTACGTCCTCAGGGCAAGTGTCATGGGAATGAGGGATCCGTCGGTGGCTAAAAGGTCCGGGATCACAGCGAGTAACAGAACAGAGTGTGACAACAGCGCGCTAATAAAATGAAATGTTTTAACATGCTTAGAAGTTCTTTTATTTTAAAACCTTCTAAGTTATGTCATGAATGATTGGATAAACTGCTCTTACGAATTGTGAAATGTTTTAAAAGTTGCAGCCCACTAAGTACATTAGTACTTAGCCCAAATATTTTCAAATGTTTTTCAGGTTCATTGGCTGGTGCTGACGGGGAGAGCTGAGGCTAGGGTTCAACTCCGTGTTTTGACTTTCGCTGTAGTACTAGCCTTTATCTGTCTTTCGTTTTCTTGACTTAAGACCTTTATGTTATGACTCTAAACGATATCTTTTGTTGAGCCTAGACTTTTGACTCTCAAGTATTTTGATTAAGAAATTTCGGTTATCTGAAGCATGAAACTAAACTTATGTGATCTTGAGTTTGAATATTGTCATTTGATTGGCATCTCTTAAGCCCTTTCAATTTACCTCATTTCATTTTATCTCTTTGGAATATGAATACCAAATTTAATGGGTAGATTGTCAAGTTTATTCTGGTTGATTAAGACTTTCCATTATTTTCCTATTTCCTTTTGCCTTGGGAAGTCGGGTCGTTACAAATTGATTTGCCCAAAGAGAACGATTTTTAAGAACCAAAGCTCACTGAAGCTCAAACTGGAAATATGTCTCGTTTGCCCAAATAGAAGACGGTTCCAGAATCTGTGCTAGGGAAGAAAGAAGCTAAGGAGGGAAAGAGTTTGAAGAAAGTGGTTAAGGTACATGAGCGTTTATGTTTTTATGATCCTAATATCGTGATTCATCCACCTTCTTCTCGCCGGTTAACAGGGGAGTCGAGGGAAGAGCCCATGGATTTGATGTCTATATTTGGAAAGTTAGAAATTTACATTCTATTTCTACAAGCGATTAAGCTTCCTCCATTGAGCAAATAACATATTTGTAAAAATGAAATGCATTTTTTGTACAATTTAATGGATTTTTGTGTGAAAAGTTATGCATTTTCATAATATATATATATATATATATATAAAACCTATAAAAAAATAATTCATTCTACTAGAAAATCAATATTGAGTTACATATTTATTGCCGATGATGAGTTGGGGCTTGTATTTAAACTTATCGAACCTACATATTTAAGATATCCAACATCCATTAATTAATTAAAGCTTCTGAAAGCTTATATTAATTAATTTCTTATTAATTCTTAATTAGTACCACTCAACCTTATTGTTGCAGCTTAACTTAATCAACCTGCACTGTTCAGTGCAATAAACCTTTTGAGCTCCTTAAGGGGATGTCATAATCCTATATCGGATACAGTCACCTAATACATATTACAAAATGTCATATATAAATTTCTATCACCCAAGATACAAAGTACTCAAGTTAATTGACTCAACTAGAACACCTCTAGATTGACTTGCAATAGAACAAGGACACTCTAGCAGTGGTAAGCTAACCCAATGTCGTCTCTCAAGGAAGATCTTAAAGGGCTTTTAACTATGTCACGAGAAAGCTGTAAACTTAGATTATTAAACTAAAACTTGGGAAGTAAACTTAACTTGAATTTAAACTAGAGAATTAACTAAGCATGCAAAGAACAAAAGCATAAACAAACTATTAAACCTAGGCAAGATTAAACAAACTTAAACAATTTAAACGCTTCTAACTAAGAATTTAAAGACTTGTAGATTAAAAACTTCTAATCTAATGAGCATAAAACTAAATTGCATAATTTAAAGGAAAGCATGAAAATGCATAATTGAAATTGCAGAATTAAAATTGCATAATTTAAATAAAGCAAGTAAATAAACGTAAATACGAAATACCATAAAACGTCTTGAGAAGCAACCCGTCACGTGATTACAACTCTAAACGGAAAACTAACTAAAACTTGAATTGAAAGAACTATAATAAACTAACTAAGAACAGAATTCGAAACTAAGAACTATGAAAGCATGTAAAAACCTAAACTTTGCTACCTAGGCGGAAACTAAAGATTAGGGCAAAGATTGATTCTAACTAAGTCTAACTAAGTGCCGGAGGCAAAAGATTGGTTTCTTGATTCACGTTCAAGCCCCCTTTTATAGACTTCAATCCAATCCTAATCATCATCAAACTCGCCTTACAAAACTGGACTTTTAAGGAAATAGAATCGTGCATTCAAAGGTAAGTCCAGTTGTATCGTGCTCTGCAAGAAATCTTTGCTCTGGCGTAGATTGGCTAACTCTGGAATTTCGGCTCTGGAAAGGTATGGCAGAGCTGGAAGTTAGCTCTGGAATTAGTGAGCTCTGAAAAGTATAGTAGAGTTGGGAGTCAACTCTGGATATGTTGACTATGGCAAAATATGTTAACTCTGTCGATCTTTAGCTCTGCTCTGTCAAGTTACTCTGGCGCGTAAGTCAGCTCTGATGATTTAGCTCTGCTCTGTCGAGTTTACTCTGCTCTGGAGATTTCAGCTCTGATAGTGAAGTTCAGCTCTGGAGATTTCAGCCCTGACTATGCAAGTCAGCTCTACTCTGATACAGAGCTATCCACGCAGCTCTGCTCTGTCATGCACCTTTTCCACTCTGCTCTGACACGGGCTTTTCTGCTCTGGCGTGGGATTTTCAGCTCTGGCGAGGGCTTTTCAGCTCTGGACACCAGATTGCGCCTACAAACGCCATTCCAACCCAAAATCTCCAAAATCACACTCTTCCATCTATAAAACCTAAATCTCCTGCAAAGCATAAAACAAACCCACAACTACACCAATTTTTAGGATATTTAACTTAAAATACGCACATGCAAACCCCCAAAATAAGAACAATTAAGCATAAATCATTAATATGTAACTCTCACCGAGATCTTGATTATTCAGTTAGATCAAACAGAAGAATACATCTCACTGTGATTCTATCAATATGTTTACACGTACCAGTATAGACAGATAGGTAAATAAACACACAATACTGTAATTAAAATACTGATAAAAGGGCGGGTTACTACATCCTACCCCTCTTAACAAAAATTTCGTCCCCGAAATTTGCGAACTCGGGGAAATCGCGACGAGGGGAGGGGATTTAGGAGCGGGATTAGAAAGGGGCATATCTAACCTTTTGATGACTCAACATTATATAAGACAACAAATTAAGAACAACAGATATTGATGGAGATCAAGGGGAAACATAATATTATCCAAACGGGTATGTGAGGACATTGTTGAATAGTACATTATTGTTTGACAGATATCATAATATCTAGCAAATCAGTGTATGCAGCGGAATAACAACAACTCGGGCATATGTATGAAGACATATACCCTGCTCTGATGTACTCGTCCTAGCTCGACAAAAGCTCCGCTTGCACACCACATTCCCAATCATCGCTCAACCTGCACATTTAGAAATATATGCAGGGCTAAGTACGAAGGTACTTAGTGGACACATGCCGAAAAATACATACATACATACATTCATTTTATTGTCAAGCATTTCAACAGTAGTAAGATACGAGGGTTTTTCTTTAAAGACTCGTATTTACCAAAAATATTATTTCTTTAACAAATATCCCGCGCAGGCATTTTAACATCATTAATCACCATATCAGTAACTCGTGCCGAGAGGTAGGCCTCCCTCTACGGACACTATGATCGGCCAACCCGCTAGATGACTCACGATCACAAGGGTGTACACTAATTTCGAAGGGATTTGCGGTCCCATCCAGAATCCGAATTCGATTAGCATCAGATAGGTAATTAACAACAAAACATAAAGCATTTAGGCATTGAAAATATCATTTAAAAATCTTAAGCATAAAAATTGTAACAGTTCTATAATATGGTTTCAGTTTTTGTAAGAAAGCCTCACCTGGTAGTGGTGACTCACGGCTAAGCCTTAGACTCTTGCGTTCAGCCTTGATTCGGGAAAGAAAATAACGTAGGGTCTTAGTCCGCGGAAATTCTAACATAAATGAGGATGCGTAGTGCAATTATGCATGGCTCATATTTCTTTTTTTTTTTATCCAATTAACCCAACTAGGTTCGTCCCATGAAGTCAAGTGGTTAACTACATTGATTCGTTCTCATTAGGGCGTTCTAAACTGTCAGTGAAGCATAATAATCCCTCTTTGTGTAAGCAAGGGAAGAAAAATAATAGAGATTTGAAACACCCTAGGTTCTCTGTGTTCTCTCGCGGTCCGCTCTGCTTCGTCGCTCTCTGCTCTGGAGGTCAGCCCTGGTCTCTATGTCAGCTCTGGCTGAGTTAGCCCTGCGGCGAAGTGATCCCTCGGGGCGGAACGATTCCTCTGATAAAAGTGATTTCTCTGGCGAAGAACGATTCCTCTAGTGAGGTGATTCCTCTGGCGAGGTGATCCCTCTGGCGGTGTGATTCCTCTGGCGAAGCGACTCCTCTGGCGAGGCGATTTCTCTGGCAGAGCGATTCCTCTGGCGACGCGACTCCTCTGGCGAAGCGATTCCTCTGGCGACGCGACTCCTCTGGCGAAGCGATTCCTCTGGCGACGCGATTCCTCTGGCGACGCGACTCCTCTGGCGAAGCGATTCCTCTGGCGAAGCGATTCCTCTGGCGACGCGATTCCTCTGGCGACGCGACTCCTCTGGCGAAGCGATTCCTCTGGCGACGCGACTCCTCTGGCGACGCGACTCCTCTGGCGAAGCGATTCCTCTGGCGACGCGATTCCTCTGGCGACGCGACTCCTCTGGCGAAGCGATTCCTCTGGCGACGCGATTTCTCTGGCGAAGCGATTTCTCTGGCGACGCGACTCCTCTGGCGAAGCGATTCCTCTGGCGACGCGATTCTTCTGGCGCCTTGACTCCTCTGGCGCCTCGTCACCTCTGGCGAAGCGACTTCTCTGGCCATTTCTCTGGCCATTCCTCTGGCCTAGTCCCCTCTGGACTTGTTCCCTCTGGACTTGTCCTTGCTGGACTCGTCCCCTCTGGACTTGTCCTTGCGGGACTCGTCCCCTCTGGACTAGCGATGGGGACTCCAGTTTTTAAAACCAGACATCTCCGTCCTTATCTCGTCTCGATTCTCACTCGCACACAAACCTTAAACTCTACCTATGTGAGCATGCTGTGATCATCTATGTTCGTCTACGTTTAAAGCTAAAGTTCTCGTCGTTCATTAAGGTCTCAAGTTATAGATTCTAACAAGTCGTAACTTAACATGCTTTTTGTTCATTCGTTTACAGTCCATAGAACATGATTTCTGGAGTGTGATGCATGCTGATTGGAGTAGCAACAAGGGTCGAAGTTTACCTTGATATAGCGTGCTTTGGTCGGGTAAAGAATGATGGTTTCTCGCTTTTTCGAGCGTCGAGGTGCAAACTGGAAATGAGATGGCTGCTATTCTTAGGTCGAAAATAGGTGGAAAGAATCATGGCTAAGGGAGGAAAAAGGCCGTGTCTTACCTTGAAAATGCAGCGAGGATCTTGGTCTTCTCTTCTCCGTGGAAGGCGTTGAGAGAGTGATGGAGCTCTCGCAACTTGCTGCTGGATTTCAGAGTGCCGAAAGGAGTGAAAGGGTGGCACAAAGGTGTTGAAGAGTGAATTTATAGAAAGAGCTCGGCTTTGTGCACTTGAGTGCCGAAGGGAGAGCATAGGCTGAGATAGGGTGTAGCAGGAGAGGTAGCGTGAGGCCTTTCGGTTTCCCGGCCAATGGGAGGAGCTGCTGTTGCAGTCTGCAGCTTTGCGTGGGAGTCCCTTCGGCTGCCTAGCCAATGGGAGGAGAGCTGCTGCTGCTGCTGGTTTGCGTGGGAGTCCCTTCGGCTGCCCAGGCAATGGGAGGAGCTGCTGCTGCTGCAGCACCTTATCCACTCTTTTCTCTCTTCCCTTTTTCCCTCTTTTCGTTACATGTGGCGTTAGCAGGTGGCGGGTAGGGTGGCGTATAGGGCGGTGGTGTGATCTTAAAGGATCTAAGTAAAAATTCCTTCAGGGTCGGTCTCTCTCAGTATTAGAAATACTGGTTCTGCGTTTCTGCTAAAGTCGATACTTGCTAAATTAAATCCGTAGATTTAATTCGTTCGTCATTCTAATACTTAAATTAAATCCGTAGATTTAATTAGCATCAAAGTCGGAAATAATTCACGACTTAAGCAGCAATGTGACAGTAAACTCCACCTTGATAAATAACACAACTTAGCTAAGTTGGTTATAACTCGGATTATTAATCATTCATCAACTCAAAGATTCTCATCGCGGTCTTAAACGCGCGAAAAAAATAAATAAAGCATACTGTTAGCTAAGCAACTTTGTCACTGAGATAAATAAATTCAGGAACATAACAGAAAACATAGAACTTCAATTACTGGCAGATAGGTAAATAAACACACAATACTGTAATTAAAATACTGATAAAAGGGTGGGTTACTACATCCTACCCCTCTTAACAAAAATTTCGTCCCGAAATTTGCATATCTATGTAAAAAGGTCTGGGTATTTTTCTTTCATTTGATCCTCCAGTTCCCATGTTGCCTCTTCAGGTCCATGGTGGCTCCATAAAATTTTGACTGTCGTGATCGATTTATTCCTCAACTCTTGCACCTTTCGGTCCAAGATGGCTTCCGGTCTTTCCTCGTACGTCAGGTCTGGGTTAAGAATCATTTCCTCTTGGTGGATCACGTGTTTTGGGTCAAACACGTACCGTCTCAACTGTGATACGTGGAATACATTGTGGATGTTTCCAAAGCTAGGTGGTAGTGCCAACCTATATGCTACGGGACCTATTCTTTCAAGGATCTCATAAGGTCCTACAAAACGGGGTCTCAACTTACCCTTAACACCGAATCTAATGATCCCTTTTGAGGGTGACACTTTAAGGAAAACCTTGTCTCCTATTTGAAATTGTAGTTCGGTTCGTCGGGTATCAGCATAAGACTTCTGTCTGTCCTGGGCTTCTTTAATCCTTGCTCTAATCTGGCGGATGGTCTCGATCATTTCGCTTACTGCATCTGGCCCAAGGATTTTTCTTTCACCCATTTCATCCCAGTAAAGTGGTGACCTACACTTCCTTCCATAAAGCGCCTCGTAAGGTGCCATCTCAATGGTTGCCTGGTGACTGTTGTTGTAGGCGAATTCGATCAGTGGCAACACTGATTCCCAACTTACTCCTCGGTCTAGCACTACTGTCCTCAACATGTCTTCAAGGGTCTGAATTGTCCTTTCCGATTGTCCATCTGTTTGAGGATGAAAAGCGGTGCTAAAGTTCAATCGTGTTCCTAATTCTTTCTGCAAGCTGATCCAAAATCTAGAAGTAAATTTTGAATCTCTATCCGAGGTGATGGATATTGGTATCCCATGAAGCCGTACAATCTCACAGATGTACAGTTGGGCTAGTTTCTCCGATCCATGGGTAATTGGAATCGGTAAAAAGTGAGCGCACTTCGTGAGACGGTCTACTATTACCCAAATGGCGGCGTTACCCCTCTTCGTCTTGGGTAAACCCGTCACGAAATCCATCGCTATGTGCTCCCACTTCCATTCTGGGATTTCCAAAGGCTGTAATTTCCCATATGGTCGTTGATGTAAAGCTTTCACTTGCTGGCATGCAAGGCAGCGTTCTACAAACGAGGCTATATCTCGCTTCATCCCGTCCCACCAAAAATTCTGTTTCAGATCTTGGTACATTTTGGTACTCCCGGGATGAGCGGTATAGGGCGTGTCATGAGCTTCACTCATGATCTCGTTTCTGAGCTCCTCGTTGTGGGGTACACACAACCTTCCCTTAAAAAGAACGGCATTATCCGTTGCCTCTTGGTAGTCTCCGGGCGTGCCTGTTCGGATCTTAAGACGAACTTTCTCTAAGCTTTCGTCCGCTCTCTGGGCACTGATGATCCTTCCTCTGAGGTCTGGGGCGGCTACCAGAGTTGCGATGATTGCTTTCGTCGTTGCTGGTGGCTGAACCACTTCCAGCTTTAATCTGTCGAAGTCCTTTACGAGCGTGTCCTCTTGAGTGAGAAGAAGTCCTAGCTCGGATTGAGTTTTACGACTTAAAGCATCAGCTACTACGTTAGCTTTCCCTGGGTGGTAATTGATACCGCAATCGTAATCCTTCACGAGTTCGAGCCATCTTCTCTGTCTCATGTTCAGGTCTTTTTGCTCGAAAAAGTACTTAAGGCTCTTGTGATCAGTGAAGATTTCACATCTAACTCCGTATAGATGGTGTCTCCAAATCTTCAAAGCATGCACAATTGCTGCCAATTCTAGGTCGTGAGTGGGGTAGTTCAACTCATGTGGCCTTAGTTGTCGCGAAGCGTAGGCGATGACCTTTCCTTCCTGCATCAAAACACAACCTAATCCATTTTTGGATGCGTCTGTGTAGATCAGGTGTTCTTTATCGGCTGTTGGAACTGCTAGCACTGGTGCAGTTGTCAATTTCCTCTTCAGCTCTTGGAAGCTGGATTCACACTCTTCGATCCATTTATACTCGATTCCTTTGCGAAGTAGTTGCGTCATTGGCCTTGCTATCTTAGAGAATCCTTCGATGAATCTCCGGTAGTATCCTGCTAAACCTAAGAAACTTCGGATTTCATTAGGGGTGGTTGGTGATTTCCAATCATGTACTGCTTGCACCTTGGCGGGGTCTACCTTGATTCCATCTACTGACACGATATGTCCTAGGAACATCACTTCTTTTAGCCAAAACTCGCACTTGCTATATTTGGCGAACAACTTTTCTGATCTTAAAGTTTCTAGGACGATTTTCAAATGCTCTTCATGTTCTAGGTCACTTTTAGAATAGATGAGGATATCATCTATAAATACTAAGACGAATTTGTCTAAGTACAGATGGAAAACTCGAATCATGAGATCCATGAATACTGTCGGTGCATTGGTTAGACCAAATGGCATGACTATGAATTCATAGTGGCCATATCTTGTTCGGAAAGCGGTCTTGGGTACATCCTCTGGTCTGATCTTCAGCTGGTGGTACCCTGACCTTAAGTCTATTTTGGAGAACACACTGGCTCCCTTGAGTTGGTCAAACAAATCATCTATCCTCGGGAGAGGGTATTTGTTTTTGAGCGTCAGTTTGTTCAACTCTCGATAATCAATGCACATTCTCATGGCTGCATCGTTTCTTGGATTATTATTAATTTATCATACAACGATTAATCCTAACATGCTCCTATGAATTTAACAGCTGCACGTTGGAGTTCAGAAATACCTGAAGAATTCAGAAGAATTCGCAGATTCGCATCTGAACAGACCAGGGAAATTGGTGCAGTTATGGTTTGTTTTATGCTTTGCAGGAGATTTAGGTTTTATAGATGGAAAAGTGTGATTTTGGAGATTTTGGGTTAGAATGGCGTTTGTAGGCTCAATCTGGTGTCCAGAGCTGAAAAGCCCGCGCCAGAACTGAAAAGCCCGCGTCAGAGCATAGCTGAAAAAGCGCATGACAGAGCAGAGCTGCGCGGATAGCTCTTTATCAGAGCAGAGCTGACTTGCATAGTCAGAGCTGAAATCTTCAGAGCTGAACTTCACTATCAGAGCTGAAATCTCCAAAGTAGAACAAACTTGTCAGAGCAGAGCTAAATCATCACAGCTGACTTACGCGCCAGAGTAACTTGACAGAGCATAGCTAAAGATCGACAGAGTCAACATATTTTGCCAGAGTTAACATATTTTGCCAGAGTCAACATATCCAGAGCTGACTCCCAGCTCTGCTATACTTTTCAGAGCTCGCTAATTCCAAAGCTGACCTCCAGCTCTATCATACCCTTTACAAAGCTGAACTTCCAGAGTTAGCCAATCTATGCCAGAGCTAAGATTTCTTGCAGAGCACGATACAGCTAGACTTACCTTTGAATGCACGATTCTATTTCCTTAAGAGTCCAGTTTTGCAAGGCGAGTTTGATGATGATTAGGATTGGATTGAAGTCTATAAAAGGGGGCTTGAACGTGAATCAAGATATCAATCTTTTACCTCCGGCACTTAGTTAGACTTAGTTAGATTAAATCTTTGCCCTAATCTTTAGTTTCCGCCTAGGTAGCCAAAGTTTAGATTTTTATTGCTTTCATAGTTCTTAGTTTCGATTTCAGTTCTAGTTAGTTTAGTATAGTTCTTTCAATTCAAGTTTTAGTTAGTTCTCTGTCTAGAGTTGTAATCAAGTGGCAGGTTGCTTCTCGAGACGTTTTATGGTATTTCGTATTTACGTTTATTTACTTGCTTTATTTAAATTATGCAATTTCAATTCTGCAATTTCAATTATGCAATTTCAATGATGCGTTTTTATGCTTTCTTTTAAATTATGCAATTTAGTTTCATGCTTAGTAGATTAGAAGTTTTAATTTACAAGTCTTTAAATTCTTAGTTAAAGTTATTTAAGTTCTTTAAGTTCCTTTAATCTTGCCTAAGGTTTAATAATTTAATTTGCCTAGTTAATTCTCTAGTTTAAATTCAAGTTAAGTTTAATTTCACGTTAAGTTTACAGCTTTCTCGTGACATAGTTAAAAACCCTTTAAGATCTTTCTTGAGAGACGATATTGGGTTAGCTTACCACTGCTAGAGTGTCCTTGTTCTATTGCAAGTCAATCTAGAGGTGTTCTAGTTAAGTCAGTTTCGACTACAGAGATTGTGCATTACAGCTAGCAAAGGGGAAGTTTCTGGTAATTGAAGAAGAAGATGTCTACAGAGTCTTTGGTTTCCCGAAAGAGAAGAAACAAATCACAAGGAGGATAAAGAATGAGGGACAGGACTTGTTGGAAGAATGGTTTGAGTTTTTTCCCAACAGGAACAAAATAAGCCATGCACAGATTTCTACTGCAATGTTAGCACTGGAGGAAGGAGGTGTTTGGTTCAAACGCCATTTCCTTATTCTGGTTGTTGCTTCTCTTATGTAGAACACAAATGTTGGCTACATATCAGCTCCAATAATGCACCATATCGAGGATGTTGATGATGCTATAAATCTTGATTGGGGAGATTATCTCATTAAATCTCTCATTTCAAGGAGACAGGCATGGGAAAAAACAAAGAAAAACTTCAGTGGACCAACATTATTCTTGATGGTAAGAATAAGTTTTTAAAATGTAACACCCAAAATATTTAGATTTATTATAAGTTTAATAATAAGTATTTTCTTGTACAACTTATTATTTTTAAATAATTACATGATATATATATATATATATATATATATATATGTACCGTTAATTTTATCTAGATTATTATTATTATTATTATTATTATTATTATTAATTCGATTCCTATTAGAACTAGAACTCTTCTATCATCTTTATCCTATTAGGAGATATACATAGAATACTATCTTTACACTTATTAAACTCTTTTAATGACTAGTATAAATAGAGGCACAATTATTACCCTAAATGACATAGACACACGTAGAAAATACTTCCTACAATTTCACGTCTCTCAAATTTTAGTTTCATCAAGTTTTCTTCTGATCGCCTCTAAATCGGTGCGGCGCAATTAAGACCTTCATTCCGGATTTTAGTTAATTGCCTTTGACTTTAAGGTGATGGATTATATGCTTGTGGTTATATTCATGTATGTTTTTATATGTTTTTATTTCATATTTGATTATGCTTGCTCAGCTACATGTCTAGATACAACTTACTCGTTAGTTGATGCTATACAAAGAATTAATCAAACACAAAAAGCACAGATCATAGAGCTTAGTTTTGGCAACATATTGAAGATAAAGGCTCAGGAATTCCCTTCAACATTGGCATACTGGGTTGTGGATAGTTTCTGATTTATGCTTAATTGTTCTTATTTTGGGGGTTTGCATGTGCGTATTTTAAGTTAAATATCCTGGAAATTGGTGCAGTTATGGTTTGTTTTATGCTTTGCAGGAGATTTAGGTTTTTTAGATGGAAGAGTGTGATTTTAGAGATTTTGGGTTAGAATGGCTTTTGTCGGCTCAATCTGGTGTCCAGAGCTGAAAAGCCCGCGCCAGAACTGAAAAGCCCGCGTCAGAGCATAGCTGAAAAAGCGCATGACAGAGCAGAGCTGCGCGGATAACTCTTTATCAGAGCAGAGCTGACTTGCATAGTCAGAGCTGAACTTCACTATCAGAGCTGAAATCTCCAAAGTAGAACAAACTTGTCAGAGCAGAGCTAAATCATCACAGCTGACTTACGCGCCAGAGTAACTTGACAGAGCATAGCTAAAGATCGACAAAGTCAACATATTTTGCCAGAGTTAACATATTTTGCCAGAGTCAACATATCCAGAGCTGACTCCCAGCTCTGCTATACTTTTCAGAGCTCGCTAATTCCAAAGCTGACCTCCAGCTCTATCATACCCTTTACAAAGCTGAACTTCCAGAGTTAGCCAATCTATGCCAGAGCTAAGATTTCTTGCAGAGCACGATACAGCTAGACTTACCTTTGAATGCACGATTCTATTTCCTTAAGAGTCCAGTTTTGCAAGGCGAGTTTGATGATGATTAGGATTGGATTGAAGTCTATAAAAGGGGGCTTGAACGTGAATCAAGATATCAATCTTTTACCTCCGGCACTTAGTTAGACTTAGTTAGATTAAATCTTTGCCCTAATCTTTAGTTTCCGCCTAGGTAGCCAAAGTTTAGATTTTTATTGCTTTCATAGTTCTTAGTTTCGATTTCAGTTCTAGTTAGTTTAGTATAGTTCTTTCAATTCAAGTTTTAGTTAGTTCTCTGTCTAGAGTTGTAATCAAGTGGCAGGTTGCTTCTCGAGACGTTTTATGGTATTTCGTATTTACGTTTATTTACTTGCTTTATTTAACTTATGCAATTTCAATTATGCAATTTCAATGATGCGTTTTTATGCTTTCTTTTAAATTATGCAATTTAGTTTCATGCTTAGTAGATTAGAAGTTTTAATTTA
The DNA here is from genome assembly GCF_028751815.1 of Salvia miltiorrhiza. Lineage (NCBI taxonomy): Eukaryota > Viridiplantae > Streptophyta > Magnoliopsida > Lamiales > Lamiaceae > Salvia > Salvia miltiorrhiza. The sequence goes on along the minus strand of NC_080393.1, from coordinate 41,482,670 downwards.
CAAGTCTTTAAATTCTTAGTTAAAGTTATTTAAGTTCTTTAAGTTCGTTTAATCTTGCCTAAGGTTTGATAATTTAATTTGCCTAGTTAATTCTCTAGTTTAAATTCAAGTTAAGTTTAATTTCACGCTAAGTTTACAGCTTTCTCGTGACATAGTTAAAAACCCTTTAAGATCTTTCTTGAGAGACGACATTGGGTTAGCTTACCACTGCTAGAGTGTCCTTGTTCTATTGCAAGTCAATCTAGAGGTGTTCTAGTTAAGTCAGTTTCGACTACAGAGATTGTGCATTACAGCTAGCAAAGGGGAAGTTTCTGGTAATTGAAGAAGAAGATGTCTACAGAGTCTTTGGTTTCCCGAAAGAGAAGAAACAAATCACAAGGAGGATAAAGAATGAGGGACAGGACTTGTTGGAAGAATGCTTTGAGTTTTTTCCCAACAGGAACAAAATAAGCCATGCACAGATTTCTACTGCAATGTTAGCACTGGAGGAAGGAGGTGTTTGGTTCAAACGCCATTTCCTTATTCTGGTTGTTGCTTCTCTTATGGAGAACACAAATGTTGGCTACATATCAGCTCCAATAATGCACCATATCGAGGATGTTGATGATGCTATAAATCTTGATTGGGGAGATTATCTCATTAAATCTCTCATTTCAAGGAGACAGGCATGGGAAAAAACAAAGAAAAACTTCAGTGGACCAACATTATTCTTGATGGTAAGAATAAGTTTTTAAAATGTAACACCCAAAATATTTAGATTTATTATAAGTTTAATTATAAGTATTTTCTTGTACAACTTATTATTTTTAAATAATTACATGATATATATATATTTATATAAATATGTACCGTTAATTTTATCTAGATTATTATTATTATTATTATTATTATTATTATTATTATTATTATTATTATTATTATTATTATTATTATTATTATTATTATTATTATTATTATTATTATTATTATTATTAATTCGATTCCTATTAGAACTAGAACTCTTCTATCATCTTTATCCTATTAGGAGATATACATAGAATACTATCTTTACACTTATTAAACTATTTTAATGACTAGTATAAATAGAGGCACAATTATTACCCTAAATGACATAGACACACGTAGAAAATACTTCCTACAATTTCACGTCTCTCAAATTTTAGTTTCATCAAGTTTTCTTCTGATCGCCTCTAAATCGGTGCGGCGCAATTAAGACCTTCATTCCGGATTTTAGTTAATTGCCTTTGACTTTAAGGTGATGGATTATATGCTTGTGGTTATGTTTTTATATGTTTTTATTTCATATTTGATTATGCTTGCTCAGCTACATGTCTAGATACAACTTACTCGTTAGTTGATGCTATACAAAGAATTAATCAAACACAAAAAGCACAGATCATAGAGCTTAGTTTTGGCAACATATTGAAGATAAAGGCTCAGGAATTCCCTTCAACATTGGCATACTGGGTTGTGGATAGTTTCTGATTTATGCTTAATTGTTCTTATTTTGGGGGTTTGCATGTGCGTATTTTAAGTTAAATATCCTGGAAATTGGTGCAGTTATGGTTTGTTTTATGCTTTGCAGGAGATTTAGGTTTTATAGATGGAAGAGTGTGATTTCGGAGATTTTGGGTTAGAATGGCGTTTGTAGGCTCAATCTGGTGTCCAGAGCTGAAAAGCCCGCGCCAGAACTGAAAAGCCCGCGTAAGAGCATAGCTGAAAAAGCGCATGACAGAGCAGAGCTGCGCGGATAGCTCTTTATCAGAGCAGAGCTGACTTGCATAGTCAGAGCTGAAATCTTCAGAGCTGAACTTCACTATCAGAGCTGAAATCTCCAAAGTAGAACAAACTTGTCAGAGCAGAGCTAAATCATCACAGCTGACTTACGCGCCAGAGTAACTTGACAGAGCATAGCTAAAGATCGACAGAGTCAACATATTTTGCCAGAGTTAACATATTTTGCCAGAGTCAACATATCCAGAGCTGACTCCCAGCTCTGCTATACTTTTCAGAGCTCGCTAATTCCAAAGCTGACCTCCAGCTCTATCATACCCTTTACAAAGCTGAACTTCCAGAGTTAGCCAATCTATGCCAGAGCTAAGATTTCTTGCAGAGCACGATACAGCTAGACTTACCTTTGAATGCACGATTCTATTTCCTTAAGAGTCCAGTTTTGCAAGGCGAGTTTGATGATGATTAGGATTGGATTGAAGTCTATAAAAGGGGGCTTGAACGTGAATCAAGATATCAATCTTTTACCTCCGGCACTTAGTTAGACTTAGTTAGATTAAATCTTTGCCCTAATCTTTAGTTTCCGCCTAGGTAGCCAAAGTTTAGATTTTTATTGCTTTCATAGTTCTTAGTTTCGATTTCAGTTCTAGTTAGTTTAGTATAGTTCTTTCAATTCAAGTTTTAGTTAGTTCTCTGTCTAGAGTTGTAATCAAGTGGCAGGTTGCTTCTCGAGACGTTTTATGGTATTTCGTATTTACGTTTATTTACTTGCTTTATTTAAATTATGCAATTTCAATTCTGCAATTTCAATTATGCAATTTCAATGATGCGTTTTTATGCTTTCTTTTAAATTATGCAATTTAGTTTCATGCTTAGTAGATTAGAAGTTTTAATTTACAAGTCTTTAAATTCATAGTTAAAGTTATTTAAGTTCTTTAAGTTCCTTTAATCTTGCCTAGGGTTTAATAATTTAATTTGCCTAGTTAATTCTCTAGTTTAAATTCAAGTTAAGTTTAATTTCACGTTAAGTTTACAGCTTTCTTGTGACATAGTTAAAAACCCTTTAAGATCTTTCTTGAGATACGACATTGGGTTAGCTTACCACTGCTAGAGTGTCCTTGTTCTATTGCAAGTCAATCTAGAGGTGTTCTAGTTAAGTCAGTTTCGACTACAGAGATTGTGCATTACAGCTAGCAAAGGGGAAGTTTCTGGTAATTGAAGAAGAAGATGTCTACAGAGTCTTTGGTTTCCCGAAAGAGAAGAAACAAATCACAAGGAGGATAAAGAATGAGGGACAGGACTTGTTGGAAGAATGGTTTGAGTTTTTTCCCAACAGGAACAAAATAAGCCATGCACAGATTTCTACTGCAATGTTAGCACTGGAGGAAGGAGGTGTTTGGTTCAAACGCCATTTCCTTATTCTGGTTGTTGCTTCTCTTATGGAGAACACAAATGTTGGGTACATATCAGCTCCAATAATGCACCATATCGAGGATGTTGATGATGCTATAAATCTTGATTGGGGAGATTATCTCATTAAATCTCTCATTTCAAGGAGACAGGCATGGGAAAAAACAAAGAAAAACTTCAGTGGACCAACATTATTCTTGATGGTAAGAATAAGTTTTTAAAATGTAACACCCAAAATATTTAGATTTATTATAAGTTTAATTATAAGTATTTTCTTGTACAACTTATTATTTTTAAATAATTACATGATATATATATATATATTTATATAAATATGTACCGTTAATTTTATCTAGGTTATTATTATTATTATTATTATTATTATTATTATTATTATTATTATTATTATTATTATTATTATTATTATTAATTCGATTCCTATTAGAACTAGAACTCTTCTATCATCTTTATCCTATTAGGAGATATACATAGAATACTATCTTTACACTTATTAAACTCTTTTAATGACTAGTATAAATAGAGGCACAATTATTACCTTAAATGACATAGACACACGTAGAAAATACTTCCTACAATTTCACGTCTCTCAAATTTTAGTTTCATCAAGTTTTCTTCTGATCGCCTCTAAATCGGTGCGGCGCAATTAAGACCTTCATTCCGGATTTTAGTTAATTGCCTTTGACTTTAAGGTGATGGATTATATGCTTGTGGTTATATTCATGTATGTTTTTATATGTTTTTATTTCATATTTGATTATGCTTGCTCAGCTACATGTCTAGATACAACTTACTCGTTAGTTGATGCTATACAAAGAATTAATCAAACACAAAAAGCACAGATCATAGAGCTTAGTTTTGGCAACATATTGAAGATAAAGGCTCAGGAATTCCCTTCAACATTGGCATACTGGGTTGTGGATAGTTTCTGATTTATGCTTAATTGTTCTTATTTTGGGGGTTTGCATGTGCGTATTTTAAGTTAAATATCCTGGAAATTGGTGCAGTTATGGTTTGTTTTATGCTTTGCAGGAGATTTAGGTTTTATAGATGGAAGAGTGTGATTTTGGAGATTTTGGGTTAGAATGGCGTTTGTAGGCTCAATCTGGTGTCCAGAGCTGAAAAGCCCGCGCCAGAACTGAAAAGCCCGCGTCAGAGCATAGCTGAAAAAGCGCATGACAGAGCAGAGCTGCGCGGATAGCTCTTTATCACAGCAGAGCTGACTTGCATAGTCAGAGCTGAAATCTTCAAAGCTGAACTTCACTATCAGAGCTGAAATCTCCAAAGTAGAACAAACTTGTCAGAGCAGAGCTAAATCATCACAGCTGACTTACGCGCCAGAGTAACATGACAGCGCATAGCTAAAGATCGACAGAGTCAACATATTTTGCCAGAGTTAACATATTTTGCCAGAGTCAACATATCCAGAGCTGACTCCCAGCTCTGCTATACTTTTCAGAGCTCGCTAATTACAAAGCTGACCTGCAGCTCTATCATACCCTTTACAAAGCTGAACTTCCAGAGTTAGCCAATCTATGCCAGAGCTAAGATTTCTTGCAGAGCACGATACAGCTAGACTTACCTTTGAATGCACGATTCTATTTCCTTAAGAGTCCAGTTTTGCAAGGCGAGTTTGATGACGATTAAGATTGGATTGAAGTCTATAAAAGGGGGCTTGAACGTGAATCAAGATATCAATCTTTTACCTCCGGCACTTAGTTAGATTAAATCTTTGCCCTAATCTTTAGTTTCCGCCTAGGTAGCCAAAGTTTAGATTTTTATTGCTTTCATAGTTCTTAGTTTCGATTTCAGTTCTAGTTAGTTTAGTATAGTTCTTTCAATTCAAGTTTTAGTTAGTTCTCTGTCTAGAGTTGTAATCAAGTGGCAGGTTGCTTCTCGAGATGTTTTATGGTATTTCGTATTTACGTTTATTTACTTGCTTTATTTAAATTATGCAATTTCAATTATGCAATTTCAATGATGCGTTTTTATGCTTTCTTTTAAATTATGCAATTTAGTTTCATGCTTAGTAGATTAGAAGTTTTAATTTACAAGTCTTTAAATTCTTAGTTAAAGTTATTTAAGTTCTTTAAGTTCGTTTAATCTTGCCTAGGGTTTAATAATTTAATTTGCCTAGTTAATTCTCTAGTTTAAATTCAAGTTAAGTTTAATTTCACGTTAAGTTTACAGCTTTCTCGTGACATAGTTAAAAACCCTTTAAGATCTTTCTTGAGAGACGACATTGGGTTAGCTTACCACTGCTAGAGTGTCCTTGTTCTATTGCAAGTCAATCTAGAGGTGTTCTAGTTAAGTCAGTTTCGACTACAGAGATTGTGCATTACAGCTAGCAAAGGGGAAGTTTCTGGTAATTGAAGAAGAAGATGTCTACAGAGTCTTTGGTTTCCCGAAAGAGAAGAAACAAATCACAAGGAGGATAAAGAATGAGGGACAGGACTTGTTGGAAGAATGGTTTGAGTTTTTTCCCAACAGGAACAAAATAAGGCATGCACAGATTTCTACTGCAATGTTAGCACTGGAGGAAGGAGGTGTTTGGTTCAAACGCCATTTCCTTATTCTGGTTGTTGCTTCTCTTATGGAGAACACAAATGTTGGCAACATATCAGCTCCAATAATGCACCATATCGAGGATGTTGATGATGCTATAAATCTTGATTGGGGAGATTATCTCATTAAATCTCTCATTTCAAGGAGACAGGCATGGGAAAAAACAAAGAAAAACTTCAGTGGACCAACATTATTCTTGATGGTAAGAATAAGTTTTTAAAATGTAACACCCAAAATATTTAGATTTATTATAAGTTTAATTATAAGTATTTTCTTGTACAACTTATTATTTTTAAATAATTACATGATATATATATATATATATATATAAATATGTACCGTTAATTTTATCTAGATTATTATTATTATTATTATTATTATTATTATTATTATTATTATTATTAATTCGATTCCTATTAGAACTAGAACTCTTCTATCATCTTTATCCTATTAGGAGATATACATAGAATACTATCTTTACACTTATTAAACTCTTTTAATGACTAGTATAAATAGAGGCACAATTATTAGCCTAAATGACATAGACACACGTAGAAAATACTTCCTACAATTTCACGTCTCTCAAATTTTAGTTTCATCAAGTTTTCTTCTGATCGCCTCTAAATCGGTGCGGCGCAATTAGGACCTTCATTCCGGATTTTAGTTAATTGCCTTTGACTTTAAGGTGATGGATTATATGCTTGTGGTTATATTCATGTATGTTTTTATATGTTTTTATTTCATATTTGATTATGCTTGCTCAGCTACATGTCTAGATACATGTTCAGAATATCATGCTCAAGTACATGATCAGGAATCAGAATATCATGTTCAAGTACATGATCAGAAACTCAGAATATCATGTTCAAGTACATGATCAGAAACTCAGAATATCATGTTCAAGTACATGATCAGAAATTCAGAATATCATGTTCAAGTACATGATCAGAAACGTAGAATATCATGTTCAAGTACATGATCAGAAATTCAGAATATCATGTTCCAGTACATGATCAGAAACTCAGAATATCATGTTCAAGTACATGATTATAAATTCAGAAACACTCAGAATTCAGAATATGTGTATGACAATGTGAATTATTTGCATGTTTATGCGTACGTGAATATTTGCATGGTTTCTCACTGAGTATATTTTCAATATGCTCACCCCTTATCTTTTCAGTTTTGCAGTTTTGGAGTCGAGGTGGCCATGGAAGTCGAGAATGACTAGAGAATAAGAAGTCATTTAGAAATTTAAGATGAATTTGTTACATTTTAGTTATTGTTTTTATTTTATGTTACTACTTAAGTTTTGGCAAGTTGATTTTAAATTGGTTTAAAATTTTATAATTCAAGAAATTTTATTTTAACTATTAGTTCTTCAAAGTTTTTAGATTGAAAAGTTTAAGAAATTTGGGGTGTTACATAGTGGTATCAAAGCGAGGTTTACGTTTCTGTAGACTTGTGTTTTAGAAAGAAAAAAAAATGACTTTCAAAAAGTAAAGTAAGCCTAGTCATTTGAAACTCATGGGCTGCATCGACTCCAATCCAAGGTATGTATTCTAATTGTTTAAGTATGATGTTTTATGTGATATTTTTTTATGATGCTTTCATGTTCTAGTATTATTATGCTTAGCTCCGTTAGAAATAGTTGGAATTGTGAAATTGTTTAGATGACACGAATGAAGCATGATTAGAAATTTCGAGGACGAAATTATTTTTAAGTGGGATTGGTTGTAACACCCAAAATATTTAGATTTATTATAAGTTTAATTATAAGTATTTTCTTGTACAACTTATTATTTTTAAATAATTACATGATATATATATATATATAAATATGTACCGTTAATTTTATCTAGATTATTATTATTATTATTATTATTATTATTATTATTAATTCGACTCCTATTAGAACTAGAACTCTTCTATCATCTTTATCCTATTAGGAGATATACATAGAATACTATCTTTACGCTTATTAAACTCTTTTAATGACTAGTATAAATAGAGGCACAATTATTACCCTAAATGACATAGACACACGTAGAAAATACTTCCTACAATTTCACTTGTAACAGCCCGACTTCCCAAGGCAAAAGGAAATAGGAAAAATAATGGAAAGTCTTAATCAACAAGAATAAACTTGACAATCTACCCATTAAATTGGGTATTCATATTCCAAAGAGATAAAATGAAAGGAGGTAAATTGAAAGGCTTTAAGAGTTGTCAATCAAATGACAATATTCAAACTCAGGATCATATAAGTTTAGTTTCATGCTTCAGATAACCAACATTGCTTAATCAAAATACTTGAGAGTCAAAAGTCTAGGCTTAACAAAAGATATCGCTTAGAGTCATAACATAAAGGTCTTAAGTCAAGAAAACGAAAGACAGATAAAGGCTAGCACATCAGCGGAAGTCAAAACACGGAGTTGAACCCTAGCCTCAGCTCTCCCCGTCAACACCAGCCAATGAACCTGAAAAATATTTGAAAATATTTGGGCTAAGTACTAATGTACTTAGTGGGCTGCAATTTTTAAAACATTTCACAATTCGTAAGAGCAGTTTATCCAATCATTCATGACATAACTTAGAAGGTTTTAAAGTAAAGGAACTTCTAAGCATGTTAAAGCATTTCATTTTATTAGCGCGCTGTTGTCACACTCTGCTCTGTTACTCGCTGTGATCCCGGACCTTTTAGCCACCGACGGATCCCTCATTCCCATGACACTTGCCCTGAGGACGTAACTCAGACAAGTTGAATTGGCCTCGGGACGCTACCCAGGCAGGCCTTACATGATACATGCTCCGGAACACATCCAGCCAAGCACCCTTATAACGCCTCTGACATGAATTAGTGCCCGATGGAGATCAACCCACCGAAACAACTAACAAGTGTACACAATTCTCAAACAACGTGTTAGGTCATAAGAGAACCTCGATCGATCCATGAATTGCGAGCCTTAAACATAACAGAGCGCACAAAAATATTTATTGGATAAACAGCTTTCAGTTCATGAAACATTTAGAGCTTAATAACTCAAGCATACATTTGAAAAATAAGCCCACCTGATTAGGCAAAGCCTGTAGTTTAACCGTAAACCTGTCACGGGAAAGCAGTGCTAATTCTCCTGGTCCTCAAGGCCTACAAGAAATCTATTCTTAATAGGTCTCTCGAATCTAATCTTAAGTCATGGTGAAAGTGCTTAACATCCTATGATTCACTTAGCCGGGTTTTCAAAATTTAATAAATAAATATTTGAAAACTAAAATTCTTGAGTTAAGGACACCAACAATATCCTTACTCGATTTACTATAATAATTGAATTTATAAATATAAACCAATTAAAACAATCGTTATTCTATTTGCAAAATGTTTAATGCAAATTTCTTTCATGCTTTAAATCATATAATAAGTAATCACTTAAAATATGCACATATTAATAATATAATATTATGCAATTATACCTTGAAATTATTAATTAATCAAACCCAAGTATAAGGTCTAATTAATAAACTAATTGAACAATTAAAAGGGTGAAATTCTAACTTGAAAACTAAATAAATAGCAGCCCATCTCTTTAACCTAAAATAGAGGCCCAAAACATAATTAAAATCGGCCCATTTCCTTTAAAAAAAAGGCAGCTCATCTTTGGGCCCAACCCTAATTCCATCTTCATTTTAACACACCCACACACACACAACACACGCACACACACCCACAGCGCAGCAGCTGCGCTGCACAACACTCCCTCCCCTTCCTTCGCCTCCGACCGCGGTGGCCGCCGCCGGCCACGCCGCCGTCCCCTGACTCCCCTCTCCCCCGTCTCTCGCCTCTCACACACAGACTGCACTCACCCAGCGTCGCCAGCAGCCCCGCTCAGCCCTCTCTCCCTCTTCTCTCTCAACTGGCGGCACAAGGCGCAGCAGGCGCAGCCGCCGCGGAGCGCCGACGCGTCCGGCGTCCTCGTGGCAGATCCGCCGTCGGCTCCTTCTGAAAATCCAGCGGACGACGGCAGCGGCTTCACGCCACCACCACCGGCGTCCTAGCCCCCAACTCTCTCTCTCCCTCTCCAACTTCGGTCGGCAGCAGCAGAAGAAGCGGACTGCCGCCGCACCCTCCACCTCCCTTTTGATCTCCGGCGAACGCGCCTCCGCGTCGCCTCCAGTCGATGAAGGACGCCGCCTTCACCGGCTCTCTCACAACCCTGCCGTCGCCTCACTCCGAAGTCCGACGGCCGCAGCAGTTAGCCGAGCTAACCACCGTCACCCCCTTAGCTCCTGCCTCCCTCTCTCTCTTCGTCCTCGGCCCGACAGCAGCGGGCAGAGCCGCCGTGCCGCGGCCTCCCTCTGTCTCGCATCTCTCTCACGATCCAGCCCAACACACACACAACACCAGTTCAAAAGCAGATACAAGAATTCAAGACTCTACCTCTTCTTCTTCTTCTACCAGTTCAAGACTTCATTTTTATCAAGTATGCTTTACACATATGTATGTATATATATATTTTATATATATATATATATATATAAATATTAACAGATTGTATGCACATGAGTTTGTAAATGTAATGCATGTATGCGTGTTTTTCCTTGTTGAGCAGTTGAAATTCTTATGACATGATCTGGGTTTCTTAGATGTAGTGTAAAGTGAGGTAAGTAGGGAGCTTTAAAAGAATGGCACCTTTAGGAATTTCTTATGAAATCTGGAATGGTTGGCTGCGTGAATCTGTCGGGCTGCTCGCTCTTGAAGTTCAGTCCGGGCGCAGGAACGGAAGAGAGGAAGTGCGTGAAGTTGAGAGAAAATTGTTTGGCTATCGCATGAGTGAACTTTGAAGAGGAGTTAGGTTTTGGGGCTGCTGAAATGAGGAAGGGAAACATATGGGCAGCTGGTACAAGCTAGTGAGGCGTTGATTGGAGGAATGGGGTAGCCATGGGTGTAGGGTGGGCGGCTATGGCTGTCATTGGTGGCTGTTGGGTGGCTATTAGGCATAGGGTGGGCGGCTGTGGTTGGAGGGGTAGGGGTGGCTAAGGCGTGGCTGGACTCGACAAAGGGCTGCCAGGCATGGTGGGCGTGCTGCCGGGTAGTAATGGAGGTGGTGGGTTGGGCTTTGGTATTTATCAAGTAAGGTTTAATTAAAACTAAAGCCCAAAATGAACTAAAATCAGACTCCAACACACATTTATAATTAAAGTCCAACATAGACTTTAATTTAAATCTGTAAAAATCAATAGTAATTATATGTAAAATATTTCACATATACAATGCTCATATTTAAATTAATATGCAATGCACAAAAATTTAAATAACTTAGATATTTACAAAAGCTTTTGAAATTCATTTTTGTTGGAATTAAATAAATTTTTTTTTTCCGGCGTGAATCATCTTAATCTAAGTTTAAAATAAATCTAAACTTAATAGAAATAGGCGGGTATTACATTCACGTCTCTCAAATTTTAGTTTCATCAAGTTTTCTTCTGATCGCCTCTAAATCGGTGCGGCGCAATTAAGACCTTCATTCCGGATTTTAGTTAATTGCCTTTGACTTTAAGGTGAGGGATTATATGCTTGTGGTTATATTCATGTATATTTTTATATGCTTTTATTTCATATTTGATTATGCTTGTTCAGCTACATGTCTAGATACATGTTCAGAATATCATGTTCAAGTACATAATCAGGAATAGGAATATCATGTTCAAGTACATGATCAGAAACTCAGAATATCATGTTCAAGTACATGATCAGAAATTCAGAATATCATGTTCAAGTACATGATTAGAAACTCAGAATATCATGTTCAAGTACATTATCAGAAACTCAGAATATCATATTCAAGTACATGATCAGAAATTCAGAAACACTCAGAATTCAGAATATGTGTATGACAATGTGAATTATTTGCATGTTTATGCGTACGTGAATATTTGCATGGTTTCTCACTGAGTATATTTTCAATATGCTCACCCCTTATCTTTTCAGTTTTGTAGTTTTGGAGTCGAGGTGACCATGGAAGTCGAGAATGACTAGAGAATAAGAAGTCATTTAGAAATTTAAGATGAATTTGTTACATTTTAGTTATTGTTTTTATTTTATGTCACGGACGCTACTCGACTTAATTAAGGATAACTAAGCCGGGAAACCGCGACGATGGGACACAGTTATTGACGGCGATAGAAAGGGAGTTTCTGTCACGACCGGACTTAATTGAGGATAATTAAGCCAGGAAAGCGTAACTAAGGACACAGTTATCGACGACGATAGAAAGGGAGTGAACAAATAATAGAAGATGGAACTAAAATTTGTTTAAAGAAGGGAAAATTTATAATACACCTGATGTTTAGTCACAAGACTCGACAGACTTGTAGGTTCAGATAAACCGGCTTAACTGAAAGAACATAAAACCTAAGAGTACGCAGCGGAATAACATAATCTGATTACATGTATGAAGACATGTATCCAAGAGTTCATTCATTTAACCTATGACAAAAGCTCCGCTCTTCACTTCATTTCCATCAGCCACTGCTCAACCTGCACATTTAGAAATATATGCAGGGCTGAGTACGAGAGTACTCAGTGGGCACGTATGCCTAAATATAAAAATACATGCATCATAAAATTGTAAATTTGTCATGCCATCAATAATAGTACAGCAAGGGAGTTTTTGTAAAATAGGCCCAAGCTTACTAAATATATTTGTGATTCTTAAAGTTCGTCTGATCAGACTAAGTTCTCTTGTATTCTATCATATCTGGAACTGTGTGTCGGAGAGGTGGCCACCTCTCACGAACACTTGACCAGCCAACCCGCTAGATGACTCACGGTCATTGGTGTACTATCAACTGCTCAGGACCCGAATTCGATTGCATCATTGGCAAAGCCAAAGAAGATAGATATCATACTGAAATTGAAACATTTTATGGCAAGACAATACTTGAAATAACTTTAATTCAAAGATTTTGTAACGAAATAACTTGTTCAAACGGTAGCATTTAAACTTGTTTGATAGATATATAAAACTGAAATTAACAGTTAAATCATCTCATGCATTGATTCGTATAAGAGGCCTACGATACGCAGGGGATCTCTATATACGTATAGTAAAGTAATGCCCACCTGATCCTCGGTGTGGAAGAGAGGTGATCTTAAGCGGTGGTACCGTCCTGTGAACCAATTCCTACAAGACGAGTTCTTAACTCTTAGCACATATCATGGATAACAAAAATCGTTGTCTACTTGGGATCTCTAGGTCAACCTATTCCCGGACTTATAACGCAAAATCGAACTAGGGATTATGCATTTTACTTACGTTAGCTTATCTTGATGCCTTATCTAGGTTAACTCACTCATTTTCATGAAAACTTTGCACAAAACATATCCAAACTCGTCATGCACATATACATAATATTTCATGAAACATCCTTTAAAACCAACTTTCAAACATAGAAAATAATTCAACAACTTGAGCTCTTAAGGGGCTGTTTTGCAACAGACACCAATTCTGCCTCGGATCTCTAAATGAGGCTCCAAAGGACATTCTGGAAACTAGACGCTTCAAGGATCATTCTCTAATTTGAATCGAATGGAACAGAGTTCAAACGAGCAAGATATGCCCACTCAAAGATGGGTACTTAACAAGCAAAAATCTGGAAATTTCAGATTTCCAGATTAGAACCAAGTCAATGGGCCTTCTTTAAAAATTCATATCTCCCATTACAAAACTCCACTGGGAACCCCAAGGGTCAATCCGGAAACTAGGGAGAGAGCGTGACACTCTCTAGTTGGATTTACCCCAAGAAGATTCATGGTTTAGAAGATATGACTGTCTAAAGTTCAGTGCACAAAAAGAGTTCAAGTTTGGCAGATTCAGAACATAAATCGGAAAAACCACTTTAGAATTCACCAAAAATTCTAAAACTGAACAAGTAAGTTCCCAACATGTAAGTTAATATTCAGTAGAAAGATAGGCTTGAGAATCAAATATTTAAGTCGGCCTTTGCGAGCTCAAAGTCGTAGGTTTGTAAAACCTACTGGATGGTACAAGGAATAAGAACTAGATTTCAAGAATTTATACCGGTTGTTTCCCTTTCTCAAAAATGGTGAGGCCGATACCAAAAGAAAGATACGGGAGTCTAGAGAGACATATTCAAGTTTCAAAGGTGTTCACCGATTGAAACTTGACTTATGGCCTCCCAAAGATTGTTTACCAGAAATGCATTCCAGACAGGCAGTGATGTTCAAAAATTCATAAATAAATCATAAGAGCTCAAAACCTTCTGAAATTTTACCAAAGTTCAGAAAACATATGAAAGATGATACACAATTAATTTGGGAATTTTTGGGGACCGTTTGGATGGATGGAATCGCCTTGCAAAATACTGCCGGGGCAGTGTGCTTATGGCAGATTCGCTGCCTTACCTCATGCACGGTTTTTCACCCAATAAACTCTACCAAAATAATCATCCAAAATCATAAAACATATCCTCACATAATATATCACACATATGTGTAAAAATCCATGGTCTTAAAGTATTTTCAGTTGAGAAAACAAAAGAAAACTCACCCTCGAAGCACAATCTTCACCCCAACTTTACGCCCTAGGTTTCCCACGCTCTCCCTTGCTTTGATACTTCTCTTGGGGCTTAAAGGGCTTCTATGGAGTGTGATAGTGGTGGGAGAAGAGTCTTGGGAGTGGGGGAGATGTGGAGGGACGAAAATGGAGAGGGAAGAAGAGAGTGAGAGCACTTTCTTGGAGTGAAAATGGATGGAATGGGAGAAGTTTGTAGCCACTCTTGTTTTTGGGGAGGCTATGCACGAAAATTTGGGGTAGGATAGGGTGGGGGTGGCTGCCACCAATGGGAGGTAACTTGTGGCATGCAATTTGGTAGTTCCAATGCCAAGTAATGATGGTTCTTGTTGCCACCAATGGGAGGTAACTTGTGGCATGCAATTTGGTAGTTCCAATGCCAAGAAATGATGGTTCTTGTTGCCACCAATGGGAGGTAACTTGTGGCATTGGCAAGTGTTAGGATTGGGTGGCTTGAGAGGTGAAGTGATTTAAGAGAAAAGATCTAAGTAAAATCCGTTCAGGGTTGATTTCTCAGTATTAGAAATACTGGTTTCGCGTTTCTGTAAAATCGATAAAAGCTAAATTAAATCCGTAGATTTAATTCGTTCGTCATTCTAATTCTTAAATTAAATCCGTAGATTTAATTAGCCTCAAAGTCGGAAATAATTCACGACTTAAGCAACAAAGTGAAAATAAACTCCATCTTGATAAATAACACGACTTAGCTAAGTTGGTTATAACTTTGAATAATAATTATTCATCGACTCAAGAATTCTCGTCGCGGTCTTAAACGCGCGAAGATAAATAAATGCATACTTGCTAGTGTAGTGACTCTGTCTCCAAAATACGAAATTCATAAACATAGATGAAAACATAAAACGCTTCAATTACTGGCAGATAGAAAATTTAACACACAATACTGCAATTAAAATACTGATAAAAGAGCGGGTCACTACATTTTATGTTACTACTTAAGTTTTGGCAACTTGATTTTAAATTGGTTTAAACTTTTATAATTCAAGAAATTTTATTTTAACTATTAGTTCTTCAAAGTTTTTTGATTGAAAAGTTTAAGAAATTTGGGGTGTTACATAAAATTTTATAATTTCTGAACATAACATTAATATATACTTTAATGTTTTAAAAAAATACAGGCATTGTATGTGGATAGGATAAAAACATATGCTGCAAAGGCATATGAAAGGAACTACCCAACAATCTTAAATTGGGATTATCTTAAACTGAGGGAACATGAAGATGATGAATTCACTGCTGGAGGTTTTGGTTATGGAATTGTATGTTTCCCAATTGAAGTTCCAGAGAATGAATATTTTGACTCAATCGAAATAGAAGAACAATGCAGTGGAATTCAGGAAGCAGTAAGTGAAATCATCAAAGATGCAAGCGAGATTGCGACAAAACTGGTTGCATTTGTGATAAAGCAAGTATTTCATTCTATAAATGTTGGTTGTCTGAAGCATGACACTAAACTTGTGATCCTGAAGTTATTATGTTTGTTGATGGATTCGTATCACTTGAATACCTGTCTTTCTTCATCCAAAGGGGCTAAGCCCGATTGTTATCCCTTTTATTCGAATTTCACAAGGTTTTTTCCTTGTTCATTTTAAATGATGAGTCGTACCCCAGTTATAGTTATTGTTTCAAGAATTAGGGTGTGACATCAAGAACACAATATTTAAAAATAAAATAAAATTAAATACGACATATTTCTTCCCACCGTTAAATTCCCGTGAATTCTTTTAATTGTAGTCGAGTTTAAACTGGCTTTCTATGTTGAGAAATAAGAAGTAATATCCTACTATTAGTTTTGATGATCCCAAAACCCTTAGATTTTAATTTTACTAGAATAGAATTTCTTTTGAACTCAACTGTTGGAGTTCATTTTTCTAGTATAGATTGAAGACCAAAGCTCTGAAGTCTTAACGACTGAAGACCGAAGAACTGAAGACCAAAGTACTGAAGTCTTAACGACTAAAGGCCAAAGTACTAAAGTCTTAACGACTGAAGACCGAAGATTTGAAGTCTTGAATACTGAAGTATGAAGGACTGAAGTTATACTATTCATCATACTAAAGACTGAAGTCCACCTGAATTAAATGTTGACTTCAATACAGGATCTGCACTGATGTATAAGTGTTAGGGAAACACTTAAGTACACCTGATCAGTCAAGAGCATTCAATGCAACTGAAATGAATGCTTCAAATAGGAACCTCAGACTGATAGTGCAGATACAGACAGAAACTGGAGTAATGTATAACACACTCAGTGTTAACAAAGGAAAACTTCAATACTTCTAGTACACACTGCATATAATGCAAAGGACAATGCATTTAATGCCAGCCATCAGCGCAAGCAGCCGCCCGGTCGGTAGCCCACCAGCAGCATCCAGCAGCAGCAGCAGTCCAGCGCCTCCAGCAGCTCCAGCGCACGGCGACAGCAGCGGCAGCAGCTCCAGCAGGTAGCAACGGCAGCGGCAGCATTGGCAGCACGTCGCCCGCCGGGCGCACAGCGCGTAGAGCGCGCAGGCGCGGCCCCGGGCGCGCACCGCCCCTGCCGGCTACTTCCCCGTCGCTCGCCCAGCCCCAGCCCGCCTCGCCTCGCCACCAGCGCACATCCAGAACTGAGAGCAGCAGCGGCCGCGCGGCGTCTGCCTGGGCGCGCTGCGCACGGCGTGCTAGCACCCGCGCGCGCGCAGCCCCTCGACGCCCACAGCCCCATGTGCCCGGTCCCGTACGCATCGTCCTCACACCATTCATCGTCGTTGATTCATCATCGTACTTGTCTCGTTCCTCAGTTTTACAGATTACAACAAAAAAACAAATACAATTTGAAATCCTAATCTAACCACGGATTTTCTCGCTGTGAAAAATGATTACAACGTTAAACGACGTATTCCTACGAATCAACAGACCACGAAGAACAACAGCAGTAAAAACAACACACATTATTAATCGTACATAAATTAATAATAGAGCCAAGAAATTAATCCTGGGCTCTGATACCAATTGAAGGAATATTAAATTGAATTAACGTTCCGTTTGCCCGATGATCGTTTCTTGGAATATTATTAATTTATCATACAACGATTAATCTTAACATGTCCCTATGAATTTAACAGCTGCACATAGGTGTTAGGAAATACTTACTTGTGAAGCGAATGCAGAGGTTGTTGATGATCGTGTCAAAGGACTCCAGTTCTGATCTTCTCGACTGTATCCCGCTCAGCTTTCACCTGTTGGATGGACAACGAGCTATGAAAGTCCCAAGCTAGAAATCTCCCTACGTTTCCTGCGCCTCCTTATTGCTCTCAAAACCCTAATAATTATCAGTGTATGTTTCCTGAGAGCTGACAGCTGTATTTATAATACAGAACAAAGGAAGGGGGCGCCAGTTATAGGTAGGGGGCGATTTCTAGCCCTACTTGGGCTAGGAGACATTGGGCCAGTCCAGGGACCAGATACAAGGAATAAAGATGGGCCTCAAATAAATTAATTTATCTATGGTCAGCCCAGACCATAATTAATTTATAAATATCAGTTCATTCCACTAGAGAATCGATATTGACTTACCCCTTTATTGTCGGTGATGAGTCGGGGCTTGTATTTAGACTTATTAAATCCTCGTATTTAAAATATCCGACATCCATTAATTAATTATAGCTCTGACAGCCTTAATTAATTAATCTCTTTGTAATCCTTAAGCAGTACCACTCAAAACTTATTATTGCGCCTGAACTTAATCAACCTGCAGGGTTTAACGCAATAAACATTATTGAGCTCCTTAAGGGGATGTCATTATCCTATACGGATACGAGTACTAATACATATAATCAAATATCATATATTAACCGCTATCACCCAAGATACAGAGTACTCAAGTTACTATATAACTCTCGCTCATAGTAAATCAAAGTGATAAACGAATCAACATATATATCTGAAATCTTATTAGTATTAAGATCATATAAGTTACCGAGTGTAATACCTCGTATCCTCGAGCTAAGTTTAGAATAATTTTGAACTTAGATTTAAGATGATTCACGCCGGATTGAGAAAAATAATTTATTTTTAATTCCAACAGAAGTGATTTACAATACATTTGTAAATTTAGTTATTAAATTTATATGCATTGCATATTTATTTAATTTATCATTCAAGCATTTTTCACGACCTTTTAATTAGCAAGATTCGAAAGGAATTCCTTTTATAAATGCACCAAGGATTTAATTACATTCCCATTACAATTTTACTACATCTATTATTCCTACATTATACAATAAAGAAAGTTACATTGGCAGTCATTTATACATAGACATACACACACATCTGTAAGATACAAGTACACCAAATACCAACACCTCTCCATCACCTACGACACCCTCCCTGCAGCCTTATTTCATTCACACCAAAAGCCATACTCATAGTACAATAGGTTGTCAACTCAGCCACACTACAATATAGCTTCCTCCATGCTTTAGTCATAAAAGAGATAGCTGCCAATCTTCCTCCTTTAATGATTCAAGGCAGCAACTCACTTCACCAATTTACACTAACTCCACGAGAAGAGCAAGTAGGAGAACTCCATTCATTTTCTACCATTATTCAAGGTAAATCCTAGCTTCAATCTTCCCCATTCTCTTCATGTTTCACCCTGCATTTGTTGAAGAATACCAATGTATTTCAGAAAAATCCTCATCAGCCATCGTCCCCATCAAAAGCAAGCAAACAACTCAAGAGGAAAGCCAACAAGAACAGATCATTTCAAAAGGTTTCACCTTGAACAACTATGCCTATTTCATTCTACATAGTATTCGCACCGATCATCGCTATGCTACGCATTCAATGCATTATAGATATATGTATGTGCATAATCATTTTCATCATATTGCACATATGAGATATATATATGTTTTGAAGAAAACTTATTGTTTTCGTTCTAAGCAAGAGCTAGAGTTTTCAAGAAAGGATTTTGTATAAGTTTACTTTCAAATCTTGGGCTGCTGTGTCGAGTAGGGTAAGGAAGAGAGTTTACCTTGCTGTGGATTAGAGTCGAGAAATAGAGAGAGATAGGCTGAACTCGGCTGGGATTTTTTTCAGAGGGAGGCCAGGAGCGCGGCGGCCCTGCCGCTGTCGCTCGGCCACGGACGGAGAGAGAGAAGAGGGAGGGGAGAGCGGTCATGGTTTGGGGTCTGGGTTCTGAAACGGCACGGCGGCTTACCGCTGTCGATTCGCCGGAGGAAGATGGCGGTCGGGGCCTGTGTGCACCGCCGTCTGTGCTCGTGTGCGTTGCGTGTCTGAATCACGCTGAGAAAAATGGGGGAAGGGGGGGCGTTACAGGGGCGCCGGGATCGGTGAGTGAAGGGAGAGCCGAGGGTGGCGCGGCTTGTCGCCGCTGCTCCTCCGACGGATTTCACCCAAGGAAGAAGAGTGGGGTGGGCGGATCTTTCAACTGAGAGAGAGAGAGTGGCGAGAGGTTACGGGAGAAAGAAGATAGAGAAGGGTTGGGGTGTCTGGGCCTATGTTTTTAATTTTCAGTTGGGCTTGAGTTGGGCCGGGTTATTTCTTAATTTTGGGCCGATTTTCTTTTATCAGTTGGGCCTCTGATTATTTTAAATCATGGGCTGCCCAAGTATTTATTTATTTGGATTTGTGCAGATTTTATTTAAAGGAGCTACACTATTATAATTAATTAGACTTATTAAGTTTAATTAATTATTTTCAAAGAGTAAATTTTTATAATAATATTAAATTATTATTATAAGCATATTTTAAGTAATTACTTATTATATGCCAAGCATGACATGAATTTGCATTATATTTTTGCAATAAGAGTATTTAAGATTTAATTGGTTTTATTTATAATTCCAATTATTAAAGAAAGACGAGTTAGAATATTGTTGGTGTTCTTAACTCAAGAGAATTGTTTTCAATTATTTATTCATTAAATTTTTGAAAACCCGGCTAAGTGAATCATAGAATGTTAAGTACTTCACCATGACTTAAGATTAGATTCAAGGAGACCTATTGAGAATAGATTTCTTGTAGGCTTTGAACGTCAGGAGGATTAGCACTGCTATTCCGATTCAGAGATAAGATATAAACGACAGGCATTGCCTAATCAGGTGGGCTTATTTTCCAAATGTATGATTGAGCTAATGAGCTTAAATATTCGTGAAATATAAACTGTTTATCCAATAAAATATTTTTTGTGCACTCTACCATGTTTAAGGCTCGTACAGTTAATCAATTGAGGTTCTCTTATGACCTAATACGTTGTTTGAGAATTGTGTACACTTGTTAGCTGACTCGGTGGGTTGATCTCCATCGGGCACTAACCAGAGGCGTTATAAGGGTGCTCAACGGGATGTGTTCCGGAGCATAGTTATGATAGGCCTGTCTGGATTAATTTCCGAGGTTTATTTTACTTGGCTGGGTTACACCCTCAGTTCAAGTCAGCGGGAGACAGAGATCCGTCGGTGGCTAGAGGTCCGGGATCACAGCGAGTAACAGAATGGAGTGTGCAAACGCGCGAAAATAATTAAGTATATATATATGAAATGTTTTAACATGCATAGAAGTTATTTCTCTTTAAAAACCTCTATGTCATGTCAGTAAGATTGGATAAACTGTTCTTCAGATTATGAAATGCTTTAAAAGTTGCAGCCCACTAAGTACATTAGTACTTAGCCCAAAAATACTTTCAAATGTTTTCAGGTTAATGGCTGGTGATGATGGGGCAGAGCTGAGGCTAGAGTTCAACTCCTGATTTTGACTTCCGCTGCAGAACTAGCCAGTATCTGTCTTTTGTTCCTTAACTTAAGACCTATTATGTTGTGACGCTAAACAATATCTTTTGTTGAGCCTAGACTGTTGACTCTCAAGTATTTCGATCAGTAAATGTTGGTTATCTGAAGTATGACACTAAACTTATGATCCTGAAGTTATTATGTTTGTTGATTGATTCGTATCACTTGAATACCTGTCTTTCCTCATCCAAAGGGGCTAAGCCCGATTGTTATCCCTTTTATTCAGATTTCACAAGGATTTTCCCTTGTTCAATTAGATGATGAGTCGTACCCCAGTTATAGTTATTGTTTCAAGAATTGGGGTGTGACACCGAGATCTTGATTCTTCACTTAAGTCAGATAGAAGAATACATCTCACTGTGGTCCTATCAATACGTTATGACGTACCAGTATAGATAAGTAGTCAAGACAAACTACTTCCATCTATACCGCAGCCTAAACCAATAACTTGTCCTGGAGTTATTTCGGCTGTGATTATATTATATCTCTTAAGGTTATTCCAATTATACGGTATTCTTTGATCTACAACACACCATATAATCTACTTATATAGAGATAAAGAACATACATATGCAATCATGAACCCAATCAGATAGGAGATAAAATAGTGAATATAGGAATCATTGTATAAAAGCATAAAACGTTCTTGCTTTCCGTATACAAATACAACAATCTCCCACTTATACTAAAGCAAAACTTTTAGTATACAATGTGTCTAAATACTAGCTATTACAACAAACACTTCACATCTTCTCCCACTTATACTGAAAGTTTTTCTCTAAGTGGGTGGCATCAACCGCAATCCCATCCCTCGAGCATGCTTCTCGTAGGCCTTTTGCGGCAAGCTCTTCGTGAAAGGGTCAGCTAAGTTCTCCAATGTATCAATCTTCTCATCTAGCATATCTCCTCTGCTTACGATTTCTCGTATGATGTGGTACTTTCTCTCTATGTGTTTGGTCGCCTTGTGGCTCCTGGGTTCCTTAGAATTTGCCACTGCACCCGAGTTATCACAATAAATTATGATACTATTAGGCAAATTAGGCACCACTCCTAGATATAAGAGGTAGTTCCAGAACCATACAGCCTCCTTAGCAGCTTCAGAAGCAGCTACATATTCGGATTCCATGGTGGAGTCTGCAATACATTTCTGCTTTGCACTCCGCCATGATACGGCTCCACCTCCCAAGGTAAACACATAGCCAGAGGTAGATCTCTTCTCATCCCGATCAGCCTGGAAATCCGAATCGGTGTAACCTAAAGGAGATAGACTGTCTGATTGGTAAACTAGCCTATAATCTCGAGTCCTCTTGAGGTACTTGAGAATATGCTTTACCGCAGTCCAGTGTCCTGGTCCAGGGTTCGACTAATATCTTGCAACCATGCCAACGACATAGCAAATATCAGGTCTCGTGCAAAGCATTGCATACATGAGGCTACCTACGGCGGAAGCATAAGGTACCTTCCTCATTTCCTAAACCTCACTGGGCGTCTTAGGACACATGTCCTTAGACAGAAGGAATGCCATGTCTGAAAGGTAGCAAGCCTTTCTTGGCATTTTGCATGCTAAAACGAGCAATCACAGTATCAATGTAAGACGCTTGAGATAAGCATCAACATCCTTTTCTGGCGATCACGAACAACCTTGATCCCCAGGATGTACGCTGCATCTCCTAAGTCCTTCATTTGAAATTGTTCGGATAACCATTTCTTTATGTCCGAAAATAGCTCAACATTATTTCCCATGAGGAGGATATCATCTACATAAAGTGCAAGGAAAAACCACGTCGCCATTGGCATCTAAACGGTACACGCAACTTTCGTTTTCACAACGAGTAAATCCATAGGATTTGATGACCTCGTCAAAACGCTTGTTCCATGACCTCGAAGCTTGCTTAAGTCCATAAATAGACTTCTTCAGCTTCCATACAAGATGCTCTTCGCCCTTTTTGACAAACCCTTTGGGTTGCTGCATATAGATGTCTCTTCCTTCTTCAAGGAAACCGTTTAGAAAAGCGGTTTTGACATCCATTTGCCAAACCTCAAGGTTCATATGGGCTGCTATGGCAAGGAGTATTCGGATAGATTTAAGCATGTCAACCGGCGAAAAGGTTTCATCATAATCTATACCCTGTTCCTGGGTATATCCTTTCGCCACCAATCTAGCTTTAAAAGCTCCGACTTCACCATCCGAATCTCGCTTTCTCTTGTATACCCATCTACTACCTATAGCTTCGAAGCCATCAGGTAGTTCAGTTTTCTCGTATACATCCATAGCAGTCATGGATTCTATTTCAGAAACCATGGCGTCGTACCAAGAATCTGCATCTGCATCTTTCATCGCTTGTCTAAAGTTATCAGGGTCGATATCCTTTTGTTCATCAACAGGAAGAAGATCCGAAGAGTCTCCCAAGAACATAAATCGATCGGGTTGAACTACAACCCTCCCACTACGACGAAGCGGTGGTGGCACAGCTGTGACAATGGTTTGTGCAGTATCCTGCGGTGCATTCACTTGCAAACTTGGCTGGGGTGATGGAATCGCCTGTCCATTGCCTTCGATTTCTTGAAGGACAATCTCAGGACCTTGACTTGTGTTCATTTATATAATCGTGTTCCAAGAATCGTGAGTTGGTGCTAACAACCACTTTCTGATCTTTAGGATTATAAAAATGACCACCTCTCGTTTCCTTAGGGTATCCTATAAACAACATTAACTCGCATCTGGGCTCCAATTTCTTCGCTTCCTTGTCTAGCACGTATGCAGGACAACCCCATACCTTTATATGGTTCAAGCTGGGCTGGCGCCCTGACCATAACTCGATAGGAGTTTTAGGAACCGATTTGGACGGTACCCGATTTAGCAAATAAACCGCTGTTTCCAAGGCATATCCCCAAAACGAAATAGGCAATGATGCATAACTCATCATTGATCGTACCATTTCCATAAGAGTTCTGTTTATTCTCTCTGCTACACCATTCTGTTGGGGAGTACCCGGTGCAGTCAATTGAGATGTAATCCCAAAATCTGACAAGTATTGCAAGAAATCGTTTCCGAGGTATTCGCCACCGCGATCAGACCGCAATGACTTGATAGATTTACCCGTTCTCTTCTCCACTTCTGCCTTGAATTCTTTGAATTTCTCAAAGCATTCAGACTTGCGTTGAAGCAGGTAAATGTTCCCATATCTTGAATAATCGTCAATGAAAGTGACGAAATACTCATACCCTCCACGAGCCTTTGTGGACATCGGTCCACACAAGTCAGAGTGAATCAATTCTAACACATGCGAGGCCCTTGACTCATCCAAAAACACCTAGCGGATGGACTCGAATTTATACGAGGTCGTCCTAGGGTGGTAAGGTGACTCAAGTCGTCTCACAAGGAAGACTTAGCAGGGCTCTAATCGTATTGCTCACAAGAAACTGAAATGAAATCTAAACACTCTAATCGAGTAATTGGGTCTGTCACTATTTCTCACTCTATCACCAATACGTAATTGAAAGGAAGCAATAAACATTAACTAATGCAGAAAATATAAGAACTAAGAATATGGCTTTTAAACATTAACGTAATAAACTAGGGTTTCAATCTCGAACTCTGAACCAAACTATCATAAACTCATAAATATCAACAATTAATTATTACCTAGGCAAGAAACTAAATCAAGCATCAAATTCAATTCACAGAAATCTTCAATCACCATAAAAAAGATTATTAAACATTCACCAACAAAAGAAATCCGACGGCAACAATAACAATCCAACAAACTAAATCAAGCATCAAATTCAATTCACAGAAATCTTCAATCACCATAAAAAAGATTATTAAACATTCACCAACAAAAGAAATCCGACGGCAACAATAACAATCCAACGATTCACATAATTCATCAAGATCAACGTCAACAATCTCAAATCATCACATTCATCATCATAACATTCATCAAGACATAAACTAAAGAATTCAAATAAACCAAAGGGTTCAAATTAACTAAGGAAAATAAAGGAGTTCTTACACAGCGTAGCAATCCAAGAGAAACTAATCCGATAAGATGATAGTTGGAATCACAAGCGATCCAATGAATCCAAAAGCGAAAGTAAATGTTTGAAGCTCTAAAAACCTTAGGAAAAATGTGGAAAATCGCCCTAGAGGCTGCTGAGTTCGGAGATGTCCAATAAAACCCTAAAAATCGGTTTTTATAGGTTGAAACGTAACTGCCGGAAATGCACAGAGGCGGCCGCCGCCGTGAGACGGCGGCACCGTGGACGGCGGCCGCCGTGGGACGGCGCCGCCGTGAGGGCCCTTCGTGGATTCCTTCAAAGGAGAGCACGGCCCGCGCCGTGGGGCTGCGGCCGCCGTGGCACGGCGGCAGCCATGAGTTTGCTTCCAAAAAACGCTCAAAACGATGCTGAAAATGCTAAACGACTCACGAATCCTGCACACGACATTAATACACCAAAAAGATCATCGAGCACGTGAAAAATAAGGCAAAGAGGTATAAAACGTGCTCGAATGCACGGTAGAAAACACTAGCAAATATTGCCCAAAAACGAGGTAAACAACCCCCCCACACTTAAATCCTTGCTTGTCCTCAAGCAACAAACACAAAATCGAAAGAAAACCCACAAGCGATTCTTCTCACCAAGCAAACACAAACCAATCCAAGTCCTTCAAGAAATCAATGTCCCCCAATCAAGTGTTCAAAGCTAAGATTTAAAAGTGCAACATCAAGGTGATATAACTCAATCCGATCAGACCCAATTCTCCGCTAAGGGTGAATTTCCTAATGCAATTTCCTTTACAATCATGTCTCATTCCTTTTTCATACTCTTTCACTTTTCACATTACACTTCTCTCTTTTTTTTTTCTTCTTTTTTTTTTGGGGTTAAGCTATTTTCTCTCTTAATAGATGGGCCATAATTCACGAGATTGCACTTTTGGAGGTGATCCAAAATGTTCTCGTGTGGTTTCCCATGCTCGTAATGAAATCATTAGAAGAGCAGAGACCCAGACTATCAAAAACTCAACAACCAACCAAACAAATCAAAACAGAGACAGATATTAGGAAATTGCACTGAAAACACTCCCCTTAGCATCTACCGGACAAATCACATCAAGAGTTGCTCATCAGGGTGTTGCACCAAAACCTTAACCTAATTACACTTAATTGGGAACAAATCAATCAAGAAAACGAGGACAACAAACCAAACAGACACAATCCAGAATCGCCAGTGAATTACCATCAATCATGTGATGTACTTAAAAACAGACAAGAAGACAAGAGAAGGGGACCATTCGCCCCAAAACAAGCAAAACAGGGCACCACAACCAAGCATGCAACGTAATGATAAAGCATCCTAAAATCCGCATGCAGCACAATCAACAACACCACCAAGACAAAACCATAACACCCCCACAACACCTAAATCACACCCCTCCCCCACAGAGAAAGACTTGCACTGTCCTCAGGGCATAAAAAAAGAGAAAGTTTAAGAACATCCCTGGATAGGAGTACAGCCAACACGGCGACGGCGGTAGAGAAGGGCGGCGACCACAACCTGTAAAACGAGCAACCACAAAAACCCACAAAAGAAGACAGCAAAAAACAAGAAAGAAAAGAAAGCAGAGAAAATATGTACAAAAGTGGGTAAAAGGGACGCTCAGTTGGGGCCCCGAGGGGGCCCGGGGAGAGGGTGCCAGAACTGGTCCTGGTTCTGCAAAGAGAAGGCGGCCCACTGTCGCTCTAGGTCGGCGAGGTAGTAGTTGGTGTCAGGTGAGTCCCTGGTTGGCGTCAGTGAGGCCCTGGTTGTATTGGGCAAACTGAGCATCATATGACGACACCTGTTCACGCAGACGCGTGACCTCTCCGCCTATAGTGTTGACACGTCCATAGACGTCGCCCAACTGCTGCTGCATGGGCGTCACGTGGCCCCCGAGATGGTCCAGATGACCATAGATGTCGTCGATCCTGGCGTAGATGCCACCCACCGAGTCCTCCACTGTATCAAAACGGGAGGAGACCTCCTGGCGGAACTGGCCAAAGGACTCGTCAAAGTAGGCCTGAAACTGCTGAAAGGCATTGGAGGGGCCGGCCTCAGGATCATAAACGAAAGCAGGTGGCGGCACGGGCTCCTCCTCCTCGGCATCATCGTCCTCATCATCGTCATCTAAAACATGTCGCGCCGAGGATGACGTGCCCTCGCCCCGGTTGAATTGCTTCAAGATTGCTTGAACCTTGGGGCGTTTGGCCTGTGGAATGATGGTGAAATCAGAGGCCACAAATGTCTTTAGCTCAGAGCGATCAATCGGCCTTGTCTCAGAGGTGCGCAGGTGGGCGGGGACCTGGGTCGGCGGGAAGAGGCGGAAATGGAGGGCCAGGGCGGTAGAGATAGGTGACAGGGAGGGCTTGAAACCCCCGTACCGGGCCATGCTGTGCAGCTGGTTCCAAATGATGGTGGTGGCGTCAATCGTCTTCTTGCGCTTTGCACACCATAGCATATAGAGTTCGGTCGCATTCACTTTATTCGCCTGTTCCTTGCCCACAATGCAGAAGGACAAGAACTTGTGTAGCACGCCGATGTCGGCAGTCTATGAGTTGATTGCTCGGGGCACCCTGGCCTGGTCCAAGTGGGCAACCCCGTCAATTCTTTCCAAGCTTTAGTGGGCACCCACGTATTCGGGATTCCCTTCAAACGCCTCGGGTGAAACCCAAAGACTTCATTCATGATCCGGTAGGTGACGACGCATGGCGTATTGAGCATGCGACAGTGAAGCTCGGACTTGTCGGTGGTCATGTTCAGGGTGCAAAGGAACTCCAAGTGCAATGGAAGCAAGCCCGGCGGCGTGGTTTGTGAAAACTTGAAGAGTCCCAAATTCTTCAAATGTGTCTCTATGTCCTGGGCAAGTTTCACCCTTCGGAGCAATGGCCAATCGAGACAGCGAGGTTGGGTGACTTGCTTCCCTTTTAGTGCCTTCCACCGAGTACCCTCCCAATCTTTAAAGATGGCGAACGGGGCATTGTAGACAAGGCGGTTGTCCAGTTGGTGGCGTGGGAGGACGAGGAGGGTGGATAGGTGAGGCCGGCTGACGGCTAGAAGAGGCCGGAGGGCGGCTAGAAGAGGCCGGAGGGCTAGGTGGGGCCTCATCCTCTTCGTCGTCGACTATGAGGTGGCGACGGCGCTTGTAGGTGGTGAGAGGCGCCATGGGATGAGGTGGATGGAGGTGAACGGCGGTGGCTGTGCAGACAGCGGGCTGCTGTGGAGATGGCGGCGGCCGTGAAGACGGCGGCGGCAGTGGAGCACGGCGGCGGCCGTCAAGACGGCGGCGGCCGTGTGCGGCGCTGCGGAACGGTGGCTAAGAAAGGTTGGTGGTGGTGGTGGATGGCGGTGCGACTGGAGAGCGGGGGTGGTGGAGGGCGGCGGTGGGAATGGAGGGCGACGGTGGTTGGCAGCGGGGCGTGGTGGTGTGTAGGTGGTGGTGGAGGTGGTGGTTGTGGTTTGGCGGTGGTGGCTGAGGGTGGTGGAAGGGACGGCGATTATGGAGGATGGAAGAGGGAGAGATGGTGAGGGAGGCGGAAAAGGCGTGGGAGAAGGGTGTGGGAGTGGCAGCTAGGGTTTGGAGCTTTACAAGGGAGTGGGCCGGGCCGGGCTGGGTTGGTTAGGGCTGGGTTGGGCTTGGGGGCGACGGCGGCCGCTGTGGCACGGCGCCGCCGTGACCCCCCTTCGGGGTTTTTGGAAGAGGCTGGGTAAAAATAATGGCGGCGCCCGCCGTGAGACGGCGCCGCCGTCCCCCCCCTTCGGCGTTTTGTGATGTTTTTTGAAGTTTTTGGTGGTGTGCAAGTGGCGGCGCCCGCCGTGCGGCGGCGGCGCCGTAGACGGCGGCCGCCGTGAGACGGCGCCGCCGTCCCTCCCCTTCGGCTTTTTGCTGATCTTTGCTATCCGACAGCCAAAATCACATCCTTTAAGCTCGGGGACAGTCCGGTAAGCCTATTTCCTGCAACACCACAATAAAACACCAATGAAAACCCAACTAAAACCAGCAACAACAGGATACAACACCACAAGAACTCACTCCACACAAAACAAAATGGAAAATAGAAAAGAAAGAAACATGGGTTGCCTCCCACGAAGCGCTCTAGTTAAGGTCGAGAGCTCGACAGTAAAAAGCTAGTAAAAAAGGTGGGTCGTGGAGTGGTTGAGACTCCACTACAACAGCAACCACTTCATGCTCCAGGTAGGGCTTCACCCTATGCCCGTTGACTGTAAATTGCTCATCAGTGTCTTCCTTGGTCAACACCAGGACTCCATGATTGAGCACTTCTTTGATGATGAATGGACCAATCCAACGGGACTTGAGCTTTCCGGGGAAAAGTTTCAACCGTGAGTTGAATAGCAGTACTTTCATGCCCGGGTGGAAGTCCTTTTGCACGACACGACGATCATGCATTTTCTTCACTTTGTCTTTGTAGATGCGCGCATTCTCATATGCTTCATTGCGCAACTCATCAAGCTCTTCCATTTGTAAAGCTCGTTGTTTCCCTGCGGATCGAAGGTCCAAGTTGGCGGCCTTGATAGCCCAATAGGCACGATGCTCGATCTCGACCGGCAAATGGCAAGCTTTGCCATACACAAGACGGTAGGGACTCATCCCAAGAACCCCTTTGAAGGCGGTCCGATATGCCCATAGGGCATCCGAGAGCTTGATGGACCAATCCTTGCGCGATGGTTGCACGGTCTTTTCAAGTATGCCTTTGATTTGCCGGTTGCTGGTTTCGGCTTGCCCCGAAGTCTGTGGATGATAAGGAGTTGCAACCTTGTGGGTGATGCCATTCTTTCGCATGAGCTTCTCAAACAATTTGTTGCAGAAGTGTTTTCCCCCATCACTAATGATAGCACGGGGGAACCCAAAACGGCACAAAATGTTCTCCTGCACAAACTTCAGGACAACATTAGCATCACAAGTCCTCGTGGGGATTGCCTCAACCCACTTGGACACATAATCAACCGCCAATAAA
This sequence comes from Salvia miltiorrhiza, assembly GCF_028751815.1. NCBI lineage: Eukaryota > Viridiplantae > Streptophyta > Magnoliopsida > Lamiales > Lamiaceae > Salvia > Salvia miltiorrhiza. The sequence goes on along the minus strand of NC_080393.1, from coordinate 41,452,532 downwards.
ATATATTCAAATCCATAAGAAATGGGAAATGGCCCCATGAAATCGATGCCCCATACGTCAAAAATTTCCACAACTAAAATGTTAGTTAGGGGCATCTCATTCCTACGGCCAATATTTCCCACTCGTTGGCACCGATCACAAGCTAAATAGAACGAATGAGCATCCTTAAAGAGGGTTGGCCAATACAAACCAGATTGGAGCACTTTGTGGGCCGTCTTTTGGCCGCCGAAATGGCCTCCACAATGCGCGTCATGACACCACTGTAAGACGCGTTGTTGCTCCTCGTTGGGCACACATCTTCGTATCACCTCGTCTTTTCCCAACATTGAACAAATAGGGGTCCTCCCAATAATATTGCCTGCAAAGAGACAGAAAACGCTTCCTCTCTTGGGAAGTGAGGTTAGGTCGGATTTCTCCGCAAGCAAGATAATTGACAATATCTGCAAACCACGGGACCAAAGTCAATGCGTATGCATACTCAAATGGGAAAGACTCATGAATAGCAACATCATTTGACTCAACTTCATGTTGTTCAAGTCTAGACAAGTGATCGGCCATAGAATTTTCACTTCCTTTCCTATCCTTAATCTCAACATCAAATTCTTGCAACAACAAAATCCAGCGGATAAGGCGTGGCTTAGCTTGGGACTTAGTCAACAAATATCTAAGAGCGGCATGATCACTATGTACAATTACTTTAGACCCGATAATATAAGCACGAAACTTATCTAAAGCAAAAACCACAGCAAGCAACTCTTTTTCAGTGGTGGTGTAATTCACTTGTGCACTATTGAGAGTCAAACTAGCATAGTAAATCACACGCAACATCTTATCAACACGTTGACCAAGAACCGCACCCACGGCGGAATTAGAAGCATCACACATGATTTCAAAAGGCATTGCCCAATCGGGTGCAACCACGATTGGAGCCGTGCTCAACTTGGATTTTAGCAACTCAAAAGCATACATGCAAGAATCATTGAATTCAAAAGGCACATCTTAGGCAAGTAAACGGCATAAAGGTTGACTAATCTTAGAAAAATTCTTAATGAAACGCCGGTAAAACTCGGCATGGCCTAGGAAACTTCTAATTCCTTTCACATCAATAGGTGGAGGCAACTTTTGAATGACCTCTACCTTGGCTTTATCGACATCTATGCCATTTTTAGACACGACGTGGCCAAGAACAATGCCACTAGTCACCATGAAGTGACTCTTCTCCCAACTTAAAGTCAACCCACTAAGTATGCACCTTTGCAACACCAAATCAATTTTCGCCAAGCAATCATTAAAAGAGCAACCAAACACGGAAAAATCATCCATAAAAATCTCAACAAAATCACCTATCATTTCCGCGAAGATCGACATCATGCACCGTTGGAAAGTCCCCGGTGCGTTGCACAAGCCGAACGGCATCCTCTTCCACGCAAAAGTGCCGAAGGGAGTGGTGAACGCCGTCTTGTCTTGGTCCTCTGGTGCAATGGCTATTTGGTAATACCCTGAAAGTCCATCAAGAAAACAATACAAATTATGACCAGCTAAATGATCAAGCATTTGATCGATAAAGGGGACGGGGAAGTGGTCCTTTTTGGTGGCTGCATTCAATTTCTTGTAGTCGATGCACATGCGCCATCCCGTCACGGGGCGGGTTGGCACCAACTCTTGATCATCATTAAGGATGACAGTGATCCCTCCTTTCTTCGGCACCACGTGCACCGGACTAACCCACTCACTATCGGCGATCGGGTAGATAATCCCTTCCGCCAATAGCTTGAGGATTTCCTTGCGAACCACCTCCATGAGGACCGGATTCAATCTCCTTTGGCCATCTCTCTTGGGCCTCGCCCCTTCCTCAAGGTGGATCCTGTGCATGCAAGTAGCAGGGCTAATGCCTTTAATATCGGCAAGGCCCCATCCGAAAGCTGCCTTGTTTTTCCGCAAAACCTCCATCAATGCCAACTCTTGCTCGTGCAGTGAGCTCGGCAGATATGATCACGAGCTTTTCCGCCTCTCCTTCCAAGTATACATACTTGAGGTTCTTGGGGAGCTCCTTGAGCTCCAAGGTCGGCTTAATCTTCGTGGCATAGTCAATCACCACGGCCTCATCAATGGGGAGCTTAGCCTTGCGGGCCCGCTCTCGTTCTTCGGCTTCACGGGCAAACTCCTCCATGTCCGCGGACCCTGCAAAAACCTCAACAACTTCTTGCTCCTGCACAAAGAACATCTCGGCCAAGCCATCAATAGCATCAATATAAGAACATTCATTAGTGAGTGAGGATGATGGCATGGCTCGATTATGATGCACTGAGAAAGACACTGACTCTCCTAACACAGTCATTTTAATGGTACCATTTTTAACATCTATCAATGTGTTAGTAGTTGCCATGAATGTTCTTCCTAGCAATAGAGTATGTTCTTTGCCATTTTCATGTACCTCTCCTATCTCCAAGACAACAAAATCCACAGGTACAATCAACCCACCCACTCGAACAAGGATATCCTCAACTACCCCATGAGGATACCTCACCGACCTATCGGCTAATTGCAAGCACATACGAGTGGGTTTCAAATTTCCTAACTCTAATTGCTTGAAAATAGAGTAAGGCATTAAATTTATTCCAGCCCCCAAATCTAACATCCCCGAGGCCTCCTTACCATTCCCCAAAGCAATATTAATCACAAAGCTACCTGGGTCTCGTTGCTTGGTCGGTAAGGGCTGTTGCATTATGGAGTTTGCAACCTCGGACACCAAAATCTTCTCGTTGTCCTCGAACCTCCTCTTCTTGGAGGCCAACTCTTTAAAGAACTTCAAGTAAGCTGGGACATTCCTGATCACGTCTAGCAACGGCAAGTTCACGTTGACCTTTGCCAACATGTTGTAGAAATCGGTGAACTGTTGGTCCAGCTTTTCATTCTTCAACCGGCTTGGGTAGGGGACCGGTGGCTTATATGGCTTGATAGCCTTGTGGAGTTTCACTTCGGTCTCCTTCTCCTTCTCCTTCTCCTCCTCTCTTGGCTTGCAGCGGCTCCTTTACTTGCTCTTCCATGCGGGCTTCCTTGGGTGGTTTTTCCACGGGGGCTTCCACTTTGTTGTTCACCACCTTCCCACTGCGTAAAACAGTCACTGCTTGAGCTTGGTGAGGCTGCAATCCTTGACCATGTAACTTCCCCGGTTGTTGCTGCTGTTGCAACTGGTTCAAGGTTCCAGAGAGCTGCCCCACGGTTGTCTCAAGACGCTTAATTGTGGCCGACTGCGACTCCATGCCCTGTTTAGTCATCTCCATAAAAGATTGCATAGTGTCCTCGAGAGACGGTTTCTGCGGTGGAGCTTGCTTCTGAAACTGTTGGGGAGTACTCTGGAATTGCTGTTGCTGTTGAAAATTCCCTTGTTGCATAGGGAACTGTTGATACTGCTGATACTGCGGGGGTTGCTGCTGCTGATAAGCTTGAGGGTAGCTCTGCTGCTGAGGAAAGGGGAACTGCTGTTGAGGAGGGTAAATAGGCTGCTGGTTCTGATACCCTGAACTGCTGTGGAGGTCGGCGGAACTGATTACCTTGGTTAGGTCCTGATCCTTGGCCTGGGGCCTGATTTCTCCATCCAGAGTTCTGCTAGGTTCTCCAACCTGAGTTGGAATTTTGTTGCCCTTGGTTATACATGGGCCTCTGTTCAAATTGAGGCCTCCCTGGGTATCCCTGAGCAGCATAGACCTCTGCCTCCCCTTCAGGCATGAACTTCCCCCATTCGGTGGCACTCGTTGGTTCCGTGGCTAAAATGGCCACATATGCCACATCCTTCTGCTGGCGATGCCTGAGCTGGCGGTGCTTGAACTGGTGGTGCTTGAACGGGTGGGGGCTCCACCTGGTTCATTCTTAGATGCTGAACTTGCCTCATCAAGTCCGCTACTTGCTTCTGCAGTTCATTGTTTGGGGCTACAGCATGGGCTTCGACCCTCCTTCCTCTGACTGATTTCTGTTGAGAGCTCGCGGCCAGTGTGTCGAAGATCTCCTTGAGCTAATCCGCTGTCTTTCGGGCAATGTTGCCCCCAGCGGTACTGTCCACCATGAATTGTGCCGTCTGAATCAATCCGTCATAGAAGAACTGCATCAACATGACGGGTGCTAACTGGTGCTGTGGGCACTGGCGGAGGAGCTCCTTGGAATCTCTCCAACGATTCACATAATTCATCAAGATCAACGTCAACAATCTCAAATCATCACATTCATCATCATAACATTCATCAAGACATAAACTAAAGAATTCAAATAAACCAAAGGGTTCAAATTAACTAAGGAAAATAAAGGAGTTCTTACACAGCGTAGCAATCCAAGAGAAACTAATCCGATAAGATGATAGTTGGAATCACAAGCGATCCAATGAATCCAAAAGCGAAAGTAAATGTTTGAAGCTCTAAAAACCTTAGGAAAAATGTGGAAAATCGCCCTAGAGGCTGCTGAGTTCGGAGATGTCCAATAAAACCCTAAAAATCGGTTTTTATAGGCTCAAACGTAACTGCCGGAAATGCACAGAGGCGGCGGCCGCCGTGAGACGGCGGTGCCGTGGACGGCGGCCGCCGTGAGACGGCGGTGCCGTGGACGGCGGCCGCCGTGAGGGCCCTTCGCAGATTCCTTCAAAGGAGAGCACGGCCCGCGCCGTGGGGCTGCGGCCGCCGTGAGTCTGCTTCCGAAAAATGCTCGAAACGATGCTGAAAATGCTAAACGACTCACGAATCCTGCACACGACATTAATACACCAAAAAGATCATCGAGCACGTGAAAAATAAGGCAAAGAGGTATAAAACATGCTCGAATGTACGGTAGAAACACTAGCAAATACTGCCCAAAAACGAGGTAAACAGCCCTATTCCCCTTGGCCTTAAAAGGCCTTGTCGTCATCTTTCCTTCTATACAGGATTCGCAGGTTCTAAATGGAACAGCTTGAAAGTCTTTCAAGACTCCATTTGAAACGAGCCTTTGGATCCTATTTAGATTGATGTGGCCTAACCTTTGGTGCCAAGCATGCGTATATTGTTCATGAGAATAATACTTCCTCTTATTCGGATTAGGACAGATTTGTGATGTAGATGCAACATGGACAGAATTTTTAATTGGACATGTAATAGTATAGAGAGAGTTGTTCAAAATTCCAGAACAAATAGTCATGTTATTTTTCATGATAGAGACACCCCTATCAAAAGTAACAGAATATCCATCCAAAAACAATTTTGAAACATAAATTATGTTCCGCCGAAACTCCGGCACATATAAAATATCTCTCAAAACTAAAATGTCATCACCAAAACATAAAGTAAAATCTCCAATAGCAACAGCTGCGACCTTCGACGCATTTCCCATGGAGATGGTGATCTCATCACTTTCCAGCTGTCTTGTCGGCTTGAAGCCCTGCAAGGTGTAACAAACATGATCAGTTGCCCCCGTATCCACTACCCATGAATGAGTAGAAAACAAAGCTAAACATGTCTCAGTTACTAGAACTTGTGACGTACCTTGTCCCTTTGCCTTGAGCATCGGACAATCTTTCTTCCAATGCCCAGTCTTGCCGCACTTGAAGCACTTTCCCTTTCCCGTCGGCTTCTTCAAGCCGTCGGTAGGGCCGTCCACTTTGGCTTTGCCACTCCCACTAGCTTTGTTGTCATTCTTGCCCTTTGGACCTTTCCACTTCTTTTTCCCGCCTTTCGACGAAGAAGCAGATCCCATGGCAGCGACAAGAACCTCTTTCTCCTTCCGCGTGCCCATGACTCCCTCCGCCGTAACTAGAGCATTCAATAACTCATTAAGAGTATAGTTGGCCTTTCTCATAACGACATTGAGACGAAAGTTCTCATAAGATTTGGGGAGAGTGTTGAGGATGATATCGACTTTGGCTTCGCCTTCGATACCCCCTCCTAGCAGATCAAGCCTGTCAAACAGATTTATCATATGCATGACATGATCGTGCACAGAACTGCCATCGCTCATCTTAGATGCCAAGATTTCTCTCATCATGTTAAAGCGGGCAGATCTTTCGGACTCCCCATAAACCTCAGAGATATTTAACATGATCGTAGCCGCGTCGTCCATGACCTGATGCTGGAGTTGCAAAGTCTGCGACATAGTCATCATAATATAGCACTTGGCCATATTATTCGACTTATCCACCTTCTATGCGCCTCGCGTTCCGCATCAGTCGACTGATCAGTTAAGGGCGCGGGACGTGGAGTGGTAAGCACAAAACTGTGCTCATCAGCGTCAAGAATATACATAATATGGCGTTTCCATTCGGTATAGTTAGGACCGGTGAGAGGATTGTATGCTAGAATATTAATGATCGGAGACATAGACATATCTGAAAGTAAACAATTTAAACATGTAAGAACATGAAATCACATAGTTCGTAACAATAATATTGTACCCTTTTGATAAAACATTATTAATGAAACATCCAACGGCTCAAGGAATCCCATATGCAAGCCACGTTGGGTGGACGTTTACACACGAACTCCTCAACCAGACTATTCACCTAGTCATTCAATTTCCATGTCAACTTAACCTTTTGACAAAAAAAATTAATAGTTGGCACCTTAACTAGACCATATCATCATCAAGAAGGAACTCCTATGGGAGTTGTACATTGTACTTGATATGATATCTAAGCAATGACCACATTTTAACCTTGAAAATTAAATTTTTGAAATTGACATACTCACTCGGACCATGCCACTTTCAATTTCATTTTCTTGGTTATCTTATTTAATTCCATTCTCCAAAGTACTTGTGCCGCACTTGAAGCACTTTCCCTTTCCCGTCGGCTTCTTCACGCCGTCGGTAGGGCCGTCCACTTTGGCTTTGCCACTCCCACTAGCTTCGTTGTCATTCTTGCCCTTTGGACCTTTCCACTTATTTTTCCCGCCTTTCGACGAAGAAGCAGATCCCTTGGCAGCGACAAGAACCTCTTTCTCCTTCCGCGTGCCCATGACTCCCTCCGCCGTAACTAGAGCATTCAATAACTCATTAAGAGTATAGTTGGCCTTTCTCATAACGACATTGAGATGAAAGTTCTCATAAGATTTGGGGAGAGTGTTGAGGATGATATCGACTTTGGCTTCGCCTTCGATACCCCCTTCTAGCAGATCAAGTCTGTCAAACAGATTTATCATATGCATGACATGATCGTGCACAGAACTGCCATCGCTCATCTTACATGCCAAGATTTCTCTCATCATGTTAAAGCGGGCAGATCTTTCGGACTCCCCATAAACCTCAGAGAGATTTAACATGATCGTAGCCGCGTCGTCCATGACCTGATGCTGGAGTTGCAAAGTCTGCGACATAGTCATCATAATATAGCACTTGGCCATATTATTCGACTTATGCCACCTTCTATGCGCCTCACGTTCCGCATCAGTCGACTGATCAGTTAAGGGCGCGGGACGTGGAGTGGTAAGCACAAAACTGTGCTCATCAGCGTCCAGAATATACATAATATGGCGTTTCCATTCGGTATAGTTAGGACCGGTGAGAGGATTGTTTGCTAGAATATTAATGATCGGAGACATAGACATATCTGAAAGTAAATAATTTAAACATGTAAGAACATGAAAGCTGTCGCAGCCCGCCGCCTAGCCAGTGATAGCGTAGACCGGGTATCGATACGACTAAATAAAAGAAGGATCGAAGGCTGTAAAACTAAACTCGTTTGTGCGGAAGCATAGACAACTCATAACAACTTCAACATTCTTTTAGGTTATAATCATCGGCATTTCCATAAAAGTCAAACATCGGAGTTTGAGTTACACAATCAAAAGGTCGTAATTCAAATATGTACAGGGATTCTAGTATATATAGAGTTACACAACAAAAGGTGATCGTACTATATGTATGAAGACATATAGCCGAGAGTCTATTTCTTAAATAAGCCAGGAACAGCTTCAAAAACATCATGCTGCCATAGAGGCGGAAAAGCATCAAAAGGTGATCACTTCGAAACAACGATTTCCCCACCAACACCACGCCATCCTCCGCCCATGCTTAACCTGCACATTTAGAAATATATGCAGGGCGTGAGTACATAATACTCAGTGGGCAGGCGCCGAAAAACAAGAAAAGTGCTCTTAGAGCTATATGTTTGACGCTTGCCATAATCATCAGCAATACACAGAAATTAAGTTAACGTCAAAGAGGCTGTGTATGCAGTTTTCATAATCAAACATCATAAAGGAGTGTCTGCAGACAAATAATCAACATGTATGTACCGCATCTACAAATTATCATCATCAAGGTACTGAGAAGTAGGCCTCCTTCTCAAGCACCGTGACCGGCCGACCCGAAGACGACTCTCAGTCACCTCTGTGTACACAACCCTGCTTGTGGCAGGATCCGAATTCGTCTCATCAGTAGAGGGTAACACACAGTTCATCATTGGAAAAATATTGGCAAGTCAAACAATTCATAAACATCATTTTAATTCATCATTTGATAAGCTCATAGACATCAATAAATCATTTCAGAAAAACTCGTTAGTTTCATTCTCAACATAATCTCAACATACTGCCCACCTGTAGTGCTCAGCTTACTGTAGGTGGTACTCGAAGTGATCTTCACTTGCGTCCTCGACTGGTCTCTGTAGTTGTAACATCGGAGTAGTGCATGTGACAAGTGAGGAACTAGTTAGAAACTTTTTCACAAAAAGCTTAGCCTTAATCCTATATAACACTCCTCATAAACATTCTCAGCTTATCTCCGTCTAATCACTCGACTCTATGATAAAACTCTAATCTTATTCTTAACTTCGCTCTGAAGGCTAGATTAAAAGCAATCAAGCACATAAGCATGCATAAACACTTAAGCATACATCTCACCCAAAAACATATCACAAGTAAGGAAACATAAGTTGACTCGGGGACCAGAGCAGAGGAATGCTCGGTGGTCGGAGTGGAAAAACTCTGTCGAGTTGAGCGGGGTAGCTCGGCGAAACAGCGGAGAAATGCTTGCCAGGGCAGAGGAATCAACTTGCCCGGGCAGTGAAATCATGAACTCTCTGGCAGAGCAGCGGAGAAGCGCCAGAGGAGTGGCGAACCCTCTGTTGCCAGCGGAATGGCGAACTCTCTGTCGCCAGAGGAATCAAACGTCAGAGGACTCGATCGCCAGAGGACTCGATCGTCAGAGGAAACAAACTCCAGAGGAAACGAACTCCAGAGGAAACGAACTCCAGAGGAATCAAACTCCAGAGGAATCGAATTCCAGAGGAAACGAACTCCAGAGGAATCGAACTTCAGAGGAAACGAACTTCAGAGGAATCAAACTCGCTGACAGAGCAGCGGGGAAATGAATTCTCTGGCATGCCAGCGGGGAAATGAGTTCTCTGGCATGCCCCAGGAATGACGTCTCGGTTCCGAGAGCAAGGCTCAAGGCAGAACAGTGCCATCAAGAGCAACTCGAAAACTCGTCAACTTTTCAAACTCAAAAATCATCAATCACTCAAAAACATCAAAACTTAGCATGCATCAACATAACTTACTCAAGAACTCTGAAACTCTAAAAGCATCAAAACACGTTACTCTTATCACCAGTTCTTACTCAATATCAAAACATCATGCTAATCATCATTATACAGATTTTTCCCAAAGTCACATATCAAACTCATTTTGTAAAAACTCTTATCTCCAGACTCAGTTTTGCAAAATCTCATGCTCAAGCCTAAGTTTTGTAAAACACACTTTAACCACTTCAGATCATCACATAACACACAAAACATCACGTAACACATATCTCATCTTGTTTTAGAAAAGAAGGATTTTTACTGGGCACAAACCTAGGTTTTTTTTTTTTTCGAAAATGAAGAAGAGAGGAGAAGGGGAAGTTTCTCATGCTTAAAACATCTTATTGCTCACACAAATCACCACATACTTCTCACAAACAAGTCTAGACTCGAAAAGTCAGAACACTTACTCCAAAAGTTTCAAGAAAAGGGCGTCTTTATCGGTTTCTTCAGGCTATAACTCAGCAAATCTTCTTGAAGCAGGTGTGGAGAGTGTTTAAGGCTAGATTTAGCGGAGTATTTGGTTTCAGTGGTGACTGGTGAAGCTTTGAGCTTGGTCTCCAATGGAGGAGAGAGAGAAATTCGTGAGAGAGTGAAGAAGTCGAAGGGCCGAAAAGATGAGAAATGACGGAGAGAGAGAGAGAGACGCTTCGGTTTTATCAAGAATCTCATTCCACAGGATAAGTAGCATTTAATGCTTGAATAGTAATTTGTCTCCCCTTAGCAGCAAATCAAATCGGCTATTTCCACATGTGGGAAAAAGGATAAAATAATGGTGGTGAATATAGAAGTGTGCGACGGTAATCAAACATTTGTGCTAATTTTCGAAAATTATACTAACTCAAATAATATAAATGCGCACATATCATACAAATCATATAACATCAAACAATTAACTCGCAAGGTATCACATTATAAACAGATCAGCTCTCGTCGTTACTTTAATCGTCATTCTAGATTAATCTTCTATTTAGTGATTCTAGATCACTACCTCGACTCTATCTCTCGCACTTCATCTCAACTCGAAAACAATTAACATCTCTATTTCACTCATCATACCATCCATCAATAACTCCCTCTCGACTCTATCGATACTATTGTAAGGTAACTAAATACGGGGTGTTACAAAAGCACATAGTTCGTAACAATAATATTGTAACCTTTTGATAAAACAATATTAATGAAACCTCCAACGGCTCAAGGAATCCCATGTGCAAGCCACGTTGGGTGGACGTTTACACACGAACTCCTCAACCAGACTATTCACCTAGTCATTTAATTTCCATGTCAACTTAATCTTTTGACAAAAGAAATTAATAGTTGGCACCTTAACTAGACCATATCATCATCAAGAAGGGACTCCTATGGGAGTTGTACATTGTACTTGATATGATATCTAAGCAACCACATTTTAACCTTGAAAATTAAATTCTCGAAATTGACATACTCACTCGGACCATGCCGCTTTCAATTTAATTTTCTTGGTTATCTTATTTAATTCCATTCTCCAAAGTACTTGTGCCGCACTTGAAGCACTTTCCCTTTCCCGTCGGCTTCTTCACGCCGTCGGTAGGGCCGTCCACTTTGGCTTTGCCACTCCCACTAGCTTCGTTGTCATTCTTGCCCTTTGGACCTTTCCACTTATTTTTCTCGCCTTTCGACGAAGAAGCAGATCCCTTGGCAGCGACAAGAACCTCTTTCTCCTTCCGCGTGCCCATGACTCCCTCCGCCGTAACTAGAGCATTCAATAACTCATTAAGAGTATAGTTGGCCTTTCTCATAACGACATTGAGACGGAAGTTCTCATAAGATTTGGGGAGAGTGTTGAGGATGATATCGACTTTGGCTTCGCCTTTGATACCCCCTCCTAGCAGATCAAGCCTGTCAAACAGATTTATCATATGCATGACATGATCGTGCACAGAACTGCCATCGCTCATCTTACATGCCAAGATTTCTCTCATCATGTTAAAGCGGGCAGATCTTTCGGACTCCCCATAAACCTCAGAGAGATTTAACATGATCGTAGCCGCGTCGTCCATGACCTGATGCTGGAGTTGCAAAGTCTGCGACATAGTCATCGTAATATAGCACATGGCCATATTATTCGACTTATGCCACCTTCTATGCGCCTCACGTTCCGCATCAGTCGACTGATCAGCTAAGGGCGCGAGACGTGGAGTGGTAATCACAAAACTGTGCTCATCAGCGTCAAAAATATACATAATATGGCGTTTCCATTCGGTATAGTTAGGACCGGTGAGAGGATTGTTTCCTAGAATATTAATGATCGGAAACATAGACATATCTGAAAGTAAACAATTTAAACATGTAAGAACATGAAAGCACATAGTTCGTAACAATAATATTGTAACCTTTTGATAAAACAATATTAATGAAACCTCCAACGGCTCAAGGAATCCCATGTGCAAGCCACGTTGGGTGGATGTTTACACACGAACTCCTCAACCAGACTATTCACCTAGTCATTTAATTTCCATGTCAACTTAACCTTTTGACAAAAGAAATTAATAGTTGGCACCTTAACTAGACCATATCATCATCAAGAAGGAACTCCTATGGGAGTTGTACATTGTACTTGATATGATATCTAAGCAATGACCACATTTTAACCGTGAAAATTAAATTCTTGAAATTGACATACTCACTCGGACCATGCCACTTTCAATTTAATTTTCTTGGTTATCTTATTTAATTCCATTCTCCAAAGTACTTGTGCCGCACTAGAAGCACTTTCCCTTTCCCGTCGGCTTCTTCACGCCATCGGTAGGGCCGTCCACTTTGGCTTTGCCACTCCCACTAGCTTCGTTGTCATTCTTGCCCTTTGGACCTTTCCACTTATTTTTCCCGCCTTTCGACGAAGAAGCAGATCCCTTGGCAGCGACAAGAACCTCTTTCTCCTTCCGCGTGCCCATGACTCCCTCCGCCGTAACTAGAGCATTCAATAACTCATTAAGAGTATAGTTGGCCTTTCTCATAACGACATTGAGACGGAAGTTCTCATAAGATTTGGGGAGAGTGTTGAGGATGATATCGACTTTGGCTTCGCCTTCGATACCCCCTCCTAGCAGATCAAGCCTGTCAAACAGATTTATCATATGCATGACATGATCGTGCACAGAACTGCCATCGCTCATCTTACGTGCCAAGATTTCTCTCTTCATGTTAAAGCGGGCGATCTTTCGGACTCCCCATAAACCTCAGAGAGATTTAACATGATCGTAGCCGCGTCGTCCATGACCTGATGCTGGAGTTGCAAAGTCTGCGACATAGTCATCATAATATAGCACTTGGCCATATTATTCGACTTATGCCACCTTCTATGCGCCTCACGTTCCGCATCAGTCGACTGATCAGTTAAGGGCGCGGGACGTGGAGTGGTAAGCACAAAACAGTGCTCATCGGCGTCAAGAATATACATAATATGGCGTTTCCATTCGGTATAGTTAGGACCGGTGAGAGGATTGTTTGCTAGAATATTAATGTCGCAGCCCGCCGCCTAGCCAGTGATAGCGTAGACCGGGTATCGATACGGCTAAATGAAAGAAGGATCGAAGGCTGTAAAACTAAACTCGTTTGTGCGGAAGCATAGACAACTCATAACAACTTCAACATTCTTATAGGTTATAATCATCGGCATTTCCATAAAAGTCAAACATCGGAGTTTGAGTTACACAATCAAAAGGTCGTAATTCAAATATGTACAGGGATTCTAGTATATACAGAGTTACACAACAAAAGGTGATCGTACTATATGTATGAAGACATATAGCCGAGAGTCTATTTCTTAAATAAGCCAGGAACAGCTTCAAAAACATCATGCTGCCATAGAGGCGGAAAAGCATCAAAAGGTGATAACTCGAAACAACGATTTCCCCACCAACACCACGCCATCCTCCGTCCATGCTTAACCTGCACATTTAGAAATATATGCAGGGCGTGAGTACATAATACTCAGTGGGCAGGCGCCGAAAGACAAGAAAAGTGCTCTTAGAGCTATATGTTTGATGCTTGCCATAATCATCAGCAATACACAGAAATTAAGTTAACGTCAAAGAGGCTGTGTATGTAGTTTTCATAATCAAACATCATGAAGGAGTGTCTGCAGACAAATAATCAACATGTATGTACCGCATCTACAAATTATCATCATCAAGGTACTGAGAAGTAGGCCTCCTTCTCAAGCACCGTGACCGACCGACCCTAAGACGGCTCTCAGTCACCTCTGTGTACACAACCCTGCTTGTGGCAGGATCCGAATTCTTCTCATCAGTAGAGGGTAACACATAAGTTCATCATTGGAAATATTGGCAAGTCAAACGATTCATAAACATCATTTTAATTCATCATTTGATAAGCCCATAGACATCAATAAATCATTTCAGAAAAACTCGTTAGTTTCATTCTCAACATAATCTCAACATACTGCCCACCTGTAGTGCTCAGCTTACTGTAGGTGGTACTCGAAGTGATCTTCACTTGCGTCCTCGACTGGTTTCTGTAGTTGTAACATCGGAGTAGTGCATGTGACAAGTGAGGAACTAGTTAGAAACTTTCTCACAAAAAGCTTAGCCTTAATCCTATATAACACTCCTCATAAACATTCTCAGCTTATCTCCGTCTAATCACTCAACTCTATGATAAAACTCTAATCTTATTCTTAACTTCGCTCGGAAGGCTAGATTATAAGCAATCAAGCACATAAGCATGCATAAACACTTAAGCATACATCTCACTCAAAAACATATCATAAGTAAGGAAACATAAGTTGACTCGGGGACCAGAGCAGAGGAATGCTCGGTGGTCGGAGTGGAAAAACTCTGTCGAGTTGAGCGGGGTAGCTCGGCGAAACAGCGGAGAAATGCTTGCCAGGGCAGAGGAATCAACTTGCCCGGGCAGCGAAATCATGAACTCTCTGGCAGAGCAGCGGAGAAACGCTAGAGGAGTGGCGAACTCTCTGTTGCCAGCGGAATGGCGAACTCTCTGTCGCCAGAGGAATCAAACGTCAGAGGACTCGATCGCCAGAGGACTCGATCGCCAGAGGACTCGATCGTCAGAGGAAACAAACTCCAGAGGAATCGAACTTCAGAGAAAACGAACTCCAGAGGAATCGAACTTCAGAAGAAACGAACTCCAGAGGAATCGAACTTCAGAGAAAACGAACTCGTTGACAGAGCAGCGGATAAATGAATTCTCTGGCATGCCAGCGGGGAAACGATTTCTCTGGCATGCCCCAGGAATGACTTCTCGGTTCTGAGAACAAGGCTCAAGGCAGAATATTGAAATCAAGAGCAACTCGGAAACTCAACAACTTTGCCATCCTCAACCATCATCAAACTCATTTGGTAAAAACTCTTATCTCCAGACTCAGTTTTGCAAAATCTCATGCTCAAGCCTAAGTTTTGTAAAACACACTTTAACCACTTCAGATCATCACATAACACACAAAACATCACGTAACACATATCTCATCTTGTTTTAGAAAAGAAGGATTTTTACTGGGCACAAACCCAGGTTTTTTTTTTTTTTCGAAAATGAAGAAGAGAGGAGAAGGAGAAGTTTCTCATGCTTAAAACATCTTATTGCTCACACAAATCACCACATACTTCTCACAAACAAGTCTAGACTCGAAAAGTCAGAACACTTACTCCAAAAGTTTCAAGAAAAGGGCGTCTTTATCGGTTTCTTCAGGCTATAACTCAGCAAATCTTCTTGAAGCAGGCGTGGAGAGTGTTTAAGGCTAGATTTAGCGGAGTATTTGGTCTCAGTGGTGACTGGTGAAGCTTTGAGCTTGGTCTCCAATGGAGGAGAGAGAGAAATTCGTGAGAGAGTGAAGAAGTCGAAGGGCCGAAAAGATGAGAAATGACGGAGAGAGAGAGATACGCTTCGGTTTTATCAAGAATCTCATTCCACAGGATAAGTAGCATTTAATGCTTGAATAGTAATTTGTCTCCCCTTAGCAGCAAATCAAATCGGCTATTTCCACATGTGGGAAAAAGGATAAAATAATGGTGGTGAATATAGAAGTGTGCGACGGTAATCAAACATTTGTGCTAATTTTCGAAAATTATACTGACTCAAATAATATAAATGTGCACATATCATATAAATCATATAACATCAAACAATTAACTCGCAAGGTATTACATTATAAACAGATCAGCTCTCGTCATTACTCTAATCGTCATTCTAGATTAATCTTCTATATAGTGATTCTAGATCACTACCTCGACTCTATCTCTCGCACTTCGTCTCAACTCGAAAACAATTAACATCTCTATTTCACTCATCATACCATCCATCAATAACTCCCTCTCGACTCTATCGATACTATTGTAAGGTAACTAAATACGGGGTGTTACATCCTACCCCCTTAAGAAAATTTCGTCCCGAAATTTGTAGTACTCACCTTCGGGAAAAAGCTCGGGGTATTTCTCTTTCATCTTTTCCTCAAGTTCCCATGTTGCTTCTTCTCTGTCGTGATGTCTCCATTGTACTTTCACCAAGGAAATTGCTTTGCTTCGTAGTTGTTGAATCTTCTTGTCCAGAATGGCTTCGGGTCTCTCTTCATAGCTCAAGTCTGGTTTAAGAGATACTTCTTCCTGGTGGATAACATGTCTGGGATCAAACACATACTTCCTCAATTGCGAAACATGGAAAACGTCGTGGACATTCGCGATACTCGGCGGTAACGCAAGTCTATAGGCTACAGGGCCTACTTTCTCTAGTACATCATACGGTCCAATATACCTCGGTTTCAGTTTCCCCTTTACTCCAAAACGGTGCACTCCTCGAGATGGGGAAACTTTGAGAAAAACCTTATCACCCACATCGAAATAAATCTCTGTTCTCCTGGTGTCCGCATAAGACTTCTGGCGGTCTTGTGCTTCCTTAATCCTCTGCCGAATTTGTCGGACAACAGTGATCATCTCATCTATGGCCTCGGGACCCAATATCTTCCTTTCTCCTACTTCGTCCCAATACAGTGGGGATCTGCATTTTCTTCCATAAAGAGCTTCGTATGGAGCCATGTTGATAGTTGATTGGAAGCTGTTGTTGTATGTAAACTCAATTAGGGGCAAAACTTGCTCCCATTGGACTCCTCTGTCCAACACAACAGTTCGAAGCATATCCTCTAAGATTTGTATGGTTCTCTCTGATTGTCCATCCGTTTGCGGATGAAACGCCGTACTAAAATTCAATTTAGTACCCAACTCCTTCTGCATGCTCGTCCAGAATCTCGATGTAAACTTTGAATCTCTATCCGACGTGATCGTCATCGGTACTCCATGCAATCGCACTATCTCGCGAATATAGACCTGAGCTAGCTTGTCAGATCCATAAGTAATTGGAATTGGGATGAAATGTGCACTCTTCGTCAATCTGTCAATGATCACCCAAATAGCTGTATTCCCTCTTTTCGACTTCGGCAATCCAGTCACAAAATCCATCGCAATATGGTCCCATTTCCACTCGGGAATCTCTAGTGGATGCAACTTGCCATAGGGTCGTTGGTGAAGTGCCTTCACCTGTTGACATGCTAAAGATTTCTCAACAAAGGATGCTATCTCTCGCTTCATGCCCTCCCACCAAAACTTTGTTTTCAAGTCTTGGTACATTTTCGTACTTCCTGGGTGTGCAACGTAGGGGGTGTCATGAGCTTCGCTCATGATTTCATTCTTTAACTCTTCCACATTAGGCACACACAAGCGTCCTTCAAACATGATGGCGTTGTCTGCCGCTTCATGATATCCATCCATCTTCTCAACTCGGATCTTTGATCGTAGCTTCTCAAACTTTTCATCTTCCCTCTGCGCTGTGACTATCCTCGATCGTAGGTCGGGGGTAATACTTAGCATAGCAATCATGCTTTCTGCCGTCTGGGGTGGTATTACTACCTCTAATTTCATCTTCTCGAACTCTCTGATCAAGTTCTTCTCTCGAGTAAGGAGAAATCCTAACTCCCCTTGATTCTTCCTGCTCAACACATCGGCGACGATATTGGCTTTTCCCGGGTGGTAATTGATTCCACAATCGTAATCTTTTACCAACTCTAGCCATCTTCTTTGTCGCATGTTCAGATCCTTTTGCTCAAAGAAATATTTGAGACTCTTGTGATCTGTGTAAATCTCACACCTAACTCCATAGAGGTGGTGTCTCCAAATCTTCAAGGCGTGTACTACTGCTGCGAGCTCTAGATCGTGCGTCGGGTAATTCATCTCATGTGGTCTTAGTTGTTGACTCAACCTAGAACACCTCTAGTTTGACTTGCAATAGAACAAGGACATCCTAGTGATGGTAAGTTGACCCAGTGTCATCTCTCAAGGAAAGTCTTTAAGGGCTTTTAGTAGTATCGCAGGAAAAACAATAAAGAAAGCAGTAAAGAGATTGATTATTAAACTAAAACTTAGAATTAAAAACTTAAGTAAAAACCGAATTGTAAAACTAAGCTAGGCGAATTGAACTATTAAACCGTAGACAAGATTTTAAAGAACTTAAATTAAACCTACTTATGAAAGTAAATACTTGTAAAAGTAAAGACTTCTAATCTAGGCATAAACTAAAGTGCATAATTTAAATTGCATAATTAAGAAGAAAGCATAAACATGAATGAAAAACGTAAACATGATTAAACAGAAATAAATTAAATTAAATACAAAATACCGTAAAATCCTTGAACGTGTAATCGTGTCACGCAATCACAATCCAAGAAACTAAACTTAAAACGAAATTGAAATCTAACTTAGAACAATAAAAACTTGAAACTATGAAAGTAAGTAAATTCCTAAGCTTCGGATGCCAACAGATTGCAAAGATGGCGTCTAAAACTAGGGCAAGGGATTGGTTATTACAATGAAAAGTATGGCCCTATTTATAGACTTCAATTCCCTATGGATCACCATGGAAGTTGCCATGCAAAGAAAAATTCTAAAGGCAATAGAATCGTGCAAAATAAGGCAACTTCCAGCTGCAATGCGCGCTCTGGGAACACTCCTACTCTGGTGGAATTCGGGGCTCTCGCCAGCGAAATGGCTTCCGCTCTGGCATTCGCCAGAGGAATGGGTCTCCAGCGGAATCGCTTCCTCTCTGGCATTCGCCAGAGGAACGGTGAGTTCTCTGCTATCGAGCGCTGGACTTTACTTCTCTGATGCTGGCGCTTCTCGGCAGAGGAATAGGTGATTCTTCTGCTCTGGCTTCTCGATTCCTCTGACTTTTGACTCCTCTGGCTAGAGACTTCTCTGACTAGTGACTCCTCTGGCTGGTGACTCCTCTGGCTGGTGACTCCTCTGGCATTTCGATTCCTCTGGCCTGACTTCTCTGGCCTGACTTCCGTGCGGGGTTTTAGCTCTGGCGCGGCCTTCTCGGTTCTGGCACGGGGGCTTTGCCTCTCTTCCATGCTAGAGTGTGCACAAACACACGATTCTTAGCCCAAATTCTCCAAGATTTGCACTCTTCATCTCGAAAACCTAAATCTTCTGCAAAGCATAAAATAGACCATAAATCGCACCAATTTCCAGAAGATTTAACTTAAAATAAGCACATGCAAACCCCTATAATTAGAACAATTAGGCATAAATCAACCTCCCCACACTTAGCCTTTTGCTTGTCCTCAAGCAAAATCCGTATGAATCCTAGGAAGAGATTGATTTCAACAATGCTAATTTCCATCCAAACATTCTCAAAGTCAATTCAAAATTTTACAATCAACACATATCTCTCGATCATGCAAGTAACTCAAAGTTTAAGAAACAACAAAAGAGTAATGTAAGTAATTCGATCAGACCCAATTCTCCGCTAGAAGTGAATTCCCTAATGTGATCGCCTTTATAATCAATATCACCATTTTTCACAATTTGTGTGCTTAAGATTTTCGACAGTTGAGCCATAATTCATGAAATAAAAATCATTTGGATGTAATCCAAAGTCTTTTCACGTGGTTTCCCATGCTCATAGTTAGACTAGAGGAGCAGAGACTCAGAGCTATCACATTTCAGAACAGGCCAGATGTTTCAGAGCTGGCAATTTTAAAATTGGCAATTCGTCCAACATTTTTCACATTTCACAGATAAGATACGATCGTAGGCAATCACAATGACAACACTCCTTCTAGCATCTACCGGACAAACCACGTTTTACTAACTTACAATCGTGTTGTAACAAAACTCTTAATTCTTTGCACAATCAAGAAACATATATCAAGAGTAAAACAAGAATAACCACCATTCATTCACAAACCCAAAATTCGCATCGAAAACCATCTACTCTTCCACAAATTCATAAAAATTAGCAAGATTCGAGACCAAAAACTAAGCATAGAAAGACTAATCTCGCCCAATTGAAAATATATGCACAATAAAACACCCCCCCACACTTAAAGCATGCTATGTCCTCAGGGCACAAAAGAAATAAGAAGAGTTAAGAAAACGTCCCTGATTATTGGCATTGAGAAACTGAAGCATCGTGAGAGGCGGTTAAGAAGGGGCTTTGCGGTCTGTGGCAGAGTTAGAACTGCAGCGAGCACGAAAAAGTACAGCGCGGAGAAGTGCAGCGCTGAAAATAATATATGCTCACCAAGCATCATAGTATCCGCAAAGCATCCAAAACTTAGGAGAGACACGAAACACACAACTAAAAACAAAGAAAAACAGAAAGTAAAAACAAACCAACGGTGGGTTGCCTCCCACCAAGCGCTAGAGTTAAAGTCTCCAGCCCGACTTCAGTTTGATCTTTAGTGAGGATCGTGCAGAGTGTGAGACTCCACCACCATCGGAATACTCCGCCCATAGTAGGATTTCATGCGATGTCTGTCTCCTCTGAAATTCTCCTTAGAATGGGCTGCGCCAGGGTCAAACACGTCCTTTGGCAACACGCCTTCTTTATTCAGGGACAACGCTACCGATCTGAACCTCGGCTTTTCCTTTTTCTCTTCTAAGAACATGTATTTGATATTGGCTGGGAGTTCCTTCAGTTCCAGCGCTGGCCTCGTTGTTCTCATCTGTTCATCAATGGGCAGCTCCGTATGGCAGTGCAGCACTGAGCTCGGCAGAGCTGGACTAGACATGGCTGAGCTCGGCATAACTGGCTGGGCAGAGCGGGGCAGCACAGAGCTCGGCATAGCTGAGCTGAAGGGTGCAGCGCTGGGCAGTGGAGAGCTGAAGGTTGCATAGCTGAAGGGGGCAGCGCTGGGCAGTGGAGAGCTGAACTCTTTAGCTTCCCGAGCTAGCTCTTCCATGTCTGTCGATCCAGCACAGACTTCCACACACTCCTGCTCCTGTAAAAATACCTTCTCAACCAAGCCATCAATAGGATCTATAAAGGAGCATTCGTTGATAAAATTTGCAGAAGGCATAGCACGACTATCATGCACAGAGAAAGACACTGACTCCCCTAACATAGTCATTTTAATATTTCCATCCTTAACATCAATTAAGGTGTTAGTGGTTGCCATAAACGGTCTTCCTAACAGTAGTGTGTGCTCTACACCATTTTCATGCACCTCCCCAATGTCGAGAACCACAAAATCTACGGGAATAATCAAGCCCCCAACATTCACTAAAACATCCTCTATGATCCCACGGGGGTATCTAACGGACCTATCGGCGAGTTGTAGACACATGCGGGTTGGTTTCAAATCACCTAACTCTAATTGTTTGAAAATAGAGTAAGGCATAAGGTTAATTCCAGCACCCAAATCTAACATTCCCGTAGCTTCCTTACCATTTCCTAAAGCAATTTTAATCACGAAGCTACCTGGGTCGCGTTGCTTTGGTGGCAGAGGCTGCTGTATGATCGAGTTCGCAATTTCTGAGACCAGAACCTTCTCATTGTCCTCGAACTTCCGCTTGTTGGAGACTAACTCCTTAAAAAACTTCACATACGCTGGGACTTTTCTGATCACATCCAGGAGGGGCAGATTCACGTTCACCTTGGCAAGCATGTTGTAGAAGTCGGCGAACTGTTTATCCATCTTTTCATTCCGCAATCTGCCCGGAAAAGGAATTGGTGGCCGATAAGGTGTAGTGGATTTGTGTAGTTTGGCCTCTTTTCCTTCCTCCATCACTCCGTCTTTTGGCTGATCTTCCTTCTCTCCTTCCTTTTTCTTCTGCTCTGGTCCTTTTTCTTCATAAGGGCTCGTCAGAGTGGAACTTGGCAGAATTGAACCTTGTGCGGTGGAACTCTGCAGAACTGACTTCTCCAGAGGTAACTTCGGCATCTCTGGACTCGGCAGAGCTGGCTTCGCCAGAGGTGCCTTCGGCATCTCTGGAATCGGCAGGACTGGCTTCGCCAGAGGTGATTTCGGAAGCTCTGACTTTGGCATGGCTAAACTCGTCAGAGCTGGTGATCGTGACAGAGTGAACGGCTTTGTTAGAACTGGCGGTCGGATCAGCTCTGACCTGCGAGTCGGCTCTGGTACCTCCACTTGATTGTCTACCAATTTACCACTACGGAGAACAGTGATAGCTTGAGCCTGATGAGTTTGCAAGGGTTGACCATGGAATTTTCCGGGCTGCTGTTGCTGCTGCAATTGGTTCAAGGTGCCCGACAGTTGCCCTACGGTGGTCTCAAGTCTTTTTATGGTGGGTGCTTGAGACTCCATATTCTGTTTAGTCATTGACTCAACCCAAAACAACTAATGGATTGACTCGCAATCGTACGAGGTCGTCCTAGTGTAATAAGCTAACCCAAGTCGTCTCTCAAGGAAGGCTAAACAGGGCTTTGATCATGCTACGCACAGAAAACATGAAATAAACCTAAACACTCTAATCAGAAGTTTGGGTCTGACACTTTCTCTCCGATTAACTAATGCGTAATTAAAATAAAGCATATAAAGTTAACTAGGCAAAAGATATAAAGCCAATAAGAATGCAAGAAGGCAAACAAAGCTAGGGTTCTAAACTAGCAATCTAGAAAGCAATCATCAATTCAACACCATAAACAACGATTATCTAGGCGAAATAACATATTAACATTTGATCAAATGAATGTTAAGCAAACACACACAATCAAAGAGAATTTCACAAGCAACTCAACGACGAACTAACTAGAACATGGCATTTGAACATTAACGAAATCAACTAGAGTTTCCAACTCCAACACTAAACCAAACGATCATAAACTTGTAAACATCAAAGATTAATAACTACCTAGGCAAGAAACTCAATCAAGCATAAGATTCGAATGCAAGAAAATCTTAATCTCCATAAAAGAAATCTCTAAATATTCATCAACAAGAAAGGAAAAGGGTAAACAATAGCAACAAACTACGAATCACGTAGATTATCTAAACTCTACAACAATCATCTCTAATCCTTACATCCATCAAAAGTATAAAACAAGGATTCAATTAACCAAAGAATTCATATAATCAAGATTATCTAAACTCAACAATAATAATCTCCAATCATCACATTCATCAAAGACAAGAAACAAAAACTCAAATAACCAAAGGATTCATAAAACAAAGAGAATCAAAGGAGTTCTTACAAAACGTAGCAATCCAAGGAAATCCAATCGGATGAAATGTTAATTGACATCCAAAGCAATCCAATGAATCCAAGATCGAAAGTAATTGTTTTGAAACTCTAAAAACCCAAAGAAAATGGTGGAAATCGCCCCTAGAGGTTGCTGGGTTCGAAAGTGATAAAGTAAAACCCTAGAAAGGGGTTTTTAATCGAAAAATCGTACTGTCGGATCTGCACAGAGGCGGCCGCCGCCGTGTAACGGCGCCGCCGTGAGGGCCTTTCGCAGAATGGGCACGGCGGCCGCCGTCCCACGGCGCCCGCCGTCTACTGCAATGCGCAGCGGTTTTGTTTTGGCCTGTTCTCCCTCGTTTCAAGTCGGATTTTGGATCCGTTTTCGCCTACGAACTCGTATCGAGACAAACTTCGATTCTTATTCAAACCAATCAACTAAATTCTGACTTTATTTTTGTCCACATATCAATCAATTTGAGCACAAAATCCTGAGACCACAAAATTAGCACAAAAGCTCAAATCATTCAACTCTTAAGTGAAAGAGACCAAAATAAAAGTCAATATAAGACGTAAATACCCAGAGATTCATCACAAAATAGGGCTAAACAACCCCCCCACACTTGATCCTTTGCTTGTCCTCAAGCAAAGTCACGACACCAAAAGATAGTTCACAAGAAAACTTCCTCACCATTCACATCTCCAACCAATCTAAGTCTCTTAGCCATTCACATTCCTCACGAGATGTTCATTGTTAAGATTTTAAGAAGCAACAACCACATGATACAATTCAATCCGATCAGACCCAATTCTCCGCTAGAGGTGAATTCCCTAATGTGATTGCCTTTATAATCAAATCCCATTTTCCTTGAAGATGATAAACATTCAAACCAAAAATAATTTTAAACATCTTTCTTTTAAAGGTGATGTTATTCCATTCTCAATAGATGGGCCAACTTTCGTGAGATCAACACTTTTGGAGGTAATCCAAAATGTTCTCACGTGGTTTTCCATGCTCATAACACTACCGTCAGAGGAGCAGAGACCCAGAGCTATAGAAAACTTCACAACAAACCAACATTCAAACTCAAGGGATAAGATCGTAGGCTATCACAATGAAAACACTCCCTCTAGCATCTACCGGACAAATCACGTCAAGAATAGCTCATAAGGGTGTTGCATCCAAAACATTAAACAACTTACATCAAGAGAGGAATATGCATAGCCTGAGAGACAAAGATAGCAACCAAGCCAACACAAAGCATAAAATTTACTTGTGAACAAATCATCAAAGTGTGCATTATTACTTGAAGCCAAACAACAATCAAGATAAAGGAGACCATTTGCCCCACACAAGAAAGCCCAAAAACACAACAAAAAGGCACCCATAGGATCAACAAACACCCCCCCCACACTTAAAATCTAGCACTGTCCTCAGTGCAAACAAAAAGAGAGGTGAAAGAGGAAACTTCCCCTAAATACCGATCCAGTGGTGAGTCTGTAGTGTCCCACGATGTCTGCCTCTCTCTCATCCATAGAACAAGCAGTCTCCAACGCAACAACCTGCACCAAACAACAGAAGCAACAAAACACAACACAAACAAAACGAAAGAAAAACGAAACAAGAAAAAGCAAGAAAACATGGGTTGCCTCCCATGCAGCGCTAGTTTTTAAGTCGCCAGCCCGACTAAGAGAACCCCTTAACCAAAATCCGATTGGAGCTCCAGCTGCCTTAGCGCCCTTGTAAACACATCTTTTTGAATTGCAGCTGCGGGTCCTCCAAATGAGCGTTCCATGCTCATATCATGAGATGCTCCTCTATCCACCCATCCAAGGAGATTGAGTGACACAACCTCATCGAGCTTCTCTTCCAGTGGCAAGGCAGACAGGAAGCCTTGCTCTATGTCATATTCCTCGTGCAGCTTATCCAGAGATTCCTGCTCAATGTCAGCCTCATCCTGCAGGTTAGCAAGGAATTCCTCCACGATCTCGTCCTCCTCCTGCAGCTGATTAAGGAATTCCTGCACAATATAGTTCTCATCCAAAGCATCAAATGCTTCAACATAAGAGCAGGTTTGAATTAAGCGAGTGGGGGTAGTAGGTTTTTGATAAAAAACAGAGAATGTTACCGCTCTACCCGCCCCTACCATACTTACAGTTCCCGTACCCACATCGATGCGAGTACGGGTGGTAGCCATAAAGGGTCGGCCAAGTAGCACGAGATGCCCATTCTCGCCTCTAATCCCTTTTCCCTCATCAAGTACAACAAAATCAGTGAAAACACTAATCCCCCTCACGACCACCTCAACATCCTCAACAAGGCCTCGTGGGCTGCTAATGGAGCCGTCAGCTAGCTCTATCTTAATGTTCGTGCATTTCAGCTCTTTATTTCCCAACCTCTCAAAAATATCAAGCGGCATCAAATTGACTGCCGCGCCCAAATCAAGCATTCCCAAAACCTTTTCAACCCCACCTAAGCTAATATCAAAAATAAAGCTACCTGGATCTCCTTGCTTGGGTGGTGGTTGGTCTAGTGCAACAGTGACGGGTGGCAGTGGCTCACTGGGGCATTGGGTAGCCTTGATTGCCTGCACAGTTTTGCTTCTCCATCTCCCCATGGTTATTGGGGCCTTGTCCTTGACTACCTCAACGGCATGAGCTTGATGCGGCTGTTTGTCCTGATTCGGGAACTTTCCGGTCGGCTGTTCTTGCTGCAGCTGATTCAGGGCTCCTGTAAGTTGCCCAACTGTAGTCTCGAGACGCTTGATGGTAGCACTCTGAGACTCCATGTTCTGTTTGGTCATCTCCATGAAAGACTGCATGGTGTCCTCGAGAGACGGCTTCTGTGATTGAGCTTGCTTCTGAAACTGTTGGGGAGCATTCTGGTATTGCTGCTGCTGCTGCTGCTGAAAATTCCTTTGTTGTATAGGAAACTGTTGATACTGCTGATACTGCGGGGGCTGCTGTTGCTGATAAGCTTGAGTGTAGTTCTGCTGCTGAGCTCTCCAACCCGAGTTGGAATTTTGTTGCCCTTGATTAAACACGGGCCTCTGTTCAAATTGAGGCCTCCCCGGATAGCTCTGAGCAGCATAGACCTCTGCTTCTCCTTCAGGTGTGCATTCCCCCATGCGATGGCACGCGTTGGTTCCATGACCAAAATCGCCACATATGCCACATCCTTCTGCTGGTGGCGCATGAACTGGTGGAGCCTTCACCTGGTTCATCGTGAGGTGTTGTACTTGCCTCATCAGGTCCGCTACTTGCTTCTGAAGCTCATTGTTGGGAGCTACTGCATTGGCTTCAACCCTCCTTCCTCTAACTGATTTCTGTTGAGAACTCGCGGCAAGTGTTTCGAAAATCCCTTTGAGCTCATCAGCTGTCTTCCGGGCAATGTTGCCCCCTGCTGTACTGTCCACCATAAACTGTGCCGTCTGAATCAACCCGTCATAGAAGAACTGCATCAACATGACGGGTGTTAACTGGTGCTGTGGGCACTGGCGGAGGAGCTCTTGGAATCTCTCCCAAGCCTCGTGGAAAGGCTCGTCAGCTCCTTGCATGAAGTTCATTATTTGGCTCCTAATCTCTTGAGTCTTGTGATTAGGGTAGTACTTGAGCATGAACTTCTCACTTGCCTCTCCCCATGTGGTGATGGAGTTCGGCGGCAAGGACAATAACCACGTTCTCGCCCGGTCCTTGAGTGCATAAGGTAAGCACTTGAGTCTCAACTGATCCTCGGTGAGCTCCAGCAGTGGGAAGGTCTGCACTTGGGTGCAGAAATCACGGATGAACTGCAAGGCGTCCTCACTGGGCATCCCGTGAAAGAGCGGCAGCAGGTTTGAGTCGTTGGGTTTCAGATTATAATTCCGGACCGCCGTGGGAAGCACTATCGCTGAAGTGCTAGTGTTCCCAATAACCGGCCTGGAGAAATCTCCCATGTACTGTACATTCTGCTCCGCCATGGTTTCTTGGTCAAGCTTTGGCCGAGCTTCTTCTTCTCCTTCAGAGTGCACTGAAAGTGTCTCCTCAAAGGCTTCCAGAATGGGATTGGAAGCAATTCTCTCTTCACACTTTTCCTCTCGAAACTGTGATTCCCCAAAACTTCTCGAACTGGACTCGGACTCCTTCTCCAGGCTTGAAAGAACCTCCCGAGGTCGATGAATGTTGTCGTAGTAAGGTGCAAGCTTTCTTTTCAAGCTTCTGCGTCCTTGCATACACAACACGAACAAACAAATCAAACGCACCGGAGGGAGAAAATAACCGAGTTAAAAGAAATAAACAAAAATAAACACGGAAAATAATGCAACACAATCAAATGCCTAAAGCCTTCCCCGGCAACGGCGCCAAAATTTGACTCATCCTAAAAACACCTAGCGGATTGACTCGCAATCGTACGAGGTCGTCCTAGTGTAATAAGCTAACCCAAGTCGTCTCTCAAGGAAGGCTAAACAGGGCTTTGATCATGCTACGCACAGAAAACATGAAATAAACCTAAACACTCTAATCAGAAGTTTGGGTCTGACACTTTCTCTCCGATTAACTAATGCGTAATTAAAATAAAGCATATAAAGTTAACTAGGCAAAAGATATAAAGCCAATAAGAATGCAAGAAGGCAAACAAAGCTAGGGTTCTAAACTAGCAATCTAGAAAGCAATCATCAATTCAACACCATAAACAACGATTATCTAGGCGAAATAACATATTAACATTTGATCAAATGAATGTTAAGCAAACACACACAATCAAAGAGAATTTCACAAGCAACTCAACGACGAACTAACTAGAACATGGCATTTGAACATTAACGAAATCAACTAGAGTTTCCAACTCCAACACTAAACCAAACGATCATAAACTTGTAAACATCAAAGATTAATAACTACCTAGGCAAGAAACTCAATCAAGCATAAGATTCGAATGCAAGAAAATCTTAATCTCCATAAAAGAAATCTCTAAATATTCATCAACAAGAAAGGAAAAGGGTAAACAATAGCAACAAACTACGAATCACGTAGATTATCTAAACTCTACAACAATCATCTCTAATCCTTACATCCATCAAAAGTATAAAACAAGGATTCAATTAACCAAAGAATTCATATAATCAAGATTATCTAAACTCAACAATAATAATCTCCAATCATCACATTCATCAAAGACAAGAAACAAAAACTCAAATAACCAAAGGATTCATAAAACAAAGAGAATCAAAGGAGTTCTTACAAAACGTAGCAATCCAAGGAAATCCAATCGGATGAAATGTTAATTGACATCCAAAGCAATCCAATGAATCCAAGATCGAAAGTAATTGTTTTGAAACTCTAAAAACCCAAAGAAAATGGTGGAAATCGCCCCTAGAGGTTGCTGGGTTCGAAAGTGATAAAGTAAAACCCTAGAAAGGGGTTTTTAATCGAAAAATCGTACTGTCGGATCTGCACAGAGGCGGCCGCCGCCGTGTAACGGCGCCGCCGTGAGGGCCTTTCGCAGAATGGGCACGGCGGCCGCCGTCCCACGGCGCCCGCCGTCTACTGCAATGCGCAGCGGTTTTGTTTTGGCCTGTTCTCCCTCGTTTCAAGTCGGATTTTGGATCCGTTTTCGCCTACGAACTCGTATCGAGACAAACTTCGATTCTTATTCAAACCAATCAACTAAATTCTGACTTTATTTTTGTCCACATATCAATCAATTTGAGCACAAAATCCTGAGACCACAAAATTAGCACAAAAGCTCAAATCATTCAACTCTTAAGTGAAAGAGACCAAAATAAAAGTCAATATAAGACGTAAATACCCAGAGATTCATCACAAAATAGGGCTAAACAGTCATCTCCATATTTTGCTTGCTAATCTCCATAAAAGCTTGCAACGTATCTTCAAGTGATGACTTCTGGGGCTGAGCATGTTGCTGCGAAGGCTGAAAATTCCCTTGCTGTTGATACCTCGGTGGATATTGTTGGGGAAAATTTTGTTGCGGTGGGCAGGGCTGCTGACCTCTCCATCCATTATTGACGTTCTGCCCTTGATTATACTTCTGCGGTCTGCTCTACCCTTGGTTATAGCTCTGTCCTTGATTATAGCCTTGCCCTTGATTGTAGTGTTGCACGAATCCAGGTCTGCTCTGCATTTGATTATAGCTCTGAAATCCTTGTGCCGCATAGACCTCAGCTTGTCCTTCCGGAGTAAATTCTCCCATTCGATGAGACTCATGGGCTCCATGGCTGACATCTCCACAAATACCACACGGCTCTACGTACTGCATGGCTGGATTCGGCGAAGTTGAACTCTGAACTGGAGAATTTTCCATCTTGCCCATCTTGAGATGCTCCACTTGTCTCACAAGATCCGCTACTTGCTTCTGCAGCTCAAACTGATTTGTCACCGCGCTGGCATCAACTCTTCTTCCACGGACAGATTTCTGTTGGGAGCTTTCGGCCAATGTCTTGAAGATCTCTTTCAGGTCTGCCGCTGTCTTCCGAGCTATGTTTCCTCCTGCTGTGCTATCCACCATAAATTGAGCAGTTTCTACTAACCCATCGTAGAAAAACTGCATCAACATCACATTAGTGAATTGATGTTGAGGACATTGGCGGAGGAGTTCTTCATATCTCTCCCAAGCTTCGTGTAAAGGCTCGTCCGCTCCTTGGGTGAACTCCATTATTTTTGTTCTCAGCTCCTGTGTCTTGTGACTTGGGTAGTATTTCAGCATGAACTTTTCACAAGCATCTCCCCACGTAGTGATAGAGTTGGGCGGCAGAGATAGCATCCACGTCCTCGCCCGATCTTTAAGTGCATAAGGGAAGCACTTGAGCTTGAGTTGATCCTCCGTAAGAGTAAGTAGAGGGATTGTTTGCACTTGTGTGCAAAAATCCCGGATGAATTGCAGCGCATCCTCGCTTGGCATCCCGTGGAACACCGGCAGCAGATTCGAATCATTAGGTTTGAGATTGTAGTTTCTCACAGCAGCGGGGAGCACGATTGCCGACGTGTTTGTATCTCCAATCACCGGCCTGGTGAAGTCTTCCATGTACTCCATGTGTTGAGCCATGACTTCTTTTTCCTCGTGTAAATCCTGCTCAGTGTGAAAATTGGCGGAGCTGGCCTTTTCCTCCTTAGTGTGTTCTGCCGTGGCTGTGGTCTGCTCTGGCTGGTCAGAGCTGGATGCCTCCTCTACTACGGTTTGCTCTGGAACGTCAAGATCGGAGTCAGAGCTGGAATTGGCGAGGCTTGCAGCGCTATCCTCGGAATCAGAGTCAGAGTATAATGCGTCTGCTCTAGTACGTGTTCGAGTGTTATCCAGCGGGGACGTTAATTTTCTTTTCAGACTACGGCGTCCCTGCATACACAACACTTAACACACGGGTGAAACGCACCGGGTGGAAAGAAAAGAAAAGTAAAAACAAAAACGTAAAAACTGGAAATTAAATAAAGCAAATAAAACGACACAACTAAAACGCCTAAAACTTTCCCCGGCAACGGCGCCAAAATTTGACTCAACCTAGAACACCTCTAGTTTGACTTGCAATAGAACAAGGAAATCCTAGTGATGGTAAGTTGACCCAGTGTTATCTCTCAAGGAAAGTCTTTAAGGGCTTTTAGTAGTATCGCAGGAAAAACAATAAAGAAAGCAGTAAAGAGATTGATTATTAAACTAAAACTTAGAATTAAAAACTTAAGTAAAAACCGAATTGTAAAACTAAGCTAGGCGAATTGAACTATTAAACCCTAGACAAGATTTTAAAGAACTTAAATTAAACCTACTTATGAAAGTAAATACTTGTAAAAGTAAAGACTTCTAATCTAGGCATAAACTAAAGTGCATAATTTAAATTGAATAATTAAGAAGAAAACATAAACATGAATGAAAAACGTAAACATGATTAAACAGAAATAAATTAAATTAAATACGAAATACCGTAAAATCCTTGAACGTGTAATCGTGTCACGCAATCACAATCCAAGAAACTAAACTAAAAACGAAATTGAAATCTAACTTAGAACAATAAAAACTTGAAACTATGAAAGTAAGTAAATTCCTAAGCTTCGGATGCCAACAGATTGCAAAGATGGCGTCTAAAACTAGGGCAAGGGATTGATTATTACAATGAAAAGTATGGCCCTATTTATAGACTTCAATTCCCTATGGATCACCATGGAAGTTGCCATGCAAAGAAGAATTCTAAAGGCAATAGAATCGTGCAAAATAAGGCAACTTCCAGCTGCAATGCGCGCTCTGGGAACACTCCTACTCTGGTGGAATTCGGGGCTCTCGCCAGCGAAATGGCTTCCGCTCTGGCATTCGCCAGAGGAATGGGTCTCCAGCGGAATCGCTTCCTCTCTGGCATTCGCCAGAGGAACGGTGAGTTCTCTGCTATCGAGCGCTGGACTTTACTTCTCTGATGCTGGCGCTTCTCGGCAGAGGAATAGGTGATTCTTCTGCTCTGGCTTCTCGATTCCTCTGACTTTTGACTCCTCTGGCTAGAGACTTCTCTGACTAGTGACTCCTCTGGCTGGTGACTCCTTTGGCTGGTGACTCCTCTGGCATTTTGATTCCTCTGGCCTGACTTCTCTGGCCTTACTTCCGCGCGGGGTTTTAGCTCTGGCGCGGCCTTCTCGGTTCTGGCACGGGGGCTTTGCCTCTCTTCCATGCTAGAGTGTGCACAAACACACGATTCTTAGCCCAAATTCTCCAAGATTTGCACTCTTCATCTCGAAAACCTAAATCTTCTGCAAAGCATAAAATAGACCATAAAACGCACCAATTTCCAGAAGATTTAACTTAAAATAAGCACATGCAAACCCCTAAAATTAGAACAATTAGGCATAAATCAGTTGTCGTGAAGCATATGCTATTACTTTTCCTTCTTGCATAAGCACGCATCCTAGACCATTCTTCGACGCGTCCGTGTAAACAGCATACTCCTTATCTGCCTTGGGTACGGATAACACCGGGGCAGTGGTGAGTCTCTTTTTCAGCTCCTGAAAACTTCGTTCACAATCATCCGTCCACTCAAACTTAACTTCCTTCTTTAGCAAGTGCGTCAATGTCTTGGCAATTTTTGAAAAGCCCTCAATAAATCGTCGATAATAACCTGCCAATCCTAGGAAACTTCGGATCTCATGTGGCGTAGTCGGCGATCTCCACTCTTGTACTGCTTTTACTTTCGCCGGATCTACCTCAATCCCTCTCGCCGAAACGATATGGCCGAGAAAATTTACTTCTCCGAGCCAAAACTCGCATTTGCTGAACTTAGCATAAAGCTTTTCAGCTCGCAGTCTCTCCAAAACAATCCTCAGATGCTCCTCATGCTCTTGTTTACTCCTTGAGTAAATCAAGATATCGTCTATGAACACTAACACGAACTTATCCAAGTATTCGTGGAAGACTCTGTTCATAAGATCCATAAATACTGCAGGGGCATTCGTTAGTCCGAAAGGCATAACTGTGAACTCATAATGTCCATATCTCGTGCGAAAAGCTGTCTTCGGAATGTCATCTGCTCGTACCTTCAATTGATGATATCCCGTTCTCAAATCGATTTTTGAAAACGTGCATGCTCCTTGAAGTTGGTCGAATAAATCGTCGATCCGGGGCAACGGATATTTATTCTTCAACGTTACTTTGTTTAGCTCTCGGTAGTCGATACACAACCTCAGGCTGCCATCTTTCTTCTTGACAAAAAGGACCGGCGCTCCCCACGGGGAAACACTAGGTCGAATGAAACCCATGTCTAGGAGCTCTTGGAGTTGCAGCTTCAATTCTTGCAACTCTGCAGGGGCCATCCTGTATGGCGCTTTCGACATCGGTGCGACTCCAGGTTCGAGATCTATCGTAAACTCGAGCTGTCGATCAGGTGGTAAACCTGGCAAAGTTTCAGGGAAAACATCTTTGTACTCTTGCACTATTGGTACGTCATCAATATCCGCTTGGGATTCTTCCTTCTGGTTCAAATACACAACATATGCAGCGTGTCCTTCCTTCGTAAAAGCTTCTTGGCTCGCAAAGCCGAGATAATCGGCGTCTTCTTCCATTTTCCTTCAATGCCAATGAAGGCAGTAGGCTCTTGGCCAGGTGGCTGGAATGATATTTGTCTCTCCTTGCATTGTATCTTTGCATGGTTCTCTTCCAACCAGTCCATTCCCAAAATTATATCTAAGTGCCACATAGGCATCACCCTCAGATTCTTAGCCTCGAGCTTCAACGTTCCTAATTCAAATTCTACGTTAGGACAAACGTGTGACACCGTAGTAGTTCTGCCTATAGGTGTAGTCACTTTCAGACATTGTGGAGCAGACTCTACTTTCAGTTCTAAAGTATCTACACACGTGTGAGAGATAAAAGAATGTGACGCTCCAGTGTCGAACAAAACTACTATGGATACGCCTTTCATCTCGCCTATACCTGTCAAATTTCCCCGATTCTGGTCTTGAGCTTTCTGATTGATCGCGAACATTCGTTGATGATGTTGCTGTTGATTCGCCTGCGGCCCAGTTGGTTGTCTTCCCGGCTGCTGTTGTCGGTGCATTGGCTGCTGGCGTACTGGCTGTGGTAGCGGTAGGACTCCTTCCATGGCCTTGAGCTGCGGCTGGAACGGTCTCTGTCTTCCACCGGTTCCACTTTGCTGTCGGTTCGGGCATTGGTTGGAGTAATGCCCGATTCTGCCACAGGTGAAGCAGCTGTTCGTTCCCATTCTGCATTCTCCCAAATGTAACTTATTGCATTTGGGGCAGGGAGGTACTCCTCTTGGTCCTTGTGCTGCTGCCGCTGGGGCTGCATACTGTCGTTTCTCTTTGCCTTGAGAAAAAGGTGGCGCATTTTGACCTTGCCACGGCTTCTCGGGACCTTGGTTTCTCTCGTCCTACTTCCTTTTTCCCTTCTGCCCTTGTCCATGAAAGGTTTGACTCTCCGATTGAACATTCGGGTTTGAAAGGGGGACAGAGGGTTGATTCGTCTTCTCTGGCTGCATTGCCAGCTCCATGTCTAGTGCTCTGTTCAGTGCTTCGGCATACGTGAGTGCGCTCTGACTTGCTAAGACAACTCGAAATTCTTGCTTTAAACCGGCACAGAACAACTCTGACATCTTTTCATCCGTATCCACTCGATATGGTGTATATCGAGCCAAGTCACAGAAACAACGGTCATATTCAGCTACTGTTTTATTTCCTTGCTTCAGACTCGCAAACTCCATTTCTTTCCTTCTGCGATAGCTACGCGGTATATATTTCTCGCAGAGAGCTGTTTTGAATTGCTCCCACGTAAGCTCATCTATTTGCTCTGGGGTCAAAGTCTTCTGTTTGGCCTCCCACCAAAAATCTGCGGACCCCTTCAGCTGGTAAGTCATGCACATAAGGCGCTCAGCATCATTGCATCTAAGGAACCTAAAGATCCTTTCCATACTTCTGATCCATTCTTCTGTTTCAGCGGGGTCTCCGGCTCCACTGAAAGTAGGTGGATTTTGTCGGAGGAAGAGCTCTTCTACTCTCCTCTCTTGCTGTGGAGGAGGTGGAGGTGGTGGCGTAGGGTCTCTCTGTTCTTCCTCCTCCTCTTCTACTCGATTCCGATTTTGCCTTCTCGGGGGCATACTATAAGGAAAGGAAAATTCGCATCAACCTCAGAAACAAACTCTCTATGCTACAGTGCAGAGCAGAGAAACGATTTATATAAAAAGTCAGAGGGGGCATGGTCCATCAGAGGAAACATCATATCAGAGCAGAGGAATCCCTCCTCAGCGGAATCAATCATCAGCGGAATCGTTCAACAGCGGGATCACTAGTCAGTGCAGCGAAATCAAAAAGTCAGAGGAACGGTCTCGCCAGAGGAAATTACTTTTCCAGCGAAGTCTTTTCGCCAGTGGACTTACTTCGCCAGCGGACTTGCTTCGCCAGCGAACTCGCTTTGCCAGCGGGCTCGTTTTGCCAGCGAACTCGTTTCGCTCTGGCGCAGATATCTCGGCGCTCTCATCTCATCTAATTTCTTTCTTCTAACGTAAACTCTCTTTACCTCTACTCTATCGTGTTCTCATCATCTCAAAACTCTCATTTATTGATTACTCAATTCTATCATCGCTCATTAAGTCAAGCAACATTATCATCAAATCAGGCAACATCAATCATCAAGTAAAACATATATATACATAGAAAATTGCCTCTTTGAGGTCTTTTCACAAAAGTTGGGATCTATTTACATCCAAAAAAAATCCCTATTTTTACAATGATACCCCTTCTACACAGGCATCATTATACTAAGCATTTATAAATGCGTACTTCTATACTATTTCATCTATGTTCATCATCAAGCATCTCAAAAGGCATAATAACATCTATGCTAATCAGCACAATCATCGCCCACCATCAGCTCCGGGCGCTCCACTCTCTACTTCATCACCTTGTCTGTCTTCTCTCAGCTCAGCCTCTCCATCCTCATATTCATCAATTAAGCGAAAAACGCTATCATTGTCCGTCTCATCTTCCACGTCAGTATCCATCATTGGCCCGTACACAGGTATCTCGGGAACAGGCACCCACGACTCTTCGCCATTAGCGGCAGTCTTCCGCTGCAGTGGCCGAGTCCGACCGTAGCCAACCGTCATCGCAGGAGTTTCCTCCTCGGATTCTTCTTCATCACTATCAAGTCGGGCAGGGCGTGATCCTCCCTCCTGGGCAACTCGCGATGGCGAAAACAGAATCGCGTGCATCATCGTCTGAAAAGCCAAGGTGCCCGGCTCAGGCAAAGGAGCAACCCTTGGATATGGGTTAAAGGGGACAATCTCAATTGGCTTCGTAGAAACAATTGGCTGCTCGGCAACCACAACAGTCGGTGTCGTTTCAGAGGGCGGTAATGGCAGAGGTGCCGTCACCGTAGAAAAATCCCATGATGGGAAATTTGCACTGGGAAATGGCATGAGTGTTAAAGATGAGAATGGATCATGATCCCTCACAGGGGAATAAGTTTCAAAAGCAATCGGCGCTGAGACAACAGGCTCAGACGTAACGGAAATAGGATCAGCTGGAGGTGGAGGAATAATTGGATAGGGCTCTGTTGGCAGTGGGGGTGCCTCTTCTGCTCCTCCTGGCGCTGGTCCATTCAAGTTCCCATAAGGCGGTGAAGGTGGATCACCGAAAGCAAAGTAGCGATAACTAATCATCGCAATGAACCCACGGAAGTCGGCGCCCAAGTAGCGCCCGAAATCATTCCAGAAGATGTAGTGGGGTACTAGGGAAGTTACCCATTCTTGCCACTCCCCAGGGAGCTGCGGAATCAGGTGCGTAATGGCCTCAGCCTCGCCGATGCCACAAGATGTAGCCTCCATCCAGCGGCTATGGTAACGCACAAGGAATTCTCCGAATGTATCACCCTCTTGAGGTCCAGTAGTCCTGAACCAATTTCGCATCGCCTCGCGATATTGCCTTTGCGTCGCTGTATTCTCTCGACTCTGCATCCTGTAATATTAACATCGTGTTCATCAAAAGTGAACGTAGCACCCGTCTGGTATTCCTCAATCAACAACATACTCGTTCTCTTTTGGTACGGTGGTGCCACGGCTACACTAGCCTCAAAATCTCCCCATAAAAGGGACAAGTGTTGCCTCTTGTCATACTCCATCTCCTCAAGCATTTTCATCATTAAGCCATTTCGTTAACTCATTAGCAGATACAAGCTCGAAACTTATCATAGAAGCAGTAAAGAACATCAAAACATCAAGATCATCAAAACATCAAAACATCAAAACATCAAAAACATCATGAACATCAAAACATCAAAACTCTTACCTCGATAAGCAGGCGGAGATGGGGTGTTGGGGTGTTGTTGCTAGTCTAAGATTCAAATTTAGACTAGGACTCCTTTTAAGGATAGGTGTTAGCAATGTCCGACTTAGTCAAGAAACAAACTCAGAGCAGACGACCTGCTCTGATACCACTCTGTCGTAGCCCGCCGCCTAGCCAGTGATAGCGTAGACCGGGTATCGATACGACTAAATGAAAGAAGGATCGAAGGCTGTAAAACTAAGCTCGTTTATGCGGAAGCATAGACAACTCATAACAACTTCAACATTCTTATAGGTTATAATCATCGGCATTTCCATAAAAGTCAAACATCGGAGTTTGAGTTACACAATCAAAAGGTCGTAATTCAAATATGTACAGGGATTCTAGTATATACAGAGTTACACAACAAAAGGTGATCGTACTATATGTATGAAGACATATAGCCGAGAGTCTATTTCTTAAATAAGCCAGGAACAGCTTCAAAAACATCAAGCTGCCATAGAGGCGGAAAAGCATCAAAAGGTGATCACTCGAAACAACGATTTCCCCACCAACACCACGCCATCCTCTGTCCATGTTTAACCTGCACATTTAGAAATATATGCAGGGCGTGAGTACATAATACTCAGTGGGCAGGCGCCGAAAGATAAGAAAAGTGCTCTTAGAGCTATATGTTTGATGCTTGCCATAATCATCAGCAATACATAGAAATTAAGTTAACGTCAAAGAGGCTGTGTATGCAGTTTTCATAATCAAACATCATAAAGGAGTGTCTGCAGACAAATAATCAACATGTATGTACCGCATCTACAAATTATCATCATCAAGGTACTGAGAAGTAGGCCTCCTTCTCAAGCACCGTGACCGGCCGACCCGAAGACGGCTCTCAGTCACCTCTGTGTACACAACCCTGCTTGTGGCAGGATCCGAATTCGTCTCATCAGTAGAGGGTAACACACAAGTTCATCATTGGAAATATTGGCAAGTCAAACAATTCATAAACATCATTTTAATTCATCATTTGATAAGCCCATAGACATCAATAAATCATTTCAGAAAAACTCGTTAGTTTCATTCTCAACATAATCTCAACATACTGCCCACCTGTAGTGCTCAGCTTACTGTAGGTGGTACTCGAAGTGATCTTCACTTGCGTCCTCGACTGGTCTCTGTAGTTGTAACATCGGAGTAGTGCATGTGACAAGTGAGGAACTAGTTAGAAACTTTCTCACAAAAAGCTTAGCCTTAATCCTATATAACACTCCTCATAAACATTCTCAGCTTATCTCCGTCTAATCACTCGACTCTATGATAAAACTCTAATCTTATTCTTAACTTCGCTCGGAAGGCTAGATTAAAAGCAATCAAGCACATAAGCATGCATAAACACTTAAGCATACATCTCACTCAAAAACATATCACAAGTAAGGAAACATAAGTTGACTCGGGGACCAGAGCAGAGGAATGCTCGGTGGTCGAAGTGGAAAAACTCTGTCGAGTTGAGCGGGGTAGCTCGGCGAAACAGCGGAGAAATGCTTGCCAGGGCAGAGGAATCAACTTGCCCGAGCAGCGAAATCATGAACTCTCTGGCAGAGCAGCGGAGAAACGCCAGAGGAGTGGCGAACTCTCTGTTGCCAGCGGAATGGTGAACTCTCTGTCGCCAGAGGAATCAAACGTCAGAGGACTCGATCGCCTAAGGACTCGATCGCCAGAGGACTCGATCGTCAGAGGAAACAAACTCCAGAGGAATCGAACTTCAGAGGAAACGAACTCCAGCGGAATCGAACTTCAGAAATAAACGAACTCCAGAGGAATCGAACTTCAGAGAAAACGAACTCGTTGACAGAGCAGCGGAGAAATGAATTCTCTGGCATGCCAGCGGGGAAACGATTTCTCTGGCATGCCCCAGGAATGACTTCTCGGTTCTGAGAACAAGGCTCAAGGCAGAATATTGAAATCAAGAGCAACTCGGAAACTCAACAACTTTGCCATCCTCAACCATCATCAAACTCATTTGGTAAAAACTCTTATCTCCAGACTCAGTTTTGCAAAATCTCATGCTCAAGCCTAAGTTTTGTAAAACACACTTTAACCACTTCAGATCATCACATAACACACAAAACATCACGTAACACATATCTCATCTTGTTTTAGAAAAGAAGGATTTTTACTGGGCACAAACCCAGGTTTTTTTTTTTTCGAAAATGAAGAAGAGAGGAGAAGGGGAAGTTTCTCATGCTTAAAACATCTTATTGCTCACACAAATCACCACATACTTCTCACAAACAAGTCTAGACTCGAAAAGTCAGAACACTTACTCCAAAAGTTTCAAGAAAAGGGCGTCTTTATCGGTTTCTTCAGGCTATAACTCAGCAAATCTTCTTGAAGCAGGCGTGGAGAGTGTTTAAGGCTAGATTTAGCGGAGTATTTGGTCTCAGTGGTGACTGGTGAAGCTTTGAGCTTGGTCTCCAATGGAGGAGAGAGAGAAATTCGTGAGAGAGTGAAGAAGTCGAAGGGCCGAAAAGATGAGAAATGACGGAGAGAGAGAGAGACGCTTCGGTTTTATCAAGAATCTCATTCCACATGATAAGTAGCATTTAATGCTTGAATAGTAATTTGTCTCCCCTTAGCAGCAAATCAAATCGGCTATTTCCACATGTGGGAAAAAGGATAAAATAATGGTGGTGAATATAGAAGTGTGCGACGGTAATCAAACATTTGTGCTAATTTTCGAAAATTATACTGACTCAAATAATATAAATGCGCACATATCATATAAATCATATAACATCAAACAATTAACTCGCAAGGTATCACATTATAAACAGATCAACTCTCGTCATTACTCTAATCGTCATTCTAGATTAATCTTCTATATAGTGATTCTAGATCACTACCTCGACTCTATCTCTCGCACTTCGTCTCAACTCAAAAACAATTAACATCTCTATTTCACTCATCATACCATCCATCAATAACTCCCTCTCGACTCTATCGATACTATTGTAAGGTAACTAAATACGGGGTGTTACAATTAATGATCGGAGACATAGACATATCTGAAAGTAAACAATTTAAACATGTAAGAACATGAAAGCACATAGTTCGTAACAATAATATTGTAACCTTTTGATAAAACAATATTAATGAAACCTCCAACGGCTCAAGGAATCCCATGTGCAAGCCACGTTGGGTGGACGTTTACACACGAACTCCTCAACCAGACTATTCACCTAGTCATTTAATTTCCATGTCAACTTAACCTTTTGACAAAAGAAATTAATAGTTTGGCACCTTAACTAGACCATATCATCATCAAGAAGGGACTCCTATGGGAGTTGTACATTGTACTTGATATGATATCTAAGCAATGACCACATTTTAACCTTGAAAATTAAATTCTCGAAATTGACATACTCACTCGGACCATGCCGCTTTCAATTTAATTTTCTTGGTTATCTTATTTAATTCCATTCTCCAAAGTACTTGTGCTGCACTTGAAGCACTTTCCCTTTCCCGTCGGCTTCTTCACGCCGTCGGTAGGGCCGTCCACTTTGGCTTTGCCACTCCCACTAGCTTCGTTGTCATTCTTGCCCTTTGGACCTTTCCACTTATTTTTCCCGCCTTTCGACGAAGATGCAGATCCCTTGGCAGCGACAAGAACCTCTTTCTCCTTTCGCGTGCCCATGACTCCCTCCGCCGTAACTAGAGCGTTCAATAACTCATTAAGAGTATAGTTGGCCTTTCTCATAACGACATTGAGACGGAAGTTCTCATAAGATTTGGGGAGAGTGTTGAGGATGATATCGACTTTGGCTTCGCCTTCGATACCCCCTCCTAGCAGATCAAGCCTGTCAAACAGATTTATCATATGCATGACATGATCGTGCACAGAACTGCCATCG
Organism: Salvia miltiorrhiza; assembly: GCF_028751815.1. Classification (NCBI taxonomy): domain Eukaryota; kingdom Viridiplantae; phylum Streptophyta; class Magnoliopsida; order Lamiales; family Lamiaceae; genus Salvia; species Salvia miltiorrhiza. Next base: position 41,411,838 of record NC_080393.1, on the reverse strand, counting down.
CTCATCTTACATGCCAAGATTTCTCTCATCATGTTAAAGCGGGCAGATCTTTCGGACTCCCCATAAACCTCAGAGAGATTTAACATGATCGTAGCCGCGTCGTCCATGACCTGATGCTGGAGTTGCAAAGTCTGCGACATAGTCATCATAATATAGCACTTGGCCATATTATTCGACTTATGCCACCTTCTATGCGCCTCACGTTCCGCATCAGTCGTCTGATCAGTTAAGGGCGTGGGACGTGGAGTGGTAAGCACAAAACTGTGCTCATCAGCGTCAAGAATATACATAATATGGCGTTTCCATTCGGTATAGTTAGGACCGGTGAGAGGATTGTTTGCTAGAATATTAATGATCGGAGACATAGACATATCTGAAAGTAAACAATTTAAACATGTAAGAACATGAAAGCACATAGTTCGTAACAATAATATTGGAACCTTTTGATAAAACCATATTAATGAAACCTCCAACGGCTCAAGGAATCCCATGTGCAAGCCACGTTGGGTGGACGTTTACACATGAACTCCTCAACCAGACTATTCACCTAGTCATTTAATTTCCATGTCAACTTAACCTTTTGACAAAAGAAATTAATAGTTGGCACCTTAACTAGACCATATCATCATCAAGAAGGGACTCCTATGGGAGTTGTACATTGTACTTGATATGATATCTAAACAATGACCACATTTTAACCTTGAAAATTAAATTCTCAAAATTGACATACTCACTCGGACCATGCTGTTGGATTTGTATACTGAAAGCAAGAACTTTATGCTTGTATACAATGATTCCTGTTATTCACTATTCTTATCTCCTATCTGATTGTGTTCATGATTGCATATGTATGTTCTTTATCTCTGTATAAGTAGATTATATGGTGTGTTGTAGATCACAGAAGACCATATAATTGGAATAACCTTAAGAGATATAATATGATCACAGCCGAAATAACTCTAGGACAAGTTATTGGTTTAGGCTGCAGTATAGATGGAAGTAGTTTGTCTTGGCTACTTGTCTATACTGGTACGTCATTACGTATTGATAGGACCACAGTTTGAGATGTATTCTTCTATCTGACTTAAGTGAAGAATCAAGATCTCGGTGACTTATAAATCTTAATGCTAATAAGTATTCAGATATATATGTTAACTCGTATATCACTTTGACTTACTATGGGTGAAAGTTATATACTAACTCGAGTACTCTGTATCTTGGGTGATAGCGGTTAATATATGATATTTGATTATCTGTATTAGTACCCGTATCCGGTATAGGATAATGACATCCCCTTAAGGAGCTCAATAAGGTTTATTACGCTAAACCCTGCAGGTTGATTAAGTTCAGGCGTAATAATAAAGATTGAGTGGTACTGCTTAAGGAATAATTAAGAGATTAATTAATTTAAGCTGTCAGAGCTCTAATTAATTAATGGATGTCGGATATTTTAAATACGGAGATTTAATAAGTCTAAATACAAGCCCCGACTCATCACCGGCAATAAAGGGGTAAGTCAGTATCGGTTCTCTAGTGGAATGAACTGATATTTATAAATTAATTATGGTCTGGGCTGACCATAGATAAATTAATTTATTTGAGGCCCATCTTTATTCCTTGTATCTGGTCCCTGGGCTGGCCCAATGTCTCCTAGCCCAAGTAGGGCAGAAATCGCCTATCACAAAGAAAGAAGCGCCCCATACGTATTTAATTCTCTATTAAATACAGCTGTCAGCTCTCAGGAAAATACACTGATAAAATTAGGGTTTTGAGAGCAGAGCGGGGCGCAGGAAACGTGAGTGGGCATTCTGTCTTGGGAATTTCCATAGCTCGTTGTCCATCCAACGTTGGGAATTGAGCGGGATACAGTCGAGAAGATCAGAGCTGGAGTCTGAATCATTCGACGCAATCATCAATCATCTGTGCATCCGATTCTCAAGTAAGTTTTCCTAACACCTGTGTGCAGCTGTTAAATTCATAGGAGCATGTTAGGAATTAATCGTTGTATGATGAATTAATAATAATCCAAGAAACGATCATCGGGCAATCGAGTATTAATTCAATTTAATATTCCTTCAATTGGTATCAGAGCCCAGGATTAATTTCTTGGCTCTATTATTAATTTATGTACGATTAATAATGTGCGTTGTTTTTAACTGCTGTTGTTCTTCGTGGCTTGTTGATTCGTGGGATACGTCGGTTTGACGTTGTAATTGTTTTTCCACCACGAGAAAAACCGTGGTTAGATTAGATTTTCGAATTGTATTCGTTTTTCTGTTGTAATCTGTAATTTTGGAGAACAAACGAAGAACACGAAGAACGGGGCTGAGGCTGTTTGTCGATTCAAACTTTCCGGGCGACCAGCGGGAGCCCGGCACCGAAATCAGGCTGTCGCTGCCGCGCCGCTGGTGGGCGCCGCCGTGTCTGGTGCTAGCAGGACAGGGCCGAGTCGGGCAGACGGACGTCGGGCACCGCTGTGCGTATGGCTGCGCCTTCGCGCGAGTCACAGCGCAGCTGTGCGCGCGCCCATGCCCGGGCTGGTGTTGCTGCGCGAGGCGTTTGCTGGGCAGAGCGGGGGCGAAGTCTGGCTGACGGGGCGTGGTCTGTCGGCAGCAAGCGCCGGGGTCTGCCGAAACAGACCAGCGGCTGCCGAAGATGCAGACGGGCAGGGCGCTGTGCGCCGCGAGCCACCGCCACCGTTGGCTGATGCTGCTGTGCCGAGGGTCGCCGTGCAGGTTGCTGCTGGTGCTCTCGCTGTGCGGGGCTGTTGCTGGCGGCCGAGAGCTGAAGTTTCCAGGTGGCGGGGCTGGTGGCCGAGAGCCGACTGCGCGCGGGCAGTGGTGGAGTGCAGCGCTGCTTTGGCGGCGCAAAATCCATAGGCGCCTGAAAACCCTAGCAAATCGCGGGTCAGAGGGGTGAAGACCCGGATCCGAGGCGCGGATCCGGGTACAGTTCGCGGGTAGGGTCTGTTGACTCCGAGTTGTGGGCCTTTGACCGCGAGTTTGGGCCGTTTACATGGGTTTGGGCGGCTGGGCCGTGGCTTTTGGGCCCAAACAAGGGCTGGATCCGTTTTTCAACATGTTTAGGCGGTTTTTGGGCTTTTTATTGTCCATTTTTATTTATTTTATTTTTCTTTTAAAATAGAATAGATGTTGGGATTCCACGAATGGGTCACGAAGAATTTTAATTCTTTTATTATGTTCTTTGCATGTCGTGGTTGTTAATCCCTTATGCTCTTTACCTGCTTTTGCACGTCTTTGCTTGTTAATATTTGTTTATTAATTGCACTTAGACGAGCATGTTAGTAGGTTTGCCGTTTTCTTAAGCATGTTTTAGAATTCTGCGAGCATGATTTACATGTTGCGTTCTAGAGAAGCATGTTTAGGTTTATGTGCTTGAGCATGAACAAACCTTTTGAAAGAAAAAGACTAAGCAGTTTAATAATTTTTATAGTAATTAAAAATTATTTTAGACCTCCACATGCGGTCTCTAGACAAAGTGATTAGCAATATGAGTAAACGTCCACCCAACGTGGCTTACTTCATATTTGTTTTTCATAAGTTTGTCAGAAGAGGTTTCTATAAAAAATATTTAAACCATTAAAGTAGTGGGAGTTATGCAGTAAACGTCCACCCAACGTGGCTTACTTGTGTAATTTTTCACAAGTACTTTGGAGAATGGAATTAAATAAGATAACCAAGAAAATTAAATTGAAAGCGGCATGGTCCGAGTGAGTATGCTAATTTCGAGAATTTAATTTTCAAGGTTAAAATGTGGTCATTGCTTAGATATCATATCAAGTACAATGTACAACTCCCAAAGGAGTCCCTTCTTGATGATGATATGGTCTAGTTAAGGTGCCAACTATTAATTTCCTTTGTCAAAAGGTTAAGTTGACATGGATGGAAATTAAATGACTAGGTAAATAGTCTGGTTGAGGAGTTCATGTGTAAACGTCCACCCAACGTGGCTTGCACATGGGATTCTTTGAGCCGTTGGAGGTTTCATTAATATTGTTTTATCAAAAGGTTACAATATTACTGTTACGAACTATATGCGTTTCATGTTCTTACATGTTTATTTGTTTACTTTCAGATATGTCTATGTCTCCGATTATTAACATTCTAGCAAACAATCCTCTCATCGGTCCTAATTATACCGAATGGAAACGCCATATTATGTATATTCTTGACGCTGATGAGCACAGTTTTGTGCTTACTACTCCACGTCCCGCGGCCTTAACTGATGAGTCGACTGATGCGGAACGTGAGGCGCATAAAAGGTGGCACAAGTCTAATAATATGGCCAAGTGCTATATTATGATGACTATGTCGCAAACTTTGCAACTCCAGCATCAGGGCATGGATGATGCAGCGACCATCATGTTAAACCTCTTGGAGGTTTATGGGGAGTCAGAGAGGTCTGCTCGTTTTAACTTGATGAGAGAAATCTTGTCTTGTAAGATGAGCGAGGGCAGTTCTGTGCACGATCATGTCATGCATATGACAAATCTGTTTGACAGGCTTGATCTGCTAGGAGGGGGTATCGAGGGCGAAGCCAAGGTCGATATCATCCTCAATACTCTCCCCAAGACCTTTGAGAACTTCCGTCTCAATGTCGTTATGAGCAAGGTCAACTATACTCTTAATGAGTTGTTGAATGCTCTAGTTGCGGCAGAGGGAGTCATGGGCTCGCGCAATGGGAAATAGGTCCTTGTTGCTGCCAAGGGATCTACTTCTTCGTCGAAAGGCGGGAAAAAGAAGTGGAAAGGTCCAAAGGGCAAGCATGACAATGAGGCTAGTGGGAGCGGTAAAGCCAAAGCGGATGGCCCTACCGGCGGCGTGATCAAGCCAACGGCCAAAGGAAAGTGCTTCAAGTGCGGCAAGGTTGGGCATTGGAAGAAAGATTGTCCAACGCTCAAGGCAAAGGGACAAGGTACGTCACAAGTTTTAGTAACAGAAACATGTTTAGCTTCGTTTTCTACTCATTCGTGGGTAGTGGATACGGGGGCAACTGACCATGTTTGTTACACCTTGCAGGGGTTCAACCCAACAAGGGAACTGGCAAGTGATGAGATCACCATCTCCATGGGCAATGCGTCGAAGGTCGCAGCTGTTGCTATTGGAGATTTATCTTTATGTTTTGGTGATGACATTTTAGTTTTGAGAGATATTTTGTATGTGCCGGAGTTTCGGCGGAACATAATTTCTGTTTCAAAATTGTTTTTGAATGGATATTCTGTTACTTTTGATGGGGGTGTCTCTATCATGAGAGATAACAAGATTATTTGTTCTGGAATTTTGAACAACTCTCTCTATACTATTACATGTCCAATGAATAACTCTGTCCATGTTGCATCCACATCACAAATTCTTCCAAATCCAAATAAGAGAAAATATTATTCTCATGAACAATATACACATACTTGGCACCTAAGATTAGGCCACATCAATCTAAATAGGATCCAAAGGCTCGTTTCAAATGGAATCTTGAAAGACTTTCAAGCTGTGCCATTTAGAACCTGCGAATCCTGTATAGAGGGAAAGATGACGGCAAGGCCTTTTAAGGTAAAGGGGAATAGGGCCTCGGATGTGTTAGAATTGATTCACTCTGACTTGTGTGGACCGATGTCCACTAGAGCTCGTGGAGGGTACGAGTACTTCGTCACTTTCATTGACGATTACTCAAGGTATGGGTATATTTACCTACTTCAACGCAAGTCTGAATGCTTTGAGAAATTCAAAGAATTCAAGGCGGAGGTGGAGAAGAGAACGGGTAAATCTATCAAGTCATTGCGGTCTGATCGCGGTGGCGAATACCTCGGGAACGAGTTCTTGCAATACTTGTCAGATTTTGGGATTACATCCCAATTGACTGCACCGGGTACTCCCCAACAGAACGGTGTAGCAGAGAGAAGAAACAGGACTCTTATGGAAATGGTACGATCTATGATGAGCTATGCATCATTGCCTATTTCGTTTTGGGGATATGCCTTGGAAACAGCGGCTTATTTGCTGAATCGGGTACCGTCCAAATCGGTTCCTAAAACTCCTATTGAGTTATGGTCAGGGCGTAAGCCCAGCTTGAATCATATAAAGATATGGGGTTGTCCTGCATACGTGCTAGACAAGGAAGCGAGGAAATTGGAGCCTAGATGCGAACTAATGCTGTTTATAGGATACCCTAAGGAAACGAAAGGTGGTTATTTTTATAATCCGAAGGATCAGAAAGTGGTTGTTAGCACCAACGCACGATTCTTGGAACACGATTATTTAGATAATCACAAGTCTAAGTCCGAGATTGTCCTTCAAGAAATCGAAGGCAATGGACAGGCGATTCCATCACCCCAGCCAAGTGTGCAAGTGAATGCACCACAAGACACTGCACAAACCATTGTCACAGCTGTACCACCACCGCTTCGTCGTAGTGGGAGGGTTGTAGTTCAACCCGATCGATTTATGTTCTTGGGAGAATCTTCGGATCTACTCCCTGTTGATGAACAAAAGGATGTCGACCCTGATAACTATAGACAAGCGATGAAAGATCAAGATGCAGATTCTTGGTACGAGGCCATGGTTTCTGAGATAGAATCCATGGGTGCTATGGATGTATACGAGAAGACCGAACTACCAGATGGCTTTTTAGCTATAGGTAGTAGGTGGGTATACAAGAGAAAGAGAGATTCGGATGGCGAAGTCGCAGCTTTTAAAGCTAGACTGGTGGCGAAAGGTTATACCCAGGAACAGGGTATAGATTATGATGAGACCTTTTCGCCGGTTGCCATGCTCAAGTCTATCCGAATACTCCTTGCCATAGCGGCCCACATGAACCTTGAGATTTGGCAAATGGATGTCAAGACCGCTTTCTTAAACGGTTTCCTTGAAGAAGGAAGGGACATCTATATGCAGCAACCTGAAGGGTTTGTGAAGAAGGGCGAAGAGCATCTTGTATGGAAGCTTAAGAAGTCCATTTATGGACTTAAGCAAGCTTCGAGGTCATGGAACAAACGTTTTGACGAGGTCATTAAATCCTATGGATTTACTCGTTGTGAGAACGAAAGTTGCGTGTACCGTTTAGATGCCAATGGTGACGTGGTTTTCCTTGCACTTTATGTAGATGATATCCTCCTCATTGGCAACAATGTTGAGCTATTATCGGACATAAAGAAGTGGTTATCCGAACAGTTTCAAATGAAAGACTTAGGAGATGCAGCGTACATCCTGGGGATCAAGGTCGTTCGTGATCGCCAGAAAAGGATGTTGAGCTTATCTCAAGCGTCTTACATTGATACTGTGATTGCTCGTTTTAGCATGCAAAATGCCAAGAAAGGCTTGCTACCTTTTAGACATGGCATTCCTCTGTCTAAGGACATGTGTCCTAAGACGCCTAGTGAGGTTGAGGAGATGAGGAAGATACCCTATGCTTCCGCCGTAGGTAGCCTCATGTATGCAATGCTATGCACGAGACCTGATATCTGCTATGTCGTTGGCATGGTTGCAAGATATCAGTCGAACCCTGGACCAGGACACTGGACTGCGGTAAAGCATATTCTCAAGTACCTGAAACGGACTCGAGATTATAGGCTAGTTTACCAGTCAGACAGTCTATTTCCTTTGGGTTACACCGATTCGGATTTCCAGGCTGACCGGGATGAGAAGAGATCTACCTCTGGTTATGTGTTTACCTTGGGAGGTGGAGCCGTATCGTGGCGGAGTGCAAAGCAAAAGTGCATTGCAGACTCCACCATGGAAGCCGAGTATGTAGCTGCTTCGGAAGCTGCTAAAGAGGCTGTATGGTTCCGGAACTACCTCTTGGATCTAGGAGTGGTCCCTAATTTGCCTAAGAGTATCATAATTTATTGTGATAACTCGGGTGCAGTGGCAAATTCTAAGGAACCCAGGAGCCACAAGGCGTCAAAACACATAGAGAGAAAGTACCACATCATACGAGAAATCGTAAACAGAGGAGATGTGCTAGTAGAAAAGATTGATACATTGGAGAACCTAGCTGATCCTTTCACGAAGAGCTTACCGCAAAAGACCTATGAGAAGCATGCTCGAGGGATGGGATTGCGGTTGATGCCACCCACTTAGAGAAAAACTTTCAGTATAAGTGGGAGAGATGAAGTGAAGTTTTTGTAATAGCTAGTATTTAGACACATTGTATACTAAAAGTTTTGCTTTAGTATAAGTGGGAGATTGTTGGATTTGTATACTGAAAGCAAGAACTTTATGCTTGTATACAATGATTCCTGTTATTCACTATTCTTATCTCCTATCTGATTGTGTTCATGATTGCATATGTATGTTCTTTATCTCTGTATAAGTAGATTATATGGTGTGTTGTAGATCACAGAAGACCATATAATTGGAATAACCTTAAGAGATATAATATGATCACAGCCGAAATAACTCTAGGACAAGTTATTGGTTTAGGCTGCAGTATAGATGGAAGTAGTTTGTCTTGGCTACTTGTCTATACTGGTACGTCATTACGTATTGATAGGACCACAGTTTGAGATGTATTCTTCTATCTGACTTAAGTGAAGAATCAAGATCTCGGTGACTTATAAATCTTAATGCTAATAAGTATTCAGATATATATGTTAACTCGTATATCACTTTGACTTACTATGGGTGAAAGTTATATACTAACTCGAGTACTCTGTATCTTGGGTGATAGCGGTTAATATATGATATTTGATTATCTGTATTAGTACCCGTATCCGGTATAGGATAATGACATCCCCTTAAGGAGCTCAATAAGGTTTATTACGCTAAACCCTGCAGGTTGATTAAGTTCAGGCGTAATAATAAAGATTGAGTGGTACTGCTTAAGGAATAATTAAGAGATTAATTAATTTAAGCTGTCAGAGCTCTAATTAATTAATGGATGTCGGATATTTTAAATACGGAGATTTAATAAGTCTAAATACAAGCCCCGACTCATCACCGGCAATAAAGGGGTAAGTCAGTATCGGTTCTCTAGTGGAATGAACTGATATTTATAAATTAATTATGGTCTGGGCTGACCATAGATAAATTAATTTATTTGAGGCCCATCTTTATTCCTTGTATCTGGTCCCTGGGCTGGCCCAATGTCTCCTAGCCCAAGTAGGGCAGAAATCGCCTATCACAAAGAAAGAAGCGCCCCATACGTATTTAATTCTCTATTAAATACAGCTGTCAGCTCTCAGGAAAATACACTGATAAAATTAGGGTTTTGAGAGCAGAGCGGGGCGCAGGAAACGTGAGTGGGCATTCTGTCTTGGGAATTTCCATAGCTCGTTGTCCATCCAACGTTGGGAATTGAGCGGGATACAGTCGAGAAGATCAGAGCTGGAGTCTGAATCATTCGACGCAATCATCAATCATCTGTGCATCCGATTCTCAAGTAAGTTTTCCTAACACCTGTGTGCAGCTGTTAAATTCATAGGAGCATGTTAGGAATTAATCGTTGTATGATGAATTAATAATAATCCAAGAAACGATCATCGGGCAATCGAGTATTAATTCAATTTAATATTCCTTCACATGCCGCTTTCAATTTAATTTTCTTGGTTATTTTATTTAATTCCATTCTCCAAAGTACTTGTGCCGCACTTGAAGCACTTTCCCTTTCCCGTCGGCTTCTTCACGCCGTCGGTAGGGCCGTCCACTTTGGCTTTGCCACTCCCACTAGCTTCGTTGTCATTCTTGCCCTTTGGACCTTTCCACTTATTTTTCCCGCCTTTCGACGAAGATGCAGATCCCTTGGCAGCGACAAGAACCTCTTTCTCCTTTCGCGTGCCCATGACTCCCTCCACCGTAACTAGAGCATTCAATAACTCATTAAGAGTATAGTTGGCCTTTCTCATAACGACATTGAGACGGAAGTTCTCATAAGATTTGGGGAGAGTGTTGAGGATGATATCAACTTTGGCTTCGCCTTCGATACCCCCTCCTAGCAGATCAAGCCTGTCAAACAGATTTATCATATGCATGACATGATCGTGCACAGAACTGCCATCGCTCATCTTACATGCCAAGATTTCTCTCATCATGTTAAAGCGGGCAGATCTTTTGGACTCCCCATAAACCTCAGAGAGATTTAACATGATCGTAGCCGCGTCGTCCATGACCTGATGGGAGTCCTATGGGAGTTGTACATTGTACTTGATATGATATCTAAGCAATGACCACATTTTAACCTTGAAAATTAAATTCTCGAAATTGACATACTCACTCGGACCATGCCTCTTTCAATTTAATTTTCTTGGTTATCTTATTTAATTCCATTCTCCAAAGTACTTGTGAAAATTACACAAGTAAGCCACGTTGGGTGGACGTTTACTGCATAACTCCCACTACTTTAATGGTTTAAATATTTTTATAGAAATCTCATCTGACAAACCTATGAAGGAACAAATATGAAGTAAGCCACGTTGGGTGGACGTTTACTCAAATTGTCAATCATTTTGTCTAGAGACCGCATGTGGAGGTCTATAAATAATTTTAATTGTTTAAAATTACTAAAAACTGCTTAGTCTTTTTAATTTCAAAAGGTTTGTTCATGCTCAAGCACATAATCCTAAACATGCTCTTGTAGAACGCAACATGTAAAATATGCTCGCAGAATTCTAAAACATGCTTAAGAAAACGGTAAACCTACTATCATGCTTATCTAAGCGTAGTTAATAAAGCATATTAACAAGCAGAGACGAACAAAAGTAGGTAAAGAGCATAAGGGATTAACACCACGACATGCAAAGAACAGAAATAAAGAATTAAAATTCTTCGTGGCCCATTCGTGGAATCCCAACAGCTATTCTATTACATTTAAAATAGAAAAGAGAACCCAAACAAACTAAACATGGCCCGAACACTTTTAAGCCCGTCGTTGGAATTAGGGTTTGAGCCCCCTAGGGTTTGAGACACGCAGCTAGGGTTTGGAAACCCTAGCTGCCGCCGCCACCTCCCAAAGCAGCCGCCCCCATGCATGACAGCAGCCCGGTGCCGCAGCAGGCTGGTGTGCCAGCCATCAGCGCGAGCAGCCGCCCGATTGGCAGCCCACCAGCAGCGTCCGGCAGCAGCAGCAGTCCAGCGCCTCCAGCGCACGGCGACAGCAGCGGCAGCAGCTCCAGCAGGTAGCAACGGCAGCGGCAGCGCGTCGCCCGCCGGGCGCACCGCGCGCAGAGCGCGCAAGCGCGGCCCCGGGCGCGCACCGCCCCTGCCGGCTGCTTCCCAGTCGCTTGCCCAGCCCCAGCCCGCCTCGCCTCGCCACCAGTGCACATCCAGAACCGAGAGCAGCAGCGGCCGCGTGGCATCTGCCTGGGCGCGCTGCGCACGGCGTGCTAGCACCCGCGCGCGCGCAGCCCCTCGACGCCCGCAGCCCCATGTGCCCAATCCCGTACGCATCCTCCTCACACCATTCATCGTCGTTGATTCTTCGTCGTACTTGTCTCGTTCCTTAGTTTTACAGATTACAACGAAAAAACAAATACAATTTGAAATCCTAATCTAACCACGAATTTTCTCGCGGTGAAAAATGATTACAACGTCAAACGACGTATTCCACGAATCAACAGACCACGAAGAACAACAGCAGGAAAAACAACACACATTATTAATCGTACATAAATTAATAATAGAGCCAAGAAATTAATCCTGGGCTCTGATACCAATTGAAGGAATATTAAATTGAATTAACGTTCCGTTTGCCCGATGATCGTTTCTTGGAATATTATTAATTTATCATACAACGATTAATCTTAACATGCCCCTATGAATTTAACAGCTGCACATAGGTGTTAGGAAATACTTACTTGTGAAGCGGATGCAGAGGTTGTTGATGATCGTGTCAAAGGACTCCAGTTCTGATCTTCTCGACTGTATCCCACTCAGCTTTCACCGTTGGATGGACAACGAGCTATGAAAGTCCCAAGCTAGAAATCTCCCTACGTTTCCTGCGCCTCCTTATTGCTCTCAAAACCCTAATAATTATCAGTGTGTGTTTCCTGAGAGCTGACAGCAGTATTTATAATACAGAACAAAGGGAGGGGGCGCCAGTTATAGGTAGGGGGCGATTTCTAGCCCTACTTGGGCTAGGAAACATTGGGCCAGTCCAGGGATGTCGCAGCCCGACTTCTAGCCAGTGATAGCGTAGATCGGGTATCGATACGACTAAAAAAATGATAGGGTAAAACAAGGGAAACTAGAAGACTCGTCAAGCGGAAGCTACTAATAATTCAAGTTAAAGCAAATAAAATATCATCAAACTTTATAGAAACATTGTCGGCTTTATACATTCAAATGTATCGGGGTTCTAGTCAACGAAAACAAAGGGAGTATAGCTAAATATTTACAATGATTCATATTGTCCAGGGTAGCACAACAAAACGTGATCAGACTATATGTATGAGGACATATAGCTGAGAGTGACAATCCTAATTAAGTTCAAAGGACATAGTCTTCAACTATTCACACTGCCGTATAGGAGCAGAATACGGTATCCAGAAGTCGTCTAAAAACAACAGCCCTCCAACGGTCCCCCAATCTCTCTCCTTGCTCATCCTGCACATTTAGAAATACATGCAGGGCTGAGTATAAAATACTCAGTGGACATAAGCCGAAAATAAACAATCTCGCTCTTAGAGCTATAAATTTAACTTGCCATTTATCCTTTACACATGGGTTTTACTCAAAAGAACCTGTGTAAGCAAATGATGAATTATAAGCATCATAAAGTAAAGAAAAATAGACTGCAGTCACAAATACTTAGCATGTAGTACCGCTTCTACAACTCATCATCATCATGGTACTGAGAAGTAGGCCTCCTTCTCAAGCACCGTAACCGGCCGACCTGACAGTCGGCTCACAGTCATTTCTGACCGGCCAACCCAGTGTACAGCTCTCGGTTACCTCCGTGTACACAATCCCACCTTTGGCAGGACCCGAAATCGTTTCATCCGTAGAGGGTAACGTACAGGCTCGTCGACATCAAAACTCGGCAAGTTAATTAGTTCAAACATCAATTTATCTCAAATCATCTTAAAAACTTATAGACATCATTATAATCATCATTTAGAAAGCCAGTAACAGGGGTATTAGAAAGTAATGCCCACCTGGAAATCTTAGCTTCGGTCCTCGTACTTCGGAGCAATCCTACTTATGCCCTTGACTCGTGTCTTCAAAAATCATCATTGGCATAGACGGTTCATGTAATAAAATAAACGTCGATCAGACAAATCCTCACTAGGTTTACTATTCTTATCTAAGTACTAGTCTTCCTTTCTCATTGTTTCCTTGTAACAAATCACTCTTATAATAATACTTCCTAAGTATTCATCGTTTCCATCACCAAAATTTTAAGTCTAATCTGTTCATTAAGGAACAACTCCTAAATACTCAAACCCAGATAACATCTAACAATCACATACTAAAGTTATGATGTTATATCACATTCTTTAATATATATATTCTCGATAATTCACATAATGCTTAATGACATCATTATGTGGTTAAAAATCTCAAGAGAACCAAATTTGGTTAAGTAAATTAAACTCGGAAAAAGTGTTATATCTATATATATATATATAAACATATATATATACCCCATTAGCATTTTTATGAATTAATATGGTGTATAGTTATCGTCATTAACACATGAAATTATAATAAATCAAAAGTAAGTGTGCTGTGAAAGACCATACTTGACCTCATACCCCTCTGTTTTAACTTCGAGGAATAAACTGTTTTACCTCGGAACTCTCCTGGCTTTGGGACTCATACCGTTTGAAACCTCTTGAAGTTTAGTTTCATAAAAAGAAAAAAAAAAAAAACTCTATTTGGTTTAGGAGATTTGACCATTTTCCTACAGTCTACCATATTCGACAGTTTTGTGCAACTGGAAGTTTTGATTTTTGAAAAAATAGTAGATCTTGTCAAAATGACTTGAAATTTTGTGGGTAGCTAGCTAACATGTTCATCTTGTTCATATAAAAATTTGGAAATCATAAACTCAGGGAAAGCTACTAGAAATGTGACTCTAGTATCTGTTTCTTCCAAACTTTCGGTAGAAAGTAGCAGCTGGAGATTCATAATTTAAAAGGATATCAAACGATGTTAAAATGACTTCAAATTTTACATGAACGTTCCTAACACTTATATATACTTACCATAAAAATTTCAAGATTTTTGGGTATCATTAACCCTGTCGAATTACATCAAGTCAGTAGCTCTTTCTTCTTCTTTTTTTTTTTTTTTGGCTAGTCATATTAACTCATCAATTAGTCCACCCTAAACATATAGCCAAGCATACTCTATTTCTTGTCAAACCAACTCATCATAATCGTTATCAATCATCTCTAATCATCATTTTAATCCATCAACTATCATAACTACAATCTCATAGGCTCATCTTTATACTCAAATCCTCACTTTCTTCACGAACTTCAACTTTTCAACATCACACAACCTAACACCTTTAATATTACATATCTCAGAATTAATTCATGCTTTTCATTCAAAAGACAAATAAATAACATCTTAATAGCATGTATATACTCTCCACTTAAAGTTAGAAGATGACAAAATTTTAGAAGACTTCCTACCCTAAATAATTTTCAAAAATTTTAAAGAAAAGATAAGGTGATGTTTTCATGCTTTGATCCTCCATTTACATGCTCATAAAGCTTAGATATAAGTAGATTCATGTGTTTAGAAGCTTACTCTTATGATTTGTGTAGAGAAAAGTATAATTCCACCTTCTTGATTCCTAGCTTGAACCTTCAACCTAGCTTTTGTTCTTTGGATTTAAGAGTGTTTTCAGTTTGATTTAATCGGTGGTTATGGCATACAAGTAGCTTGTGAAGCTTTTTACTATCTCAACAATGGTGTTGGGTGAAGACAGTCGAGAGAGGAGAGAGAGAAGAGAGAGGAAAGAGAGAGGAAAGGGACGTCTGTTATGAGGGATGAAAGAGAAAGGTGTTGTTTTATTTAACCCCATTTACTTAGCCATCAAGTATTGGATAAATAACACATGCTTAATTATCCACTTGCATAAAATATCTTATCCCTTTGCTTAGTTATCCACTTGCTTTGACTCCCCTCTCTAAAGTCAGTTCTGCACACTAAACAGTCTTGGTGGCCAGAACTACTTCGGCTTTGGTTCCGCTCTGGAAACAGAGCAGAGGAATGATTTCTCTGTCAGAGCAGAGGAATGATTTCTCGGGTCAGAGCAGAGGAATGATTTCTCTGTCAGAGCAGAGGAATGATTTCTCGGGTCAGAACAGAGGAATGATTTCTCTGTCAGAACAGAGGAATTGGTGCCAGCTCTGTCCAAAGCAAAGACCGCTCAAAACATAACTCACTTGGCAGAGCAGAGCTCGCATCCAGAGCAGAGCAGAGCTCAACTTCAGCTCTGGTTCCAGAGCAGAGCTTGGCTACGCCAGAGCTCGGCTACAAACTATCGAAAGAAAAGAAATTTTTAACTTCATCAAT
Source organism: Salvia miltiorrhiza (assembly GCF_028751815.1). NCBI lineage: Eukaryota > Viridiplantae > Streptophyta > Magnoliopsida > Lamiales > Lamiaceae > Salvia > Salvia miltiorrhiza. Next base: position 41,396,359 of record NC_080393.1, on the reverse strand, counting down.
GTTCAACCAACATCTCTATACATCCTTATTTCCTCAAAGTATTTCATTCACTAGTTCTTCATCGAAAATATAGTAGCTCAAACTATTGGAATATCTCATCTCATCATAAACTTATTTTTATATCTCCGTGCTCATAAAAATAATACTCAAAATATTTATAATGAGGAAAAATGCGGGGTGTTACATCCTACCCCCCTTAAAAAAAATTCCGTCCCGAAATTTACGTTATGTACCTTCGGGAAAAAGCTCGGGGCACTTCTCCTTCATCTTCTTCTCAAGTTCCCAAGTTGCTTCTTCTTGGTCATGGTGTCTCCATTGGATCTTCACCAAAGCAATTGATTTGTTTCGTAACTGCTGTATTTTCCTATCCAGAATAACTTCTGGCCTCTCCTCAAAGCTCAAGTCCGGTTCCAGGGATACTTCTTCTTGGTGAATGACGTGTTTTGGATCGAACACGTACTTCCTCAGTTGAGATACATGAAAAACGTCGTGGACATTTGCGAAGTGTGGTGGCAACGCAAGTCTGTAAGCAACGGGGCCTACTTTCTCTAGTATATCATACGGTCCTATGTATCTCGGTTTGAGCTTTCCTTTCACTCCGAATTGATGCACTCCTCGAGATGGGGAAACTTTCAGAAAAACTTTATTTCCCACATCGAAATGAATCTCTGTTCTTCTGGTATCTGCGTAGGACTTTTGACGATCTTGGGCCTCCTTGATTCTCTGACGAATCTGTCGCACGGTAGAAATCATTTCTTCTACCGCTTCAGGTCCAAGTACCTTTCTTTCTCCTACCTCGTCCCAATAGAGCGGAGATCTACACTTCTTCCCATACAAGGCTTCATATGGAGCCATGTTAATAGTTGACTGGAAGCTATTATTATAAGCAAACTCAATTAAGGGCAAAACTTGTTCCCATTGGGTTCTTTTATCTAGCACAACAGTTCGGATCATATCTTCCAGAACTTGTATAGTCCTTTCAGATTGTCCGTCTGTCTGAGGATGAAAAGCTGTACTAAAGTTCAATTTAGTACCCAACTCCTTCTGCATGCTTATCCAAAACCGTGAGGTAAATTTGGAATCTCTGTCGGATGTGATCGTCATCGGTACTCCATGCAGTCGTACTATCTCTCGAACATAGATCTGAGCTAGCTTGTCAGATCCATAAGTAATCGAAATAGGTATAAAATGGGCACTCTTCGTCAATCTATCAACAACTACCCAAATGGCTGTGTTACCTCTTTTCGACTTCGGCAATCCAGTGACAAAGTCCATAGCTATGTGATCCCACTTCCACTCGGGAATCTCTAACGGGTGTAGTTTGCCATAGGGTCGTTGGTGTAGTGCTTTTACTTGTTGACATGCCAAACATCTTTCTACGAAAGCTGCTATTTCTCTCTTCATTCCTTCCCACCAAAACCTAGTTTTTAGATCTTGGTACATCTTCGTGCTTCCTGGGTGTGCAGTGTAGGGAGTGTCATGAGCTTCGCTCAAAATTTCATTCTTCAACTCATCTTTATCAGGCACACACAATCTTCTTTCGTATAAGATGGCATTGTCTGCCGCTTCTTGATAACTTTCCATTTTCTCAGTTCGAATCTTCATACACAATTTCTCCATTTTCTCATCTTCTCGTTGTGCCGCGATAATCCTTGATCGCAAATCAGGTGCAATACTCAATGTGGCCATAACAATCTCTATCGTTTGTGGTGGTAATATAACTTCTATTTTCATCCTCTCAAATTCTTTGATCAAGTCCTTTTCTTGGGTAAGGAGAAATCCCAATTCTACTTGATTATTTCTACTCAAAGCGTCAGCTACAACATTAGCCCTTCCAGGGTGATAATTGATTCCACAATCATAATCTTTTACTAACTCGAGCCATCTTCTCTGTCGCATATTGAGATCCTTTTGCTCGAAGAAATATTTGAGACTCTTGTGATCGGTGTATATCTCGCACCGTACTCCATAAAGATGGTGTCTCCATATCTTCAATGCGTGTACCACTGCTGCTAATTCTAAATCATGCATCGGGTAATTCATCTCATGTGGTCTAAGTTGTCGTGATGCATAAGCTATCACTTTTCCGTCTTGCATAAGTACACATCCTAGACCATTCTTTAATGCATCCGTGTAGACAGCGTACTCTTTATCTGCCTTTGGAACAACTAGCACTGGGGCAGTGGTGAGTCTCTTCTTCAATTCCTGGAAACTTCGCTCACATGCGTCAGTCCACTCATACTTGACATCCTTCTTTAGCAGGTGTGTTATTGGCTTAGCAATTTTTGAAAAGCCCTCAATGAATCTTTGGTAATAACCTGCTAACCCTAGAAAACTGCGTATTTCATGCGGCGTAGTTGGTGATCTCCATTCTTGTACAGCCTGTACTTTTGCCGGATCTACCTTAATTCCTCTTGTAGAAACGATATGATCCAGAAAATTGACTTCCTTAAGCCAGAACTCGCATTTGCTAAACTTGGCGTAAAGTTTCTCAGCTCGCAATTTCTCTAACACGATCCTTAGATGTTCTTCATGTTCCTGTGTATTTCTCGAGTAAATCAAGATATCATCGATGAAGACTACCACGAACTTATCTAAGTATTCATGGAAAACGCGGTTCATGAGGTCCATGAATACAACAGGGGCATTCGTTAGTCCAAAAGGCATCACTATAAACTCATAGTGTCCATATCTTGTACGAAATGCCGTTTTCAGAATATCCTCTGACCGTATTTTCAATTGATGGTATCCCCATCTTAAATCAATCTTCGAAAAAGTATTCGCTCCCTATAGTTGGTCAAACAGGTCATCTATCCGGGGCAACGGATACTTGTTCTTTAGCGTCACCTTATTCAACTCACGATAATCGATGCATAACCTCAAGCTGCCATCTTTCTTCTTGACAAAAAGAACGGGTGCTCCCCACGGGGAAACACTGGGTCGAATGAAACCCATGTCCAACAATTCTTGCAGTTGCAGCTTCAACTCCTGTAACTCTGCCGGTGCCATTCTATAAGGCGCTTTTGATATCGGCGCGGCTCCGTGCTCAAGGTCGATCGTAAACTCGAGTTGTCGATCGGGTGGTAATCTTGGCAAAGCTTCAGGAAAAACGTCTTGGTACTCCCGCACGACTGACACGTCGTCTATGTTTGCCTTGGATTCCTCATTTTGATTTAAGTATACAACGTAAGCAGTTGTATCATTCCTCTCCAAAAGCTTTTTGGCTCGTAGCGCTGAGATGATTGGCGTCTTTTTCCATTTTCTCTCAATGCCAATAAAAGAAGTAGACTCTTGGCCAGGAGGTTGAAATGATATTCGTCTCTCCTTGCATTGTATCGTTGCATGGTTTTCCTCTAACCAATCCATTCCCAATATGATGTCCAAATGCCACATAGGCATTACTCTCAGGTCTCTAGCCTTAAGCTTAATTGATCCTAACTTAAATTCTAAGTTAGGACATACATGTGAAACCGTAGTAGTTCTGCCTATGGGAGTGGTTACCCTTAGATGTTGTGGAGTAAGTTCTATGTTCAGTTCTAACGTATCCACACACGGAATGGAAATAAAAGAATGCGAGGCTCCAGTATCAAACAATATGACTATGGGTACTCCTTTTAACTCACCCATACCTGCTAAATTTCCTTGATTCCCATCCTTCGCTTTCTGATCAATGGCAAACACTCTCTGGTGATGTCGCCGATTCGCCTGCGGGGCTAGAGGTCGTCTTCCCGACTGATGTGGTCGGTAAGCTTGTTGTTGGCGCTGTGGCGGCGGTAACGGTATATGTCCTTCCATAGCCCTAAGCTGTGGCTGGAACTGTTTTGGTCGCCCTCCGCCTCCACTTTGCTGACGATTGGGACATTGATTTGAATAATGTCCAGCCCTTCCACAGGTATAGCAGTTGTTCGTTCCGATCTTGCATTCTCCCAGATGTAGCTTGTTACATTTCGGACAAGGTGGTATCCCTCGAGGTCCGTGTGGTGTTGCCGGAGGTCCAGCATAAGGTCGCTTATCTCTGTTTTGAAATTGTGGTGGTGCATTCTGATACTGCCATGGCTTTTTAAATTCTTGACTTCGGTCTTCCCATTTCCTCTTTCCTTTCTGCCCCTATCCCGAAAAAGGTTGATTTCCCATTTGAGGGTTCGGGTTCGACTGGGGTACAGAAATTTGACTCGTCTTTTCTGGCTGCATTGCCAGTTCCATATCCAGTGCTCGATTTAAAGCTTCAGCATATGACAGCACACTCTGACTTGCCAAGACAACTCGTATCTCTTGTTTTAGTCCAGAGCAAAACAGCTCTGACATTTTCTCGCCCGTATCTACTCGATATGGTGCATATCGAGCCAAATCACAAAACAGATGATCGTACTCAGCTACTGTTTTGTTTCCCTGCCTCAGATTTACAAATTCCGTCTCCTTCTTCTTTCGATAACTTCGCGGTACATATTTTTCACACAGCGCTATCTTAAATTGCTCCCAAGTTAGAGCAGCCATCTGTTCTGGGGTCATGGTTTTCTGTTTCGCTTCCCACCAAAAATCTGCTGACCCCTTAAGCTGATACGACATACACATAAGACGCTCGAGATCATCACATCGCAGAAATCTAAAAATTCGCTCCATGCTTCTTATCCATTCTTCAGTTTCAGCAGGATCTCCAGACCCATTGAAGGTAGGTGGATTTTGCCTCAAAAAGAGTTCTTCTATTCTTCTTTCTGGCTGTGGAGGGGGTGGTGGTGTCGTAGGTTCTCTTTGTTCCTCCTCTTCCTCTTCTTGATTTCTATATCTCCTTCTCGGCGGCATTCTTAAAAAGGAAAAACATACGTCAGCTCTTAAAACTAGTTCTTATAAATCACCAATCTTAGGGTTCTTACTCAACATCATACTACCTCTATAACATTACATCTCTTAGTTAAAATCTCTATTCGTATTTAACATCATAATATGGAAGCATAAAACAAACCTCTTATTTATAAAAGACCCTCGAGTCATCATCATATATATATATATATAGGAAAATTGCCTCTTACGAGGACTTTTACAAAATGGGATATATACAGCAAAAAGTCCCCTAATACATACTATGACGCTCTATCAAAACGGTCGTCATACGTGTTTAGCCCTTTTTTGTGATGATTTTGTGAGTTTTCCTGCTGCGCATTCGAGCTCGTTTCGTACCTTTGTGATTTATTTTGCACGTGCTCGATGACTTTTTGGGTGTACTACTATCGTGTGCAGGATTCGGGAGTTGATGAGCGGTTTGGCATCATTTCGAGCAATTTTTGGTGTCAGGCTCACGGCCGCCGCCGCTAGGCGGCGGCCGCCGTCGAGACGGCGGCCGCGGCCCCACGGCGTGGGCCGTGCATTGCTTGGAGTGAAGATCAGCGAAAGGCTCCCACGGCGGCGCCGCCCCACGGCGGCCGCCGTCCACAGCGCCGCCGTTTCACGGCGGGCGCCGCCAGCCATAAACCAGCCCAAGTCCCACGAATTCAAGAAAAGGCCGAAGGGGGGGACGGCGCCGCCGTCCCACGGCGGCCGCCGCCCCTGTGCAAATCCGGCAGTTACGAAAATTGCTATAAAATCCGATTTTGAGGGTTTCATTGAGATCCGATTTTTCTCCCAGCCTCCACCTGCGATTTTATGCCTTTTCCCTTAGCTTAGGTAGACAGAGACATTTTAGATACTTGTGGATTCCGCTAGATCGTTGTTATCATTGAATCGTTTGTAAGTTCTTCATTTTGATTAGTTAATCTTTACAAGCTTTCTTGTTATTGCATTGCCTAGATAATCGAGCACTTAGATAATGATATTTGATTTATGCTTTTGATGTTTCATCGCCTAGATAATTATTTCTTTATGCGTCTAGGTAAATATTGCTTTACGTTTCTGGGGTATTTATCGCTTCTAGATTAATTAGTTTAGAACCATAGTTTTTATGCTTGATCTATTGCTTCATATTTACTTCTCGCCTAGATAGATTTAGATGCTTCCCGTTGATTCTGCATTATATAATTTACAAGCTTTATTTAATTACGCCTAGTTTTAAAGAGAGAGTGTCAGACCCAATCTACCCGATTAGAGTGTTTAGGTTTCCTTTCCTGTTTCCTGTGAGTAGCACGATCGAAGCCCTGTTAAGCCTTCCTTGAGAGACGACTTGAGTCACCTTACCGCCCTAGGACGACCTCGTGTAAATTCGAGTCCATCCGCTAGGTGTTTTTGGATGAGTTAAATTTTGGCGCCATTGCCGGGGAAGGCTTTAGGCATTTGATTGTGTTGCATTGTTTTCCGTGTTTATTTTGTTTCTTTCTTTTGACTTGGTTATTTTCTCCCTCCGGTGCGTTTGATTTGTTTGTTCGTGTTGTGTATGCAAGGACGTAGAAGCTTGAAGAGAAAGCTTGCACCTTACTACGACAACATTCACCGACCTCGTGAGGTCCTTTTAAGCCTGGAGGAGGAGTCCGAGTCCAGTTCGAGAACCCTTGTGGAATCACAGTCTCGAGAGGGAGACCGTGAAGAGAGAATCGCTTCCAACCCCATTCTGGAAGCCGTTGAGGATACACCTCCGTTGCACTCAGAAGGAGAAGAAGAAGCTCGGCCTAATCCTGACAAAGAAACCATGGCGGAGCAGAATGTCCAATACATGGGGGATTTCTCCAAGCCGGTCATTGGAAACACTAGCACGTCAGCGATAGTGTTGCCCACGGCGGTCCGGAATTATAATCTGAAGCCTAACGACTCGAACTTGTTGCCGCTTTTCCATGGGATGCCGAGTGAGGACGCTTTACAGTTCATCCGTGATTTCTGCACTCAAGTGCAGACCTCCCACTGTTGGAGCTCACCGAGGATCAGTTGAGACTCAAGTGCTTACCTTATGCACTCAAGGACCGGGCTAGAACGTGGTTGCTGTCCCTGCCGCCGAACTCCATCACTACATGGGGAGAGGCGTGTGAGAAGTTCATGCTCAAGTACTACCCTAATCACAAGACTCAAGAGATTAGGAGCCAAATAATGAACTTCATGCAAGGAGCTGACGAGCCTCTCCACGAGGCTTGGGAGAGATTCCAAGAGCTCCTCCGCCAGTGCCCACAGCACCAGTTAGCACCCGTCATGTTGATGCAGTTCTTCTACGACGGATTGATTCAGACAGCACAGTTTATGGTGGACAGTACAGCAGGGGGCAACATTGCCCGGAAGACAGCTGATGAGCTCGAGGAGATTTTCAACACGCTTGCAGCGAGTTCTCAACAAAAATCAGTCAGAGGAAGGAGAGTTGAAGCCAATGCCATAGCTCCAGACAATGAGCTTCAGAAGCAAGTAGCAGATTTGATGAGGCAAGTTCAGCACCTCAAGATGAACCAGGCAGAAGCCCCACCAGTTCACGCGCCACCAGCAGAAGGATATGGAATATGCGGTGATTTTGGTCATGGAACCAAAGCGTGCCATCGCATGGGGGAATTCACACCTGAAGGAGAAGCAGAGGTCTATGCTGCTCAGAGCTACCCGGGGAGGCCTCAATTTGAACAGGGGCCCATCTTTAATCAAGGGCAACAAAATTCCAACTCGGGTTGGAGAGCTCAGCAGCAGAACTACACTCAAGCTTATCAGCAGCAGCAGCCCCCGCAGTATCAGTAGTATCAACAGTTCCCTATGCAACAAGGGAATTTTCAGCAGCAGCAGCAATACCAGAATGCTCCTCAACAGTTTCAGAAGCAAGCTCAACCGCAGAAACCGTCTCTCGAGGACACCATGCAGTCCTTTATGGAGATGACCAAACAGAACATGGAGTCTCAGAGTGCTACCATCAAGCGCCTCGAGACTATAGTTGGACAGCTAACTGGAGCATTGAATCAGCTGCAGCAGGAACAGCCAACTGGGAAGTTCCCAAACCAGGACCAACAGCCGCATCAAGCCCATGCCGTAGCGGTAATCAAGGAGAATGCCCCAATAACCATGGGGAGATGGAGAAGCAAAACTGTGCAGGCAATCAAGGCTACCCAATGCCCCAGTAAGCCACGGCCACCCGTCACTGTTGCACTAGACCAACCACCACCCAAGCAAGGAGATCCAGGTAGCTTTATTTTTTATATTAGCTTAGGTGGGGTTGAAAAGGTGTTTGGGATGCTTGATTTGGGCGCGGCAGTCAATTTGATGCCGTTTGATATTTTTGAGAAATTGGGTAATAAAATGCTGAAATGCACGAATTTGAAGATAGAGCTAGCTGACGGCTCTATTAGTAGTCCACGGGGCCTTGTTGAGGATGTTGAGGTTGTTGTGAGGGGGATTAGTGTCTTGGTTGATTTTGTTGTCCTTGATGTGGGAAAAGGGATTAGAGGCGAGAATGGGCATCTCGTGCTGCTTGGCCGACCCTTTATGGCCACCACCCAGACTCGCATTGATGTGAGTACGGGAACTGTGAGTATGTCAGGGGCAGGTAGAGCGGTAACATTCTCAACTTTTGATGAAAAACCTAATCCCTCCACTTCCTTAATTCAAAGCTGCTCTTATGCTGAAACTATTGATGCTTTGGAGGAGAACTGTATTGTGCAGGAACTATTGAATAAGCTGCAGGAGGAGGACGAGATCGTGGAGAAATTCCTTGCTACCTTGCAGGATGAGGCTGACATTGAGCAGGAATCTCTGGATAAGCTGCACGAGGAAGGTGATATAGAGCAAGGCTTGCTGACTGCCTTGCTACTGGAAGAGAAGTTCGATGAGGTGGTGTCACTCGATCTCCTTGGATGGGTGGAAAGAGGACCATCTCCTGATATGAGCATGGAACGCTCATTTGGAGGACCCGCAGCTGCAATTCAAGAAGATGTGTTTACAAGGGCGCTAAGGCAGCTGGAGCTTCAATCGGATTTTGGTTAAGGGTTTCTCTTAGTCGGGCTGGTGACTTAAAAACTAGCGCTGCATGGGAGGCAACCCATGTTATCTTGCTTCTTCTTGTTTCGTTTTTCTTTCGTTTTGTTTGTGTCTTGTTTTGTTGCTTTTGTTGTTTGGTGCAGGTTGTTGTGTTGGAGACTGCTTGTTCTTTGGACGAGAGAGAGGCAGACATTGTGGGACACTACAGACTCACCACTGGATCGGTATTTTGGGAAGTTTCCTCTCTCACCCCTCTTTTTGTTTGCACTGAGGACAGTGCCAGATTTTAAGTGTGGGGGGGCGTTTGTTGGTATTTGTAAATCCTGTGGGTGTCTTCTTGTTGTGTCCTTGGGCTTTCTTGTGTTGGGGCGAATGGTCCCCTTGCCTTGTTTTCTTGCTTGTTTTTAAGTGCATCGCATGTTGATAGTGGTTCATTGGCGATTCTGGATTGTGTCTTGGTTGTTTGTTATCCTCGTTTTTCTTGATTGATTTGTTCCCAATGAAGTGTAATTAGTTTAAGGTTTTGGTGCAACACCCTGATGAGCAATTTTTGACGTGATTTGTCCGGTAGAAGCTAGGGGGAGTGTTTTCAGTGCAAATTCCTAATATCATTCTCTGTGTTGAATTGTTTGGTTGGTTGTTGAGTTTTTGATAGATCTGGGTCTCTGCTCCTCTAGTGGCTTCATTATGAGCATGGGAAACCACACGAGAATATATTGGATCACCTCCAAAAGTTCAATCTCGTGAATTATGGCCCGTCTATTGAGAGCGAAAATAACTTGACCCCCAAAAAAAAAAAGAGAAAGTGAAATGTGAAAAAAAAAATGTAAGAATGTGAAAAAGGATGAGATATGATTATAAAGGAAATTGCATTAGGAAATTCACCCCTAGCGGAGAACTGGGTCTGATCGGATTGAGTTGTATCATCTTGTTGTTGCATTTTAAACCTTAACTTTGAACACCCGATTGGGGACTTCGATATTTTGAAAGACTTGGATTGGTTGTGTTTGCCTGGTGAGAAGAATCGCTGGAGGATTTTCTGTCGATGTTGTGATTGTTGCTTGAGGACAAGCAAGGAATTAAGTGTGGGGGGGTTGTTTAGCCCTTTTTTTGTGATAATTTTGTGAGTTTTCCTGCTGCGCATTCGAGCTCGTTTCGTACCTTTGTGATTTATTTTGCACGTGCTCGATGACTTTTTGGGTGTACTACTGTCGTGTGCAGGATTCGGGAGTTGATGAGCGGTTTGGCATCATTTCGAGCAATTTTTGGAGTCAGGCTCACGGCCGCCGCCGCTAGGCGGCCGCGGCCCCACGGCGCGGGCCGTGCATTGCTTGGAGAGAAGATCAGCGAAAGGCTCCCACGGCGGCCGCCGTCCACAGCGCCGCCGTTTCACGGCGGGCGCCGCCAGCCATAAACCAGCCCAAGTCCCACAAATTCAAGAAAAGGCCGAAAGGGGGGGACGGCGCCGCCGTCCACGGCGCCGCCGCCTCACGGCGGCCGCCGCCCCTGTGCAAATCCGGCAGTTACGAAAATTGCTATAAAATCCGATTTTGAGGGTTTCATTGAGATCCGATTTTTCTCCCAGCCTCCACCTGCGATTTTATGCCTTTTCCCTTAGCTTAGGTAGATAGAGACATTTTAGATACTTGTGGATTCCGCTAGATCGTTGTTTTCATTGAATCGTTTGTAAGTTCTTCATTTTGATTAGTTAATCTTTACAAGCTTTCTTGTTATTGCATTGCCTAGATAATCGAGCACTTAGATAATGATATTTGATTTATGCTTTTGATGTTTTCATCGCCTAGATAATTGTTTCTTTATGCGTCTAGGTAAATATTGCTTTACGTTTCTGGGGTATTTATCGTTTCTAGATTAATTAGTTTAGAACCCTAGTTTTTATGCTTGATCTATTGCTTCATATTTACTTCTCGCCTAGATAGATTTAGATGCTTCCCGTTGATTCTGCATTAGATAATTTACAAGCTTTATTTAATTACGCCTAGTTTTAAAGAGAGAGTGTCAGACCCAATCTACCCGATTAGAGTGTTTAGGTTTCCTTTCCTGTTTCCTGTGAGTAGCACGATCGAAGCCCTGCTAAGCCTTCCTTGAGAGACGACTTGAGTCACCTTACCGCCCTAGGACGACCTCGTGTAAATTCGAGTCCATCCGCTAGGTGTTTTTGGATGAGTTAATACGTACTGGGCATCTATATATATCAGATACTGATATACACACTATACTATGCATCTCTATCTATATACATCTATCTACATATAAGCATCAAAATCCCAGCATCATATGTAGCTACTCTCACTCAGATCCATCCAGTTCCACCGAAGTCGTCTCCTGATACTCTACTCTCTGCATCATCTACTATCATATCCTCACTGGGCTCGGTCTCCTCATCCTCACTAGGCTCGGTCTCCTCACTATCATCATCATCCTCTGTCTCATCTTCAACATATGTGTCTGCCATCGAACCGCAAACAGGTGGCTCTGGAATAGGCTCTCATACATCGACTCCATCAGCAGTGGTCCGACGCCGTAGTGGTCGGGTCTGTCCATGCCCAACTGTCATCTCTGGTGTCTCCTCGTCTGGGTCTTCATCATCACTATCAATCGGAATCGGACGAGACGGTCCCTCCTGTGCATCTCGGGATGGCGGGTATAGAATAGGATGCATATAAAGCTGAAACTCAAATATGCCGGGCTCAGGTAGAGGAGCAACCCTCGGGTAAGGATCAAAAGGCACATACTCGGTCCAAGGCATCGTAGATGGAATAGGTGGTATAATCTCTAAAGGAGGCAATGATAATGGCTCTGTCGCTGGGGCCGGCTCCCAGGGAGGCAGATCAGCACTGGGAAAGGGTATCAGTGTCAAGTAATAAAATGGATCAAAATCCATATATGGCGATCCAGTCTGCAGAATGCCCGACTCCGGAACAGCAGAATCCGAGACAATGGGCTCAAAAGCAACGGCCTCATCAGGCACGAATGGCTCCGGAACATACGGAACCTCATCAGCTGGGGGTGCGGGTATAATCGGAAAAGGATCTGTCGGAGGAGGGGGTGCATCATATGGCGGTGGTGGGGGATCATCAAATACAATGTAGCGGTGACTAATCATCGCTACAAAACCCCTAAAATCTGCACGCTCAAATCGTGCAAACTCATCCCTAACGACATACTGCGGCACCAGCGAAGCCGTCCAATCCTGCCATTCAGGTGGTAACTGTGGAATCAAAAGGATGATAGTTGTTGCTTCATCAATCCCATATGAGGTAGTCTCTAGCCATCGTCTATGGTAGTGTGCTAAAAACTCACCAAGCGTGTCACCCTCCTGCGGCCTAATATCTCTGAACCATCGACGCATCATCTCTTCTAAATGTCGCTGCATCCTGAAATAAAATTCTAACTTCTATCACATCAAGGATAAAGAACTTACTTGATATATCTCAAACAATGACATACTCAATCTCGTTTGGTACGGTGGTGCATGGCTATTCTAGCCTCAATATTTCTCCATTTATTCCAAAACCACTGGCTCACATCATATTCCATCACCTCAAGAAGTTCCATCCATCAAAACATTACATATCTCGTTAGTACATCAAAAACACTATTCAACATAAACACAGTACAAAAGTAATAACTCTTACCTCGTTGAGCCGGAGGAGATGGGGCGCTGAGGTGTTGTTTCAGACTTACTCTCGATCTTACTTTCACTCTAGCCTAAGGATTCAAGGTAGGCTAGACTCATTGTCAAGGTAGGATTTAGTCTCATGAGTAAATGAGATCAAAAGATTTACTCAACTCAAGGATAGTTGAAATCTATCATTTGGCTCATTCGTGGAATTTTAACTCAAGTAAGGAGTTTGAACTTAATCAAGAATGAAACTCAGAACAGACAAAGCCTGGCTCTGATACCACTCTGTCGCAGCCCGACTTGTAGCCAGTGATAGCGTAGATCGGGTATCGATACGACTAAAAAAATGATAGGGTAAAACAAGGGAAACTAGAAGACTCGTCAAGCGGAAGCTACTAATAATTCAAGTTAAAGCAAATAAAATATCATCAAACTTAATAGAAACATTGTCGGCTTTATACATTCAAATGTATCGGGGTTCTAGTCAACGAAAACAAAGGGAGTATAGCTAAATATTTACAATGATTCATATTGTCCAGGGTAGCACAGCAAAACGTGATCAGACTATATGTATGAGGACATATAGCTGAGAGTGACAATCCTAATTAAGTTCAAAGGACATAGTCTTCAACTATTCACACTGCCGTATAGGAGCAGAATACGGTATCCAGAAGTCGTCTCCAACGGTCCCCCAATCTCTCTCCTTGCTCATCCTGCACATTTAGAAATACATGCAGGGCTGAGTATAAAATACTCAGTGGACATAAGCCGAAAATAAACAATCTCGCTCTTAGAGCTATAAATTTAACTTGCCATTTATCCTTTACACAGGGGTTTTACTCAAAAGAACCTGTGTAAGCAACTAATGAATTATAAGCATCATAAAGTAAAGAAAAATAGACTGCAGTCACAAATACTTAGCATGTAGTACCGCTTCTACAACTCATCATCATCATGGTACTGAGAAGTAGGCCTCCTTCTCAAGCACCGTAACCGGCCGACCTGACAGTCGGCTCACAGTCATTTCTGACCGGCCAACCCAGTGTACAGCTCTCGGTTACCTCCGTGTACACAATCCCACCGTTGGCAGGACCCGAAATCGTTTCATCCGTAGAGGGTAACGTACAGGCTCGTCGACATCAAAACTCGGCAAGTTAATTAGTTCAAACATCAATTTATCTCAAATCATCTTAAAAACTTATAGACATCATTATAATCATCATTTAGAAAGCCAGTAACAGGGGTATTAGAAAGTAATGCCCACCTGGAAATCTTAGCTTCGGTCCTCGTACTTCGGAGCAATCCTACTTATGCCCTTGACTCGTGTCTTCAGAAATCATCATTGGCATAGACGGTTCATGTAATAAAATAAACGTCGATCAGACAAATCCTCACTAGGTTTACTATTCTTATCTAAGTACTAGTCTTCCTTTCTCATTGTTTCCTTGTAACAAATCACTCTTATAATAATACTTCCTAAGTATTCATCGTTTCCAACCCCAAAATTTTAAGTCTAATCTGTTCATTAAGGAACAACTCCTAAATACTCAAACCCAGATAACATCTAACAATCACATACTAAAGTTATGATGTTATATCACATTCTTTAATATATATATTCTCGATAATTCACATAATGCTTAATGACATCATTATGTGGTTAAAAATCTCAAGAGAACCAAATTTGGTTAAGTAAATTAAACTCGGAAAAAGTGTTATACCTATATATATATAAACATATATATATACCCCATTAGCATTTTTATGAATTAATATGGTGTATAGTTATCGTCATTAACACATGAAATTATAATAAATCAAAAGTAAGTGTACTGTGAAAGACCATACTTGACCTCATACCCCTTTGTTTTAACTTCGAGGAATAAACTGTTTTACCTCGGAATTCTCCTGGGTTTGGGACTCATACCGTTTGAAACCTCTTGAAGTTTAGTTTCATAAAAAAAAAAAATAGGTTGCAAAACTCTACGTGGTTTAGGAGATATGACCATTTTCCTAGCTAGCTAACATGTTCATCTTGTTCATATAAAAATTTGGAAACCATAAACTCAGGGAAAGCTACTAGAAAGGTGACTCTAGTATCTGTTTCTTCCAAACTTTCGGTAGAAAGTAGCAGCTGGAGATTCATAATTTAAAAGGATATCAAACGATGTTCAAATGACTTCAAATTTTACATGAACGTTCCTAACACTTATATATACATACCATAAACATTTCAAGATTTTTGGGTATCATTAACCCTGTCGAATTACATCAAGTCAGTAGCTTTTTCTTCTTCTTTTTTTTTTTTTTTTGGCTAGTCATATTAACTCATCAATTAGTCCACCCTAAACATATAGCCAAGCATACTCTATTTCTTGTCAAACCAATTCATCATAATCGTTATCAATCATCTCTAATCATCATTTTAATCCATCAATTATCATAACTACAATCTCATAGGCTCATCTTTATACTCAAATCCTCACTTTCTTCACGAACTTCAACTTTCCAACATCACACAACCTAACACCTTTAATATTACATATCTCAAAATTAATTCATGCTTTTCATTCAAAAGACAAATAAATAACATCTTAATAGCATGTATATACTCTCCACTTAAAGTTAGAAGATGACAAAATTTTAGAAGACTTCCTACCCTAAATAATTTTCGAAAATTTTAAAGAAAAGATAAGGTGATGTTTTCATGCTTTGATCCTCCATTTACATGCTCATAAAGCTTAGATATAAGTAGATTCATGTGTTTAGAAGCTTACTCTTATGATTTGTGTAGAGAAAAGTATAATTCCACCTTCTTGATTCCTAGCTTGAACCTTCAACCTAGCTTTTGTTCTTTGGATTTAAGAGTGTTTTCAGCTTGATTTAATCGGTGGTTATGGCATACAAGTAGCTTGTGAAGCTTTTTACTATCTCAACAATGGTGTTGGGTGAAGACAGTCGAGAGAGGAGAGAGAGGAGAGAGAGAAGAGAGAGGAAAGAGAGAGGAAAGGGACGTCTGTTATGAGGGATGAAAGAGAAAGGTGTTGTTTTATTTAACCCCATTTACTTAGCCATCAAGTATTGGATAAATAACACATGCTTAATTATCCACTTGCATAAAATATCTTATCCCTTTGCTTAGTTATCCACTTGCTTTGACTCCCCTCTCTAAAGTCAGTTCTGCACACTAAACAGTCTTGGTGGCCAGAACTGCTTCGGCTTTGGTTCCGCTCTGGAAACAGAGCAGAGAAATGAATTTTCTGTCAACACAGAGGAATGAATTCTCGGGTCAGAGCAGAGGAATGATTTGTCTGTGAGAGTAGAGGAATGATTTCTTGGGTCAGAGCAGAGGAATGATTTCTCTGTCAGAGCAGAGGAATGATTTCTCGGGTCAGAGCAGAGGAATGATTTCTCGGGTCAGACCAGAGGAATGATTTCTCTGTCAGAACAGAGGAATCGGTGCCAGCTCTGTCCAAAGCAAAGACCGCTCAAAACATAACTCACTTGGCAGAGCAGAGCTCGCATCTAGAGCAGAGCAGAGCTGTCGCAGCCCGATCCCGACACTAGTAATAGCGGGGACCGAGTATCGATACGACTAATAAAAGAAAGGGGAAAGATAGAAAGAATACATAGATCAACAGCGGAAGCTCACAAAGAAACGTGCTAAGGAAAGATCATCATAATTCATCAAAAGGGTATATTCGTCAATATCGTCATAACTAGATAAATATCAGAAATCTCGACTTGAAAAGCAAAACAAGTATAGCTCGATTTTTATATAGAGTCATAATATTCAGAGTGTGATAACGAAAGGTGAACCGACTATATGTATGAAGACATATAATCGTGAGTAAAATGCTTAATTTAAAACAACATAACTTTATATCAAAACTCTATCGACCAAACGAACATTCGATAGAGTAAGAAAACGTCAACCCGAGACATTCCCCACCAGCACCGCACCATACTCCCCTCCGCTTATCCTGCACGTTTAGAAATACATGCAGGGCGTGAGTACATAAATACTCAGTGGACATATCGCCGAAAAACAAAGCTGCTCATAGAGCTATAAATTGAACTTGCCACATTTCAGCAATACACAGGAATTATATCTTAAAAGAACCTGTGCAAGCAGTTAAAACTCAACATCATTAATAAATGAATGAATGACTCAAATGACTGCAGTCAAAACTCAGCAAGTAAGTACCACATCTACAACTCATCATCATCTCAACTCAGGTACTGAGAAGTAGGCCTCCTTCTCAAGCACCGTGACCGGCCGATTCGCTCAACGGCTCACAGTCACCTCAGTGTACACTAGCCCTGGCAGGATAGCTATCAACTGCCCAGGACCCGATCGTCTCATCTCAACAGTAGAGGGTAAACATACAAGCTCAACATCATCATAAAAATATTGGCAAGTCAATAATTCTCAAACATCATCATAATCTCAAAACATCAAAACATCTCATAATTTCATCATCATTTAAAACAGTTTAGAAAAGCTCTAAAACTGTATACTCAAAATAATGCCCACCTGAAGACCTTACTCAAAATCTCCCGTCAAAGCGGAGTTACTTACTACCTTGCTCTGCTCGTGTCTTCAGGGATCATCATCATCGAAGGTTCATGTCATAAAATGAATCTCGATTAGAAACTCATTGACTAATTCTCAAACCTTAACTCATGCTCTATCTCATATTCTATCTCCTTACTCATCTCTACATAAACTCTCCACTCATGACACATCCTTCGGTTCAAGGATAGGTTTCAAGAAAAATCATGGTTCTAAGTCTCGATTTATCTCTCATATAAGGCTCGTCTAATCTCATTCAAACACATAGGCAACACAATCACATAAGGCACATAAGCAATCACAATCAAACATCATCAAAACATGCTCTGTTTATACACTGACTCAACTTCAAAATTTAAACTGTTCTGACTCCGACATCTCCTGGACTCGAGACTCATACCAAAAGAAAGATCTACGAGTCTAGTTTCATTTAAAAAAAAGTAGAGTCGAAAACTTCAAGTGGTTTGAGAGATATGACATTTTTACCACGATCTACCATTCCTGGCAGTTTTGAGCAATCGAAAGTTACAATTTTTGACAAATAGTAAACGTTGTCAAACTGGGCCCAACTTTGGTGGGTATCTAGCTAACACAATAAGGTTGATACCATAAAAATTTGGAAAGCTAGATCACATAGGAAGCTACTTAAATCAATGACTCTTTCCTTTGTTCTCTGAAATTCTCGATAATAAAGTGCAGTTTAGGTTTTGCATTTTAAAGAAATATCAAACGAAGTTGAAATGGCTTGAAATTTTATCAGGATACTCAAGACTCATGTAGGGACTTGCTATAAATTTTTCAAAGCTATTAGACATCGAAAAACCATTGATCACAGTAGGTCAGTAGGCCTACGAAATTTCTCCAATTTGAACTCAAAAATCATATATCTCAAAAACATCTCTAATTTGAATATAACATCATAACTCTCAACAACAAACTCATACCAAACTCATTTTATCACTTCTAATTATCAATCTAAACCATCACTTAACATCATAGCATGCTCAAGAACTCATATAACCACTCAAATCTTCAAATCAACTCAAGAACTCATATTCGTTATCACTCATTTCTAATCATCATTTAATCCATCAACTATCATAACTATAATCTCATAGGCTCATTTTTATACTCGAATCCTCACTTTCTTCATGAACTACAACTTGAATTAGGAGTTGTTTTAATACTCTAATCATCTATATACATGCTCATAAAGCTTAGATATAAGTAGATTCATGTGTTTAGAAGCTTACTCTTATGTTTTGTGTAGAGAAAAGTATAACTCCATCTTCATGATTCCTAGCTCAAACCTTCAACCCAGCTTTTGTTCTATGGATTTAAGAGTGTTTTCAGCTAGATTTAATTGATGGTTATGGGATAAAAAGTAGCTTACAAAGCTTTTTTTTACTAGCTCATCAATGGCGTTGGATAATGACAGTCGAGAGAGGAGAGAGAAAAGAGAGAGGAGAGAGAGGAAAGGGGCGTCTGTTATGGGGGATGAAAGAGAAAGGTGTTATTTATACAACCCCATTTACTTAGCCATCAAGTATTGGATAATTAACACATGCTTAATTATCCACTTGCATAAAATATCTTATCCGTTAACAATGTTTATCCACTTGCTTTGACTCCTCTCTCTCAAAAGTAGGTTCCGCACTAGAGCAGAGAAATGCTCGCCAGAGGAATGCATCCTCTGTCTGGGCAGAGGAATGGCTTCCCCTCTGTCTGGGCAGACGAATGCCTTCGCCTCTGGCATAGCAGAGGACTGACTTCCCCTCTGTCTGGGCAGACGAATGCCTTCGCCTCTGGCATAGCAGAGGACTGACTTCCCCTCTGTCTGGGCAGACGAATGCCTTCGCCTCTGTCATAGCAGAGGACTGACTTCCCCTCTGTCTGGGCAGACGAATGCCTTCGCCTCTGGCATAGCAGAGGACTGACTTCCCCTCTGTCTGGGCAGACGAATGCCTTCGCCTCTGGCATAGCAGAGGACTGACTTCCCGAGCAGAGCTCGCAAGCCAGAGCAAAACTCTAAGACCAGAGCTCAGGCACTTACCATCGAAAGAAAAGACATTTTTAACCTCATCAACGTTCAACCATCATCTCTATACATCCATTATTTCCTCAAAGTATTTCATTCTCTAATCCCATCATCGAAAAGTACAATAGCTCAAACCATTGGAATATCTCATCTCATCATAAACTTATTTATATATATCTCAGTAAAACATTTCTCATAAAATACTGATATGCAAAATAATAATAGCTGTATGCTATTTCCCGATTTTAAAAATAATCTCGTTCTCAAAAATCTTGAAAATAATCCGTGTTAACATAACACAAAACAAATCATACACATATCATCATAACAAATAGTCACGCAAACAATCACTCAAACCATCTCAGATAAACCACGGATACAATTCTCATTGAAGCAATCAACAATCATCTCTCAATTAGATCATCTCTCAAATCGACTCTCCATTCTATAGGGTTTCTCACTCACTTATCTCAACTCTATTTTTAATCAGATGTTCCTATTAACAATAGGACAATTACACTCACAGATACCTCTGTATCCGTCATCAGGACAATTAATCTCATAGATACCTCTGTATCCGTCATCGAGAAAAATAAATTATGCTCTTTTCTCAATTCAATCAGCATCTCTATCTCAACTCGTTTTCTCAAACTGCTCACTCTCTATCCTCATCATTGATTCTATCAGACTCATATCTCCATCTAGAAGAATAACTCGTCTCATCAAAAAAAATGTAACTCTAATACTCAATATCTTTATTTATCATCATAACTTCATCTCATCTTAATTATAATCTCATATCTCAGTACCGTAGTACTCTCTGTAGTGTCTCGACACTACTACTACTCATAAAAGTACGGGGTGTTACATCCTACCCCCCTAAAAAAAAATTTCGTCCCGAAATTTGAATTATTCACTTTCGGGTAAAAGCTCGGGATATTTCTCTTTCATCTTCTTTTCAATTTTCTATGTTGCTTCCTCTTGCCCATAATGTCTCCATTGGATTTTCACCAAAGGAATTGACTTGTTTCTCAGTTGCTGGATCTTCCGGTCCAGAATAGCATCGGGCCTCTTCGTAGCTCAAGTTCGGCTCTAGGGACACTTCTTCTTAATGAATGACGTGTTTTGGATCAAACACGTATTTTCTTAATTGTGAAACATGGAAAACGTTATGAACGTTCGCGATGCTCGGAGGCAACGCACGTCTATAGGCAACAGGGCCTACTTTCTCGGGTATATTGTAGGGTCTAATATATATCTCGGTTTGAGTTTTCCTCTAACTCCAAAATGATGTACTCCTCTGGATGGGGAAACTTTAAAAAAAACTTTGTCTCCTACATCAAAATGAATCTATGTTCGCCTAGTGTCTGCCTAAGACTTTTGGCGATCTTGTGCTTCTTTAATTCTCTATTGAATCTGTCGCACAATGGCGATCATCTCTTCAATGGCTTCTGGTTCAAGTACTTTCTCTCTCTCCAACGTCATCCCAAATAAAACGGGGATCTACATTTTCGTCCGTACAGGGCTTCGTATGGAGCCATGTTAATAGTCGAGTGAAAACTGTTATTATAAGCAAACTCGATCAGGGGCAAAACTTGCTCCCATTGACTTCCTCTATCTAGCACAACAGTTCTAATTATGTCTTCTAAAACTTGTATAGTCCTTTCGGATTGTCCATCCGTCTGCGGATGAAAGGCTGTACTAAAATTCTGTTTAGTACCTAACTCTTTTTACATGCTCGTCTAGAAACGTAAAGTAAATCTGGAATCTCGATCCGATGTAATCGTCATCGGTACTCCGTGCAATCGCACTATCTCTCGTTTCATTCCTTTTCACCAAAATTTCGTTTTTAAGTCTTGGTACATTTTTGTACCTCCTGGGTGTGCTGTATAAGGGGTGTCATGAGCTTCACTCATGATTTCATTTTTCAACTCTTCTCTATCAGGCACACACGTTCTTCCATCAAATAATATGGCTTTGTCTGTCGTTTATTGATAATTCTCCATCTTCTCGGTTCGAATCTTCATTCGTAACCTCTCCATCTTTTCATCCTCTCTTTGAGTTGTGATTATCCTTGACCGTAGGTCAGATGTAACGTTCAGTGTAGCAATCACTATTTCCGTCGTTTGAGGTGGTATCACTACCTCCAATCTCAATCTCGAATTCTTTGATCAAGTTTTCTTCTTGAGTAAGGAAAAATCTTAACTCTCCTTGATTCTTTCTACTCAACGCATCAGCGACAACGTTAGCTTTTCTAGGGTGATATTTTATCCTGCAATCGTAATCTTACACCAACTCTAGCCATCTTCTCTGTCGCATGTTCAGATCTTTTTGCTCAAAGAAGTACTCGAGACTTTTGTGATCGGTGTATATCTCACACCGTACTCCATAAAGATGGTGTCTCCAACCTTTCAAGCATGCACTACGGCTGCTAACTCTAAATCATGCATCGGATAATTCACCTTATGCGGCCTGAGTTGTCGTGAGACATATGCAATAACTCTTCCATCTTGCATCAGTACACATCCCATTTCATTTTTCGATGCGTCTGTATAGACTGCATACTCTTTGTTCTCCTTTGGAACGGCTAAAACTGGGGCAGTGGTAATTCTCTTCTTCTGCTCTTGAGAACTCAACTCACACTCGTTCGTCCACTCAAATTTAACTTCTTTCTTTAGCAGGTGCGTCAATGGCTTAGCGATTTTCAAAAAGCCCTCAATATATCATTGGTAATACCTTGCTAATCCTAGAAAACTGTGGATTTCGGTGTTCTCCACTTTACCGCTTGAACTTTTACTGGGTCTACTTTATTCCTCTCGCAGACACGACATGGCCAAGGAAATTGATTTCTTTAAGCCAAAACTCACATTCGCTGAACTTAGCATATAGCTTTTTAGCTCTCAAACTCGATTCTCAAATATTCTTCGTGTTCTCGTTTACTCTTTGAGTAAATCAGAATGTCATCTATGAACACTAACACGAACTTGTCTAAGTATTCGTGTAAGATTCGGTTCATGAGATCCATGAACACTGCAAGGGCATTCGTCAATCCAAAAGGCATGACTATGAATTCATAGTGCCCGTATCTTGTACGAAATGCCATCTTCGGAATATCTTCCGATCTTATCTTCAGCTTATGATACCCCGTTCTCAAGTCAATCTTTGAAAAAGTGCTTGCTCCTTGGAGTTGATAAATCATCGATCCGAGGTAACGGATACTTATTCTTCTGTGTCAACTTATTCAACTCGCGGTAGTCAATGCATAACCTCAAACTACCGTCCTCCTTTTTGACATAGAGAACCGGTGCTCCCCACGGGGAAAACACTAGGTCGAATGAAGCCCAAATCTAAAAATTCTTGAAGTTGCAGCCTCAACTCTTACAACTCTATCGGGGCCATACTATATGGGGCCTTCGACGTCGGTGCGGCTCTGGGCTCAAGATTAATCGTAAATTCGAGCTATCGATCTGGGGGTAAACCTGATAAAGCTTTAGGAAAAACGTCTTTGTATTCTCGCACGACGGGCACGTCATCTATGTTTGTTTTGGACTCCTCACTCGGATTCAGGTATACAACATACGTGGTTGTATCCTTTCTCTGCAAAAGCTTTCGGGCTTGAAGCACCGAAATTATTGGCGACTTTCTTCATTTTCTCACAACGCCAATAAACGAAGTAGGCTCTTGGCCTGGAAATTGAAACGATATTCGTCTCTCCTTGCTTTGTATCATCACATGGTTCTCCTCTAACCAATCCATTCCCAAAATAATATCTATGTGCTACATAGACATCATCCTTAGGTTATTACCCATGAGCTTAATCAATTCTAGCTCGAATTCTAAGTCAGGACATACGAGTGAGATCGTAGTGGTTCTACCTATAGGAGTCATCACTCTTAGACGTTGCGGAGCATGCTCTATGTTCAAATCTATAGTATCGACACAAGTATGGGGAAATAAAAGAATGGGGTGCTCCCGTGTCAAACAGTATTACTATGGATACACCCTTCAACTCACCAATACCTGCTAGATTTCCTCGATTCTTGTCCTGAGCCTTCCGCTCATACCTAAACACTCTCTGATGATGGGGTTGATTCGCCTGCGGGGCTGGCGGCTGCCTTCCTGACTGACGTGGTCGATAGGCTGGCTGTTGTCGCTGTGGCGGTGGTAGCGGTAGGACTCCCTCCATCGCTTTGAGCTGCGGCTGGTACTGGTTCAGCCTTCCTCCGCCTCCACTTTGCTGGCGATTTGGACACTGATTGGAGTAGTGTCCGATCCTTCCGCAGGTGTAGCAGCTGTTCTGTCCCATCTTGCACTCTCCGATGTGTAGCTTGTTGCATTTCGGGCAACGAGGTATTCCTCGCGATCCTGGTGGAGCTGCTGCTGGAGCAGTCTGGCCAACGTAAGGCCGGCTATCTCGGTTCTGATAGTGTGGCGGTGCATTCTGACTCTGCCACAGCTTCTTGGGACCTTGACTTCAGTCGTCCCATTTTCTCTTGCCTTTCTGGCTTTGGCCAGAAAAAGATTGGCTTCCCGATTGAAAATTCGGGTTCGACTGTTGCGTCGAAGCTTGACTCGTTTTCTCTGGCTGCATAGCCAATTCCATATCTAGCGCTCTGTTCAGCGCTTCAGCATAAGTTAGCGCACTCTGGCTTGCTAACACAACTCGTATCTCTTGCTTCAAACCAGAACAAAATAGTTCCGACATCTTTTCGTCCGTGTCCACTCGATATGGGGCATATCGAGCCAAATCGCAAAATTGCCGATCATACTCGGCTACTGTCTTATTGCCTTGTTTCAAATTGGCAAAATCTGTTTCCTTCTTTTTCCGGTAACTCCGGGGTATATACTTCTCACACAGAGCTGCTTTGAACTGATCCCAAGTAAGGGCATCTAGTTGCTCTGGGGTCATGGTTCTCTGTTTAGCTTCCCACCAGAAATCTGCAGATCCCTTGAGCTGATAGGACATGCATGTAAGACGCTCGTGATCATCACATCTCAAAAATCTAAAGATTCG
Organism: Salvia miltiorrhiza; assembly: GCF_028751815.1. Classification (NCBI taxonomy): domain Eukaryota; kingdom Viridiplantae; phylum Streptophyta; class Magnoliopsida; order Lamiales; family Lamiaceae; genus Salvia; species Salvia miltiorrhiza. The sequence goes on along the minus strand of NC_080393.1, from coordinate 41,372,226 downwards.
TTCCATACTCCGGATCCACTCTTCCATCTCAGCAGGATCTCCAGATCCATTAAACACTGGTGGATTTTGTCTCAGGAAAAATTCCTCTATTCTCCTCTCTGGTGGTGGAGGAGGTGGTGGTGTAGGATTTCTCTGTTCCTCCTTTTCTTCTCGGTTTCTGTTTCTCCTTCTCGGAGGCATACTATAAGGGTAAGAAATATATAAATATATCAGCCTCAAAGCTAATCTTTTCGTCATCGCAACATACAAGTTCTATTTTCCCAACTCAAATATACGTCTCAACTCGGTTCTATATATTTCATATAGAATTCTCATCTCAGTTCTCTATATCTCAACTCAATTCTATGTTTCTCATATAGAATTCTCATCTCAGTTCTCGTCATCTCTATCGTTCATCTAACATCATGCATCAAATCATCAATCTCAAAACTCTGATGTGACATAAAGCTCTCTAGTCATCAACGTCATCTCTATATCATAGGGAAAATTGCCTCACTTTTGAGGTCTTACACAAAAGCGAAGGTTCTCTGTACAAAACGCCCTATACTATAATGGTGCTTTCGCTATGCAAGCATCATAGGGACTAAGCGTCATAAATGTTCTATGCTATGCTTCTAGCTATGTACATTGACTATGCATCACTATATATATATACATATACATATACATCTCTAGATAGTCTCGGTCGTCATCTATCAATCTCCTATCTCGTCATTGTCATCGTCATTACCTGATGTCCTACTCCCAACATCATCAGTTGGTGCATCCTCACTCGGCTTCGACTCTACATCCTTATACTCGTCTATGATCCGATACACGCTATCGTCACTCGGCTCATCCTCGACATCCGTGTCATACATCGGATAGTAAACCGGCACCTCGGGAATAGAAACCCATGTCTCGGTGCCGTCGTCCGCAACCTGATGCAAAAAAGGCTGGGTTCGCCCGCATTCAACTGTCATATCCGGAGTTTCCTCGTCTGGATCCTCCTCCTCGCTATCTGACCTCGTAGGTCGAGACCCTCCCTCTTGGGCGCCTCGATAAGGTGCATAGTGGAGTTGGTGCGTGTAAGGCTGTAAAGCCAAAACATCGGAATCTAGTACTGGGGCAACTCTCGAATCGGATGGCCTTGATACCCGCTGAATCTGAGGTTCTGTAAAAACAAACGGCGGTGATGATCTGATAGGTAGCATTGGCAAGGGTGCCGTCACCGGGGTCAAATCCCACAATGGTAAGTCGGCGTTAGGATATGTGATCATCGCCAAATACGAAAATGGATCGTGCTCCATGACCGGTGAATACGTCTCGAAAACTATCGAATCTGAAACAGCCTGGTCAGGTATAACCGGCATTGCCTCACTAGGGGGTGGTGGTACAACCACTAACTCTCCACCCTGGACTGGCCCATCGGGCACTTCGTACGGCGGTGCAGGGGAATCGCCGAACGCAAAATAACGATGGCTGAGCGTCGCGATAAAACCGCTAATATCACCATACCTCACTCCTCCCAACCACGTAGTGTCCACGAATAGGGGGACTAATGTTGTCGCCCAAACTCCCCACATGGGTGGTAATCGCGGAATCAGAAGGTCGATAGCTTCCGCTCCGTCGATTCCGTAGGGAATAACCTTCTGCCAGCGTCGATGGTAATGGGCTTAGAAACTCTCCTAGCGTATCGTCCTCATCTGACTCGCACTCTCTAAACCAGCATTTCGTTGATGCTTCAACAATACGCTGCATCCTAAAAACAAAAACATCGTTTTTCTCAAAAGTGGATACGAAACTTACTTGGTATTCCACCCCAATCATCAACATACTCTTTCTCATTTGGTATGGTGGGGCAACGGCTATACTCGCCTCAAAATGACTCCCAAATATTCCTCAACTCATGGTTCTCATCACGCTCAGATAGTTCCACCGTCAAACATCACATAACTCATTAGTGAGTCAACTCAAAACTCAGCATGAAAGCGGAAAAGAAAACATCAAAAGCTCTTACCTCGATAAGTCGGAGGAGATGGGGTGCTGGGGTTCTGTTTCCACTGACTCTCAAACCAGTCTAAGAACTCAAGTTAGACTAGTACTCAACTCATAAATAAGAGCAAATAAAAGCTCAACTCAATCAAGCATTAGACTCAGAGCAGACGACCTGCTCTGATACCACTCTGTCGCAGCCCGATCCCGACACTAGTAATAGCGGGGACCGAGTATCGATACGACTAATAAAAGAAAGGGGAAAGATAGAAAGAATACATAGATCAACAGCGGAAGCTCACAAAGAAACGTGCTAAGGAAAGATCATCATAATTCATCAAAAGGGTATATTCGTCAATATCGTCATAACTAGATAAATATCAGAAATCTCGACTTGAAAAGCAAAACAAGTATAGCTCGATTTTTATATAGAGTCATAATATTCAGAGTGTGATAACGAAAGGTGAACCGACTATATGTATGAAGACATATAATCGTGAGTAAAATGCTTAATTTAAAACAACATAACTTTATATCAAAACTCTATCGACCAAACGAACATTCGATAGAGTAAGAAAACGTCAACCCGAGACATTCCCCACCAGCACCGCACCATACTCCCCTCCGCTTATCCTGCACGTTTAGAAATACATGCAGGGCGTGAGTACATAAATACTCAGTGGACATATCGCCGAAAAACAAAGCTGCTCATAGAGCTATAAATTGAACTTGCCACATTTCAGCAATACACAGGAATTATATCTTAAAAGAACCTGTGCAAGCAGTTAAAACTCAACATCATTAATAAATGAATGAATGACTCAAATGACTGCAGTCAAAACTCAGCAAGTAAGTACCACATCTACAACTCATCATCATCTCAACTCAGGTACTGAGAAGTAGGCCTCCTTCTCAAGCACCGTGACCGGCCGATTCGCTCAACGGCTCACAGTCACCTCAGTGTACACTAGCCCTGGCAGGATAGCTATCAACTGCCCAGGACCCGATCGTCTCATCTCAACAGTAGAGGGTAAACATACAAGCTCAACATCATCATAAAAATATTGGCAAGTCAATAATTCTCAAACATCATCATAATCTCAAAACATCAAAACATCTCATAATTTCATCATCATTTAAAACAGTTTAGAAAAGCTCTAAAACTGTATACTCAAAATAATGCCCACCTGAAGACCTTACTCAAAATCTCCCGTCAAAGCGGAGTTACTTACTACCTTGCTCTGCTCGTGTCTTCAGGGATCATCATCATCGAAGGTTCATGTCATAAAATGAATCTCGATTAGAAACTCATTGACTAATTCTCAAACCTTAACTCATGCTCTATCTCATATTCTATCTCCTTACTCATCTCTACATAAACTCTCCACTCATGACACATCCTTCAGTTCAAGGATAGGTTTCAAGAAAAATCATGGTTCTAAGTCTCGATTTATCTCTCATATAAGGCTCGTCTAATCTCATTCAAACACATAGGCAACACAATCACATAAGGCACATAAGCAATCACAATCAAACATCATCAAAACATGCTCTGTTTATACACTGACTCAACTTCAAAATTTAAACTGTTCTGACTCCGACATCTCCGGGACTCGAGACTCATACCAAAAGAAAGATCTACGAGTCTAGTTTCATTTAAAAAAAAAGTAGAGTCGAAAACTTCAAGTGGTTTGAGAGATATGACATTTTTACCACGATCTACCATTCCTGGCAGTTTTGAGCAATCGAAAGTTACAATTTTTGACAAATAGTAAACGTTGTCAAACTGGGCCCAACTTTGGTGGGTATCTAGCTAACACAATAAGGTTGATACCATAAAAATTTGGAAAGCTAGATCACATAGGAAGCTACTTAAATCAATGACTCTTTCCTTTGTTCTCTGAAATTCTCGATAATAAAGTGCAGTTTAGGTTTTGCATTTTAAAGAAATATCAAACGAAGTTGAAATGGCTTGAAATTTTATCAGGATACTCAAGACTCATGTAGGGACTTGCTATAAATTTTTCAAAGCTATTAGACATCGAAAAACCATTGATCACAGTAGGTCAGTAGGCCTACGAAATTTCTCCAATTTGAACTCAAAAATCATATATCTCAAAAACATCTCTAATTTGAATATAACATCATAACTCTCAACAACAAACTCATACCAAACTCATTTTATCACTTCTAATTATCAATCTAAACCATCACTTAACATCATAGCATGCTCAAGAACTCATATAACCACTCAAATCTTCAAATCAACTCAAGAACTCATATTCGTTATCACTCATTTCTAATCATCATTTAATCCATCAACTATCATAACTATAATCTCATAGGCTCATTTTTATACTCGAATCCTCACTTTCTTCATGAACTACAACTTGAATTAGGAGTTGTTTTAATACTCTAATCATCTATATACATGCTCATAAAGCTTAGATATAAGTAGATTCATGTGTTTAGAAGCTTACTCTTATGTTTTGTGTAGAGAAAAGTATAACTCCATCTTCATGATTCCTAGCTCAAACCTTCAACCCAGCTTTTGTTCTATGGATTTAAGAGTGTTTTCAGCTAGATTTAATTGATGGTTATGGGATAAAAAGTAGCTTACAAAGCTTTTTTTTACTAGCTCATCAATGGCGTTGGATAATGACAGTCGAGAGAGGAGAGAGAAAAGAGAGAGGAGAGAGAGGAAAGGGGCGTCTGTTATGGGGGATGAAAGAGAAAGGTGTTATTTATACAACCCCATTTACTTAGCCATCAAGTATTGGATAATTAACACATGCTTAATTATCCACTTGCATAAAATATCTTATCCGTTAACAATGTTTATCCACTTGCTTTGACTCCTCTCTCTCAAAAGTAGGTTCCGCACTAGAGCAGAGAAATGCTCGCCAGAGGAATGCATCCTCTGTCTGGGCAGAGGAATGGCTTCCCCTCTGTCTGGGCAGACGAATGCCTTCGCCTCTGGCATAGCAGAGGACTGACTTCCCCTCTGTCTGGGCAGACGAATGCCTTCGCCTCTGGCATAGCAGAGGACTGACTTCCCCTCTGTCTGGGCAGACGAATGCCTTCGCCTCTGTCATAGCAGAGGACTGACTTCCCCTCTGTCTGGGCAGACGAATGCCTTCGCCTCTGGCATAGCAGAGGACTGACTTCCCCTCTGTCTGGGCAGACGAATGCCTTCGCCTCTGGCATAGCAGAGGACTGACTTCCCGAGCAGAGCTCGCAAGCCAGAGCAAAACTCTAAGACCAGAGCTCAGGTACTTACCATCGAAAGAAAAGACATTTTTAACCTCATCAACGTTCAACCATCATCTCTATACATCCATTATTTCCTCAAAGTATTTCATTCTCTAATCCCATCATCGAAAAGTACAATAGCTCAAACCATTGGAATATCTCATCTCATCATAAACTTATTTATATATATCTCAGTAAAACATTTCTCATAAAATACTGATATGCAAAATAATAATAGCTGTATGCTATTTCCCGATTTTAAAAATAATCTCGTTCTCAAAAATCTTGAAAATAATCCGTGTTAACATAACACAAAACAAATCATACACATATCATCATAACAAATAGTCACGCAAACAATCACTCAAACCATCTCAGATAAACCACGGATACAATTCTCATTGAAGCAATCAACAATCATCTCTCAATTAGATCATCTCTCAAATCGACTCTCCATTCTATAGGGTTTCTCACTCACTTATCTCAACTCTATTTTTAATCAGATGTTCCTATTAACAATAGGACAATTACACTCACAGATACCTCTGTATCCGTCATCAGGACAATTAATCTCATAGATACCTCTGTATCCGTCATCGAGAAAAATAAATTATGCTCTTTTCTCAATTCAATCAGCATCTCTATCTCAACTCGTTTTCTCAAACTGCTCACTCTCTATCCTCATCATTGATTCTATCAGACTCATATCTCCATCTAGAAGAATAACTCGTCTCATCAAAAAAAATGTAACTCTAATACTCAATATCTTTATTTATCATCATAACTTCATCTCATCTTAATTATAATCTCATATCTCAGTACCGTAGTACTCTCTGTAGTGTCTCGACACTACTACTACTCATAAAAGTACGGGGTGTTACAAGAGCTCAACTTCAGCTCTGCTTCCAGAGCAGAGCATGGCTACGCCAGAGCTCGGCTACAAACTATCGAAAGAAAAGAAATTTTTAAATTCATCAATGTTCAACCAACATCTCTATACATCCTTATTTCCTCAAAGTATTTCATTCACTAGTTCTTCATCGAAAATATAATAGCTCAAACTATTGGAATATCTCATCTCATCATAAACTTATTTTTATATCTTCGTGCTCTTAAAAATAAAACTCAAAATATTTATAATGAGGAAAAATGCGGGGTGTTACAAGGGACCAGATACATGGAATAAAGATGGGCCTCAAATAAATTAATTTATCTATGGTCAGCCCAGACCATAATTAATTTATAAATATCAGTTCATTCCACTAGAGAACCGATATTGACTTACCCCTTTATTGCCGGTGATGAGTCGGGGCTTGTATTTAGACTTATTAAATCCTCGTATTTAAAATATCCGACATCCATTAATTAATTATAGCTCTGACAGCCTTAATTAATTAATCTCTTTGTAATCCTTAAGCAGTACCACTCAAAACTTATTATTGCGCCTGAACTTAATCAACCTGCAGGGTTTAACGCAATAAACATTATTGAGCTCCTTAAGGGGATGTCATTATCCTATTCGGATACGAGTACTAATACAGATAATCAAATATCATATATTAACCGCTATCACCCAAGATACAGAGTACTCAAGTTACTATATAACTCTCGCTCATAGTAAATCAAAGTGATAAACGAATCAACATATATATCTGAAATCTTATTAGTATTAAGATCATATAAGTTACCGAGATCTTGATTCTTCACTTAAGTCAGATAGAAGAATACATCTCATTGTGGTCCTATCAATACGTTATGACGTACCAGTATAGATAAGTAGTCAAGACAAACTACTTCCATCTATACCGCAGCCTAAACCAATAACTTGTCCTGGAGTTATTTCGGCTGTGATTATATTATATCTCTTAAGGTTATTCCAATTATACGGTCTTCTGTGATCTACAACACACCATATAATCTACTTATATAGAGATAAAGAACATACATATGCAATCATGAACCCAATCAGATAGGAGATAAAATAGTGAATATAGGAATCATTGTATACAAGCATAAAACGTTCTTGCTTTCAGTATACAAATCCAACAATATGATTGAAGGATCTCCTCCAACGGATCTATTCTTCCTCATTCGTCTATAAATAGATCTCAATAATCAACCTTCGACCTCAGCGATTCAAGAACATACGCTGAAGCTCTGCCAAACTCAAGACTCGGCTTATACTTAGTCAAAACACTTGAATCGAATAAGAGAATTCCTATTGCCAAATATCAGTTCACCTGAAATACAAACATTATCTTAGAAGTTTCTAGGCAAATATTCTTCATCCTAAGCATAGATTTCGATTACTCGAGAGCCTGTTCTCAGTAATCTTTAGTTGAAGATTTGAACCCTTTTCTACCAGAGTGAGAAGAGCGTTTGAGATAGAGAGAGAGTTCGAGACGGTTGTTTGAACTTAGAGAATCTTAACCACCGCAAGCTAGACGTGTGTTGTCTCAGCAACTGCGAGTTAAGAAAGAGAAAAGTCCAACCTAGTGGTTGGCTCTAAAACTTGTGTTTCAGAAGCAAGGTTTGTTGTGCACCCGCAAGCACAAGCCCAGTGATTATCCTTACTGAAACTGATTAAGAGAAAAGATAAACCCTAAAACTAACAAAGTGATTCACTTAAAGGCTATTTCATAAAAATCATTTCCGCTCCAAGTGTTATCAGTCTAACTAACAAATCTTCGGATAGTTAGTAAGATTTCTAGCACTTCTCTGTTAAAACTGATTAGACTTAAACCCTAAGTGAACTATCAGTGTGTTGACAAGTTCCTCGCACTAAAGTTAAAATACTGAAGCAATATCTGTATAAGTCGACACATGTTCTTAACTGATCTTGTTTTACACTGAGAACTTCAGTCACCTCACTTCAGTATCAATTTCGATACTAACTTCAGTTTTTAAAAGAAGTTCTAAGAATAGCCAACTGGTGTATACCCCCACCCCTCATACACCAGTTCAGTAACCCTACGGAACCCAACATTCTATATTTAGAATACAAATTAAATACGATGTTTTCGTTTGTAATGCATTAGTTTCTTAGAATAAATAGAGCAAATCAAAAACTTAGAGGGTGTTTGGCTAAGCTTATTTTAAAGAGCTTATAAGCTCTAGGAGCTTATAAGATATAGTTTATTAGTAGCTTATAAGTTGTCAAAGTGTTTGGATAATTGAGCTTATAAGCTAGAGAGAGATATTTTTTGCTAGAGAGAGAAAATATTTTTTTAGAGAGTGAAAATCGAAGAAAAATGAACTTGAATGATATATAATGAAAATAATAAATTATAGTTGAAAAAATATTTGTAAAATGATTGTTGCATATGAGATTATAAAAAAATAAGTTGGGGTATATGAACTTATTTTTTGGGGAGCTTATAAGCTTTTGGAGCTTATTTTTAGAGCTTATAAGCTGTTTAGGAGCTTATTTTGTCAAACACTTTGAAGGAGCTTATAATACTTTGAATGAGCTTATAATAAGCTCAGCCAAACACCCTCTTAATGTAGTTTTGCTAATAAGATGTACAAATGACGAACACACTGAAGAACTAACAAGTTCGAATAATCACTCATTGAACCCCTATTCAAGTAATTCGGCTTGTTGATAGCTCCAAATATGCTTGGATATATTGTCATGTTGTGGAGCGAAAGAGACCAAATTCATAAAATTTTATCTAGTAGTTTAATCTGCAACAACACCAACAAACAGAACACTCTCATTCAATGAGAACCCAATTAAGAAACTCTGATACAAAAAATAAACAAAAAATAAATTCAAGTGAAAAATGAAATTCTGGTGAAAGAAGATGGATAAAAGAATACACATCACTTCATCTAACATTCTTTTACGCTATATCTCTAATTTACTACTCCATCCGTCCCATTATAAAGTGACATTTTATTTTCGGTTTATTTTGGGTCTTGTCTCTGTTTTTATAAATAAAAAAATTTAACCCTTATATAATGTAGGCTCTACTTTTAGTTAATTTACACATTCTCTGTTTTTATAAATAAAAAAATTTAACCCTTATAATAATGTAGGCTCTATACTTTTAATTAATTTACACATTATCCTTCATTTGCATGATTAGAAGTCTCCATCAGTGCTACTAAATGCAACACATTTTGTGTTTGGGCCATCGATTCACTCCATATATAATTCTCATCATATACGACTCAATGAAGATTGCACGTCTCTGGCACTGAGCCTACATTTTGCAAAAAAATAATAAAATAATACTATTTCACTACACTGTATTGTTGTTAACACTTTTACAACATTTGCCTGACCAGCACCATCTACAAAAAAATTAATTGTCGATACATATTTATATATATTTGCTCTCAAAACTTTATAGGCAAACCATAGTTGAGAAATGTTCTAATGCATCCATCCCACCCTGCAGTCACAATCACAAGCCCCCACAAATTTGGCGAATTGAACGCATTCTGCCATGCATTCTTCAAGAATTTGAAATCCGATTTGCACACTGATGGCTTCAGCGGAATAGGGTTCGACTTCGGCAGCTTCTCCTCTGGCCACGTCGCAGCTCCTTTGTATAGAGCATCCAAGAAATACCCCAGGCTCATAGGGATGGAAGCCTGGAATTTCTGCAGCAACAATTTCTCATCGAAATGCCCATTTCCTAGTATACTTCCCGGCAATGCCCCTAGCTTATGCTTGAGCCCGCACCATGGGATGGCAACAGATGCATTGCGCGAGAGGAAGCTCTCACACGACCACACTTTCTTTGCTTTGGATGACTTCTGCTCCTGGTTGGTGTAATTCCACACACGGACATTGGAATCCTCCGTGGCTGATACAACGTGCTCCCCATCTGATGTGAAAGCAGCTGGCATTTGGCTTGCTGAGCTCCGGTTACCTAAAGCAGGCAAAATGTGCATTTTTAGAAGGAAACTTACGGGATTTTGTTGGCTGAGTGTGATGGATCAGTCAAGATACTCACTTTTGAATTTACAGACGACATTTGTTCCACATAGTATTTGTACTTGAGAATCAGCACAAGTGACCATTACTTTGCTCATGTCAGTTGGACAATACTGCATTGCAAATGCTTTCAAAATATAGAAATTGGCTCCTAACATTTAAAGAAAAGATAGTTACATAAAGTCTCACCTGAAAGCCAGTTATCTTTTTGCCAGCCAACTTTTTCTTCCCCTTCAAGCATATTGAATCACCTAATTGCAAGCGATTATCTAAAGAAAACTGTGTCAGTTAACCAATCATGCCAAAGTATGTTAGGATTGGCAAGAAAACAATATGAAATTATGAATTGTGAATTGTGAATTGGTATACCTATGATGTCATAGAACCGGCAAGTACCTTCCATGGAGCCAACAACACCTCCCTGAACAAATAGAAACAAAATATTTAAGAAGGCTCCAAAACTCTGAAAATTACGCTATGCATGACAAATTCTCAGACCTTTCCATCCGGCCTATATCCCACAGCAGTCACAATTTCTTTAAAATCAGTCCAATCAATGACTCTGCCACCCTGGACTTCCCAAATTCGCAGCTTTCCATCTATTGAACCGCTAATAAAATTATTATCATCCACGGGGCTGAACTCAACACAAGTGACTGCATCATATAGAGAATTTCATCATTATCATTAATGAAATAAATAAATGACACAATGGAGAGAATCAATGTTACACTGCTTCTATCAAGATGGAAGTGGCTTTACCATAATTATTGTGAGAATAAACTCCTAGGCAATTTTCATATCCCACTTGCCACAAGCGAGCTGTTTTATCAACTGAAGATGAAAGCAAATGCTGCAATATAAATAAGTAACGGTCAGTTCACCTCTAATAACAGTTAAAAATCTATAGAAAGAATAAGAATACTGACCCCATTCTTGGACCACGAGAGTGCCAATACCTCCCCTTTGTGTCCGTGAAACTCGTGAAGAGGTTTCTCCGATAACTGAAAGCCCTTTGGTGGAAGAACAACACATGCTGAGTCAGAAGATTTGTTCAAGCTATTCGTATGTTCATCCCCATTGGGGACATCAAGAGGTGCCAACTTGGAAAAGTCATTGAGTGAAAAGTATAAACACGAAGGATCACTATCATGAGGGCTAAATTTCTTTGTAAGGTCGTCTTCAAGAACCTTCCACACACGGACAACACCATCCACCCCGGCACTAGCAAGATACATCCCGTCAGGACTGAACTTCATGGTCAAGATGGAACCTTCATGTGCAGGAAATTCCTGCCCGGTGTATAGAGATGACAGTTCTTTTGAGTTCTTTTTACATGAACTGACACGAACTCTTCGAGTAGTAGATTCACCCATTGTCATCTCTGCCTTACTGAGTAACCCCTTTGCCCTATCCACAATTTGGATAACTGAATTAAATTTCTGGAGCCAGTTACTTTTCTTACTTCGATCAACCATGTTCAACTTCTTACACTTTTTCATCAACAACTGCTGCACCAAAGATGATGAGCCTAGTGTTTTATGAAACTCGTCCAGTGATATCATCTTGTCCGCACCAAAGTCAAGAGATGTTGAAAGATATTCCTCATCAGTCAGTTCATCCATGACAGATTCTGTTCCATTGTCGTCATTCTTCATTAAGCTCAGATTCCCCTCAGCACCACCATTTTGAAGTAAATGCGTGGTCTCGTGCGACTGCAAGGACTGCAACGAGCGAGATGAGAAGAACTGCTTGTCAGCATCCAAGTTAGCCAGCACTGACGCTCCATCATCACTCAATCTGTCAATATTCCTTTTTACATCATCATGATACGAATCTTCGTCTTCAGCATCACCAATCCCACGGCAATCTGGGCTCAAACCCATCCATCTCAGAAACCGTTCACGTCTCTCATTTACACTACCTGGCTCTTTAGTCCAAAAGTCATACTCCAAAGCACAATTGTCAAGCCCAGAATTCACATACAATTCTGAACAATCGGAACCCAAATCAGATGCAGAAGAGGCGTTGTCATCACGCGTTTCAAAGAATTGATCTTCTTCTCCGCCTCCGCTCATAGTTGAAGTCAAATTATACAAACCTGCCCACAAATCCAATATATTTTAATCAGAAATATATGATTTATTCCAATACCTCACTTCCAATTAAATAATTCTTCCATCAAAACCCCGATCCTTTTGAATTGTGATAAAAAGCTCTACGAATTACACAAAATAACCCTCAATCCAACCAAAATATAAACAAACCCCTATCATACACCCAAAAAAATTTGGAGCCCCTAAAATATGAATTGAAAAAATAGTAATTACTAAATTCAACAATCACGGAGTGATCATCTGAGATAGGATAACAGATCATATAACCTAGAACTAAAAATATAGGTGAACCTATTAACAAAATTCGTTAAACAAACTCCTGACCCAACCTAAAAAGTAACACCTACAAATTTTTCATGTTCATTAAAAAACTAGAGAATCTAACCTGAGCTGTCAAAAAACGTAAGTTAGAACCCAGGAATCCAGTTATGCAGCGTCAATCGGTTACAATTATCGGGAAAGAAACTGATCATCACACACCAGAACAGCATCGGCGGATAATCCAACACAAAATAAATACATAACGGAAAATATAGTGGGATTAGAACGAAGAGATTCCAACCCTCCGAAACGGGACTTGGAGGAAAACGGAAACGTCGTAAGGTGGAAAAGATGGCAATGGTGTCGCTCTGTGACAGTCTTTTCGCCTTTTTCCCTTTCGAATTTTCCCATTTTTTTCCCACCTACACATACAAACTACGCACCATTTTTAAATTTTACTATTTTATTATTTTTTTTATACTAATATTTATAAATTACAGAACAACTAACTGAATTATAAACAATGAAACGTGATTTGCTCCAAAACAAGGTCATTGACAGTTTTACCCCTCGTTGATGCAGCCGTTCAACTAACGGGTGTATCGATGACTTTTCAATTTTTTTTTTGGAAGGTTTCAACGTAAGGGGCTTAAGTTTGACGTTCGCCATTTCTCCATTTATTATTATTATTATTATTGTTGGGGTTATTTGTATAATATTGATTAAATTGAAGGACTCAAGTTAGAAGGCAGAAAGTTTGAGGACTAAAAGGCAATAACTCTAACAAGAGTTAGGTACGCTTTTGAGTCTCCTGATTCAGTTCATAGCCGTTGCAGACTGGAGGCCATCTTCGCTTAGCTTATTTTCATTTTTTCGGTGTGTGTGTAGTGAGAAAAACAAGAGAGAAGATAGAAATCAATTGTATCAGTGAGGGAAAAGGACTAAGAGTGCAAAAGTGTTGCAGTAGAGTGAGTTCTTGTGAGGAATTCCTTTATTCCTTTCTTGAGTGATTCTCATTGTAAATTCTCCGATCTTGTGAAGTAATAAAACTCTTGTTGACTTTCCCGTGGATGTAGGATTAGCAATAATCCGAACCACGTAATTTTGAGTGTTGTAGTTTAGATTTGTTGAGTTTCTTGAGCTGCTGTAAATCTGTGTTTTGTTTGCTGCATTATTGGTTTGCATTCACATTTGGCGCTGTCTGTGGGAAGGGAGATCATCCACGGCGCAAACCGATTCAATCGCAATCTGTAGATCCGAAATCTTGAAGCTCAACCTGGAATCGATAATGGCGACTACAAGTTATGAAGCTGAAAAATTCAATGGAAAGAACGATTTTGCCATCTGGCAAATCAAGATGAAAGCTGTTGCTGGTTCAGTAAGGATTGGCAAGTTTCATCAAGGAAGATGATCTGAAAGACTTGGAGGTGAAGGATGACAAAACTGATGTTACAGATGCAAAGAAATTAGAACTGCAAGAGAAGGCTCATAGTGCAATCATCCTCAACCTAAGTGATAAAGTTTTAAGAGAAGTCTCAAAAGAAAAGAGTGCAGCTGCTGTGTGGAAGAGGTTGGGGAGCTTGTATATGGAAAAGTCTTTGGCCAACAGGTTATATTCTAAACAAACACTCTATTCCTACAAGATAGCTGATGATACGAACATTTTGGAGCAACTAGATGAATTCAATAAAGTGATTGATGATCTAGAAAACATTGAAGTAGTTCTTGGTGATGAAGATAAGGCTATTGTTCTATTAAACGCTCTGCCTAAATCATATGTGAAGGAACCATATTTTGACATATGATTCACGTACCCGTGATCCATTTCGGATATCAAACGAATACATACAAAAACCATGTGCCTATAGCAAGAGGATGGAGTCTTACTTGCAAATCCGGCAATGATCGACTCCAGTGTTGATCTTCCAACTTGTTCCCACGGCAAGACTTGACGTTGGATGGCAACGATCTTCAAGTCCTCTCCTTTTCCTAGGGAAACGCGCTGCCTCACTTTCTGTGTTCTCACAGATTTCTCTATTTTTTATCTCACGTAATGTCACAAGTAATTAGAATTAGGGTTGTACCTATTATTTATACTGGGCATTAAAACCCTAAATAATAAGTCCATCATCTAATTAAACTAAGATAAAGCCCAAAGGCTTAAGTGAGAAATAGATGGACGGACGCCCCATATGAAGTGAAGCCTTTATTTGGCCAAGCGGGGATCTACTAGCTTGAATAAAGTTTGGCCTCCCAGTGCTCGATTTTCCTATTCAGCGGCCATAATAAAATCGAAACACAAGTATTAATATATTCCACTAGAAATTGATACTGAATTTCCTCTTTATTCTTTAGGTGAGTCGGGGCTAGTATTAAACTTAATTAATCCCCGTGTTTAAGATATCCAATATCCATTAATTAATTAATTTCTCTGACGATCAATTAATTAATTAATTAGTCGTTTAATTATAAACGACATCTCGAGTGCTACCACTTAAACTTATTATCGTATCGGAACTAATTCCACCTGCAGGGTTTAATACGATAAACTTATTAAGTTCCTCGAGAGGATATTATCATACTGTTATTAGCAGGACACGGTTCCTTATTGCAATATAATCGCATGTCAAATAATAATTGCTATCACCCAAAGTATCGAGTATATTGAGCTTCAAGAGAACTCTAACTCATGATAAATCAAAGCAATAGTCAATCTATTATTCACACCGATTAATCCAACTAAGGTTAAGACTATTTAAGTCGCAGAGATCTTGATTCTTAATTAGTCAGAATATAAGAATTCATCTCACTGTGATCCTGTTCAATACACGAAGGTACTAGCATAAATAAATAGCCAAGATAAACTATTTATCCATTTATGCTACAATCTAAACCAACAACTCGTCCATAGTTGCCTCGATTGTGAACTCAATTTATATCTCAACTTTTTCCAATTATATGATCTTCTGTGATCTACAACACACCATATAATCTATAGTATGAGATAAATTGGACTATAATAGGATTATGCAATAACAATATTTCAGATAGAAGAATCACAGTGAACTAAGGAATCAATGTATACAAGCATAAAGTCTTGCTTTCAGTATACAACCCTTCAATTCTCCCACTTATACTAAAGGAAACTTTTAGTATACAATGTGACTGAAAACTGATAATATCCTCTAGCTATTACAAAATCTCCAAGGCCTTCAACATGCTTGTTGAACACCGCACCAGGAAGACTCTTCGTGAAGGGATCAGCCAGATTATCAACTCCCGCAATATGCATCAAAGCTACAGACCGAATGTAATGATACTTGCCATCAATGTGTTTCATGGATTGATGACATCTTGAATCCTTGCTATTCGCAATAGCAGCCTCGTTATCACAATAAATTGTGATGCACTTCGGCAAACTAGGAATCACATCAATCTCAGTTAGGAAGTTCCTGAGCCATACAGCCTCTTTAGCAGCTTCACAAGCAGCTACATACTCGGCTTCCATGGTGGATAGTGAATTGTATTTCTGCTTTACACTTCTCCACACAGTGGCTCTATTGAAAGTATTTATGGAAAATATTGGGTGAGTTCAATCAAGGATAAAAATCAGCAATCTAAAATCCTTGATTAGAGTAGGGTTTATTCTTTCCTTATGTAAATCTTTCTCTACCCTATAAAAGGGCCTTGTAGTTGACACAAAAGATAACAAGCAATACAAAACACAATCTTCTCAATCTTCGATTCTTCTCTTCTCTATAATGTTGATACCATGTGTTAACATGGTATCAGAGCAGGTTCAACCCTAGGAACTCAGAAACGAATCATCATCGTTCATAATCCAAAACCAAAACCATTCTTAGCCAATTCACCAAATCAAGGCAGCACCTGCTTCATTCCTGAAAAAAAAAAAAAAAAAACCTACAGAATGTCAGGAGAGATTGAAACCATAAACCACACAGATTCAAATGAACCAATTCAACAAATCCACAGAATGGATCGAAGAAACCCAAATCCACTTGACTGCTGTGAAGAAGGGACCAACAAGCACCTGAAAACTGATCGGAAATCATCGATTATTTCAGTTCCTCTCCGGACTTGATAGGAGATATGACAGACTTCGTCGGGACATTCTCAAGGAAGTTCCCGTTCC
Source organism: Salvia miltiorrhiza (assembly GCF_028751815.1). Lineage (NCBI taxonomy): Eukaryota > Viridiplantae > Streptophyta > Magnoliopsida > Lamiales > Lamiaceae > Salvia > Salvia miltiorrhiza. The sequence goes on along the minus strand of NC_080393.1, from coordinate 41,355,521 downwards.
CTCAGCCGAGTCGGCATTCTCAAGAGTGAGATGGGAGGCCGCCCAGCTACAGCCGGCAACCAAACCGGACCCTTCATCATCGGGAGCCATCGGGACCGGGATTGCCACCGTCCACTGCCATGCGCCACGGCCGGAAGGCTGCTTTCAGCCGACCACCACCGGCAGAGGTCAGCCAAACCACTCAGGCAGCTCTTCATCGCGAAAAATAAAGGATAATCACAAAGTGGCGAAAGGGAAGGTGGTGAGCAGCGTTGGAGATGGTCAGGAGGCGACCAGAGCTCCGGCGGTGGCCGCGAGAGTTGAGGCAGAGGCGGAGAACCAGCTCTTGCCGACTGAAAAAAACGAAAGGGGAGAAGGCACATTGGAGGCGGCAGAAATGGGAGAAATTGGGGCACAATCAGGTATAGGGTTTAGTGTTGTCACACTAAACCCTCCATCTTTCCCTTATTTACAAAAAGTACCCCATCTCTTGCCAACTGCCCCTTCGAGTTGTCAGAAAATACAAAACCACCCCACTATTCTATATAATGCTAAAACCAGCCCTCAATTGTGTAAAAATTCCCTAAATATCTCTGCTGCTTACCAAACCACTTGTGATACTAGGGATAAAGAAAATGGGTGGATTTTTGATTGTGGGGCCACTGATACAATGACTTTTGATAAAACTGATATTATTAAGTCATCAACATCACATCGTACGCATGTTCAGACTGCAAATGGTGATTTGACTCGTGTTGAAGGAGCCGGAACTATAGAAATTTCCCCTACTTTACGTCTCTCAAATTGTCTTTATGTCCCGTCTCTTTCACACAAACTCTTATCTATTAGCCATGTTACTAAAGAGCTCAATTGTACCATGCTTATGCATCCTCACTTCTGTTTACTTCAGGATATCAGGACGGGGGAGATTATTGGGCGTGGCACTGAGCGGGATGGATTGTACTATGTGGATGAGATAGCTCAACAAGGCAAGGTGATGCTTGGCTCACGGAACTACAGACCGGGAAGCCTGGCTTTGGCACCGTCGGTTAGGGCATCCATCCACGGGTTACCTTAAGATTTTATTCCCTAACATTATGCAAAATAATACTTTGTCTTGTGAAACTTGTGTTTTGGCTAAAAGTCATCGACAACCTTTTAAACCCAGTGATACTCAAGTCAATTCTATTTTTTCTTTAGTTCATTCTGATGTTTGGGGTCCTTCACCTGTTGCCGGGGGTCAAGGGTTTAAATATTTTCTGCTTTTTGTTGATGATTGCACTAGAATGACATGGGTATATTTTCTCAAAAATAAATCTCAAGTTTTTGATAAATTTACTCATTTTTTCGCCATGGTGCAAAATCAATTCCATAAAAATATCCAAGTCCTTAGAACTGATAACGGGGGTGAATTTGTCAATCATAACATGCAGAACTTTTGTCAACAAAAAGGGATAATTCATCAAACCACTTGTCCCCATACCCCCGAACAAAACGGTGTTGCCGAACGAAAGAATAGAATCTTGCTTGAAATGACCCGAGCTATGATGATTGAGTCTAAGGTACCCAGCTTTTTTTGGCCCGAAGCTGTCGCAACCTCAGTTTACCTTATAAACCGCCTTCCCACTAGAACCCTCAAACTTCAAACCCCATTACAAAAATTATCCACTTTGGCCTCTGTCCCTCTCGCTCTTACTCTTCAACCTCGAGTTTTTGGTAGTTCCGTATTCGTTCATATTCCCAAGCATGAACGGACTAAACTCTCTCCTTGTGCCATTAAGTGTGTGTTTGTCGGGTATGGTGTTAACCAAAAAGGGTATAGATGTTACAATCCTAAAACCCGTCAAATCATAACCACCATGAACTGTGATTTTCTTGAAACTGAGTATTTTTACAGTACCCACCTTAACAGTCAGGGGGAGAGTGAGAAAGAGAGTGAGATCGACCTGTTAAGTTGGTTACCAATGCCAGGCCCGGAAGCAGACCCAACAGAAAAAGTTAGCCTTGCCACCGAGCATGTTTCATCCACTCCAGAACAATCTAGTCCGTTGCATGAGCCTATATCTTCTCCGCCTCCGATATCTGAGGTAAGAGCTTCTGAACCTACTATTGTGACTTCTGATTCTGCTGATCATATTTCTCAAGTCATTGAAGAAGAACAGGAGAATAATACAGTAGATGGAGATACTGGGAGATATGTGCTACCACCCAGGAGCAATCGGGGTATACCCCCTAAACGGTATACCCCAGAGAAAATTGTGAGGAATTCCCGATACTCAGTTGGGAATATCGCCAAGGGAAACTTGTCAAAAAATGCCACAGCCTATGAAGCGGCCTTATATGATGAGGAGATTCCACAAACAGCAGAGCAAGCCCTGAAGATCGAGCATTGGAGAAATGCTATGAAGAAAGAGATAGGGGCCCTGAACCGGAATCACACATGGGAGAAGTGTCGGTTACCGAAAGGGAATAAAACTGTGGGATGCAGATGGGTTTTCACAATCAAACAAAAACCCGATGGATCTATTGAGCGATACAAAGCTCGGCTGGTTGCAAAAGGCTATACACAAACATATGGGATCGACTATGCAGAAACCTTCTCGCCTGTAGCAAAAATGAACACTGTCAGGGTGCTCCTCTCCATTGCTGCAAACAAGGATTGGGATCTTCATCAGTTTGATGTTACAAATGCCTTTCTTCATGGTGAGCTTGAAGAAGAACGGAAGGTATACATGGAAGCACCCCAAGGTTTTTCAGATGAGTTCGTAGAAGGGGAGGTATGCAGATTGAAGAAGACTTTATATGGGCTCAAACAGTCTCCCAGAGCTTGGTTTGGAAGATTCACCACAGCTATGAAAAAGTTCGGGTACCAGCAAAGCAATTCCGACCACACCTTATTCTTGAAGAAACGAGGTGATCTTATTTCTTGCTTAGTCATTTACGTTGATGACATGATCATAACAGGAGATGACTTAGAAGAAATTCAGAAGTTGAAAGAAAATCTTTTCAAGGAGTTCGAAATGAAGGACCTTGGGAGACTAAAGTACTTCCTCGGGATCGAAGTACTTAGATCGAAGAAAGGAATTTTTATCAATCAGAAAAAGTATACTCTTGACCTTCTTGCGGAAGTAGGGATGCTAGATTGCAAGCCAGCTGAGACACCTATGGCTGTCAATCATGGGCTACAGATTGTGAATGGAGCTGAATTGGCTGATCGAGGAAAATATCAACGTTTGGTAGGAAAACTCATCTATCTTTCCCATACTCGGCCTGATATTGCGTATGCTGTTGGAGTTGTGAGTCAATTTATGCACCAACCACAAGTTGACCACATGGAAGCCGCGCTCAGAATTGTGAGATATTTGAAGAAGACTTTTGACTATGGAGTGCTGTTCAAAAGGACTGGACACCTTGAGATACAAGCTTACACCGATGCTGACTGGGCAGGAAACCCGAATGATAGAAAGTCAACAGCTGGATACTTTGCATCTGTGGGAGGAAATCTTGTCTCATGGAGAAGCAAGAAACAAAAGGTGGTTGCCCTCTCAAGTGCAGAAGCAGAATTCAGAGGGATCAAGAGTGGGTTAACCGAAGTCCTTTGGCTAAGAAGATTGCTGATGGAATTAGGCCTTCACCCAACAAAGACGTGCCAAATGTACTGTGACAACAAGGCTGCCATCAGCATATCTGAGAACCCAGTTCAACATGATAGAACTAAACATGTCGAAGTGGATAGGCACTTTATCAAGGAGAAGATTGAGGAAAAGATTGTGGAGCTCCCGTTTGTGAGGTCCGAAGATCAGCTCGCTGATATCCTAACCAAGGCTGTGGACTTCAAAAGTTTTTCAGAAGTTCTTCACAAGTTGAGTATCGGAAATCCCGTTACTCAACTTGAGGGGGAGTGTTGAAAGTATTTATGGAAAATATTGGGTGAGTTCAATCAAGGATAAAAATTAGCAATCTAAAATCCTTGATTAGAGTAGGGTTTATTCTTTCCTTATGTAAATCTTTCTCTACCCTATAAAAGGGCCTTGTAGTTGACACAAAAGATAACAAGCAATACAAAACACAATCTTCTCAATCTTCGATTCTTCTGTTCTCTATAATGTTGATACCATGTGTTAACAGGCTCCACCCCCAAACTTAAACACATAGCCAGTAGTAGACCGCCTCTTGTCCTTATCACCTTGATAATCGGCGTCCACATATCCTACCGGTGTCAGATCATCAGACTGGTAAACTAGCGCATACTCCTTAGTCCGTTTAAGGTACTTGAGTATGTGCTTTACAGCAGTCCAATGAGCTTGACCTGGATTCGCCTGATATCTTGCTGTAATGTCAACGGCAAAACAGATATCAGGCCCCGGTACACTGCATCGCATACATGAGACTTCCCACAGCCGAGGTATAGGAAATTATCTTCATGCTCGCTATTGTTCTACATGCATTTTTCATCTCCTTTGTCGCGTTTATTCATAGTTTTTGGGTGTTTTCATCGAGTTCTTGAGTGTCTTTGGTTTGAATTATTAAGTTTGTGTGGAATAGACTACTCGTCCATGCTCGTGTTGTTTTTACAGGTTATTGGACTCGATTTGTGAAGTTTTGGATGAAGCGTAGTGGAGTACGCGAAGTGACGAGTCCATAGGCACAAACGGGGCTAAAATCGGGCATCAGATGAGCAAGAACGGGCGCCGGGAAGTCCGTGTGTCGGAGGACACGCGGCCGTGCGCGAGGACGGCGCCGGGAGGTCGCGCGGTCCGGGCATGCGGCCGCATGCCACGGCCGCGCGACGTTGCAGAACCCGTTGGAGGACCGCGCGGTCCAGGCGCGCGGCCGCGCGAGCTTGCACAGGGTCCAGCCATGCGGCCGCACGACGAGACCGCGCGAGGCGCCGAGTCTGCCCAGTTTTTCCGATTTTTCACTAAAAGCGCGTTTTTGGAGTATTTTCGAGCTTGGACGACCTAGGGCATATAAATACCATCCTTTAGCTTATTCCAAACACCTTTTATCATATTCTGACTTTTCCTGAGAGCTGTGAGACACGGAGCAAGAGCAAGACTGAAGAATCTCGACTTCATTACGGTTTTTTATTGTTTAATGTTCATTTGTTTTATTGAAGATTGTATTCTAGTTCATATGTCTATGTGTGGCTAGAATCCCTTTTCCCAGGGTTTAGGGAGTAAACATGATTCAAATTTCTGACTGTTGATTTAATTAATTGAGATTTCTATTCCTTTCTATGTTCTTGTTATAATTGTTTGCTTTATTGCTTGATCACCAATTTAGCATTATCATAGGTTTTAATTTGAGATCGGGAGATGATAATTATAACCTGAACTAAGAACATAGAACACATTTATTCTAATTCTAAAGGGAATTAATAATTGTGAAGGCTTTAATCCTAGGAACTTTTAGGAGTTACATGTTAGAAGTGTGATCCAGGGATGGTAACCTTGCATGTAATCAACGATTTGTATGCCACGGGAGTGGGTATGAATTAACTTTGAGATTGCCTTAGGAATTATCTCATTAATTGAATCAAACATGTTAGTTAGGAGAATCTGTTGAAACCTTTGCCTTGGGAAACTCTCTTTCTTCTGTTACTTCGCATTTTCACAGCTTGATTTTTTTTAGTGTTTCTTTATTTTAATTTAAATTTGTTTTCCAAAATCAAACCTTTAAAATTCATTTTTCCAGATAGAGTAAAGTAATTAAGAATAGGCATTGATAACCATTAGTCCCTGTGGATTCGACCTTGTTTGCCACTATATACAATTGCACCCGTACACTTGCGGCGTGTAAAGAAAATAGCGAACAGCTATCTCCTCAGGCGTTGTGGGACACATTGCCTTAGATAGCGGAACACCATGTCTGAAAGGTAGAAAACCTTTCTTGGCATTCTACATGCTGAACCGCGCCAATACAGTATCAATGTAGGCTGTTTGAGACAAACTCAACATTCTCTTAGATCGGTCATGACCAATCTTTATCCCGAGAATATATGCTGCCTCTCCCAAATCCTTCATTTGAAACTGTTGGGATAACCACTCCTTAATGCCAGACAATACATTCACATTATCGCTAATGAGAAGTATGTCGTCCACATAGAGTATAAGGAATACCAAACTCCCATCGATACAGACCCTATAAACGCAACTATCGTTGACACACTGTTCAAAACCATATGTTTTGACCACGTCATCGAAACGTTTGTTCCAGGATCGTGAAGCTTGCTTAAGTCCATAAATGGACTTCTTGAGCTTCCACACTAGATGCTCCTCACCTTCCTTGATGAACCCCTCTGGTTGTAGCATATAGATGTCTCGATCTTCCTCAAGATACCCATTCAAGAATGCGGTCTTGACATCCATTTGCCACACCTCTAGGTTCATATGGGCAGCTGATCACTAATTTCTTAGCAACAAAAACTGCAGCTAACACAGGTAATTGTAGCAAGTAATAAGTAACCGAGTATCGTATCCACAGGGACTGACACAACGAAATAACTTTAGCTATCTCCTAAACAGACTATAACAGTAGACAGGCAACAGAAAGTAGGAAGGTTTGATTAGCACTAAATTCAAATAACAACAAATAAAATAAGGTAAAAACTCAAATAATAAAAGACTCTGACCCTAGGGATGTACTTTTACTAATTAATTACATGCATTTAATCTATTGATTCAATTACCAATTTAATCCAACCCTGATGAGAGATCACAGAACTATTCACAAGCTTCTCTAACGAACACCTATGAAAGTAGATTAATTAACCCATTTTCACATTCAAGACTCAAGGAATAAATTAACTCCCAAGCGTACACAAAGAATAGCTCCCTACAGTTTCACCTATCCCATTCAAGTGTCAAGGCTACTACTATAACATGCATTCCTGAATCGGCTGATCAATTATGGCATTCAAGACTCAAACTGAACAGCTAAACATGTAAATTATTGGCCAAATAATTCACAAGAAATTAAGCACCAGGAATCATGAATCACAAGTTGGAAGGCAAATTGATATCAATAAATCATACACACATAATTAATCAGCTATGTACAAACCCTAGGTTCAGATTAACGAACTAGCCAGACATCGCAAAAGAAAACATAAACATAATAAATAAGAAAGCAATTGTAAAAACTAAATTATATAAAAACTGAATGAAAACGATTGTAGCGGCTTGAATCTTCAATCTTGATCCAAGCCTTAAAAACTGGAAAGCTAAAATATTCTGAAGCTATAAAACTGAAAATATGAATGTTGGTGTTCTGAATAGGTCAAAAGAGGACCTATTTATAGTTTTCAGATTTCCTTCGATCACCATAGAAGTTGCCATGCAAAGTAGAATTCTAAAGGTAATAGAATCGTGTAAAATAAGGCAACTCTCCAGCTGGATGCGCGCTCTGGAAAATACTCCCACTCTTGCCTAATTCGCAGCTCTCGCCAAAGGAACGGCTATCGTCAGAGAAACGGGTCGCGCCAGAGAAATGGCTATTTCTCTGCTATCGCTAGAGGAATGGTGATTTCTCTGCTATCGCCAGAGGAATGGGTGATTCTTCTGCTCTAGCTTCTTGATTTCTCTGGCGATTGGTTTCTCTGCTCTGGAGACCAGAACACGTAGAAAACGCCAAATTCATCCAAAATTCTCCAAAATTGCATTTTTCCATCTCGAAAGCCTAAATCTCCTGCAAAGCATACAATACACCATAAAACGCACCAATTTCCAGAAGATTATCTTAAAATACGCACAAACAAACCCTTAAAAATAGAGCAATTTAAGCATAAATCAACTCCCCCACACTTAGCCTTTTGCTTGTCCTCAAGCAAAATCCATATGAATCCTAGGAAGAGATTGATTTCAGCAATGTTAATTTCCATCCAAACATTCACAAAGTTAATTCAAAACTTTACAATCAACACACATCTCTCGATCATGCAAGTAACTCAAAGTTTAAGAAGCAACAAAAGAGTAATGCAAGTAATTCGATCAGACTCAATTCTCCGCTAGAAGTGAATTCCCTAATGTGATCGCCTTTATAATCAATATCACCAATTTTCACACTTTGTGTGCTTAGAATTTTTGACAGTTGAGCCATAATTCATTAAATAAAGCCATTTGGATGTAATCCAAAGTCTTTTCACTTGTTTTCCCATGCTCATAGTTAAACTAGAGGAGCAGAGACTCAGAGCTGCCGCGTTTTCAGAACTAGGCCAGATGTTTCAGAGCTGGCAATTTCAGAGTTGGTAATTCGTCCAACTTTTTCATTTTTCACAGATAAGATATGATCGTAGGCAATCACAATGATAACACTCCTTCTAGCATCTACCGGACAAATCACGTTTTACTAACTTACAAAAGTGTTGCAACAAAACTCATAATTCTTTGCACAATCAAGAAACATATATTAAAAGTAAAATAAGAATAACCACCAAACAAACACAAACTCGAAATACACATCGAAAACCATCTTCTCTTCCACAAATTCATAAAAATTAGCAAGATTCAAAGACCAAAAACTAAGCGTAGAAAGATTGATCACACCCAAATTTTTGAAAAATATAAGCAACAAAACACCCCCCCACACTTAAAGTATGCCATGTCCTCAGGGCAAAAGAAAAAGAGTGAGAAAACATCCCTGAATATCGGCATTGACAAACTGAATCATCGTGAAAGGCGGCGAAAAGGTTTGTGACCTTGGGCAGGGTAGAGAGTGGCGGCGCTGGACAGGGCAGCGAAGAGAGTGTGGCTGCGCTGAAACATGAAGACCTCCAGAAATCTGGCAGAGAAACACCTGTTCCACGGCGGTGGCATGAACAGGGCGCGAGTTCTCGTAACTTCCAAGCTCAACACCGCACTAAAAAAAATAAACAAAACAACAAAACAAAAAGAAACAACACGAAACTGAAAGAAAAAAAAATAAAACAAAAACGGTTGGGTTACCTCCCAACAAGTGCTTAATTTAACGTCTAGCGATACCTCATGGTCTCAATGAACATCAAACGCAGCGGGCGTGACAGAACGCTTAACACGAACAGAGGTAGAAGACCCATGCGCATCAGCTGCGTGAAAGACGACGCTTCCATTGGGCACATCTATCATAGCCTTCCCCGTAGCTAAGAATGATCGACCAAGAATCAACGGAGGATTTGCATCTTCAGGAATATCGAGGACCAAGAAATCCGTAGGGAAGACGAGCTTGTCAACCTTTACAAAGATGTCTTCAAGCTTTCCTCTCGGCTTTACTCTTGATCTATCCGCCATTTGAATCTCCATCGAGGTCGGCTTGAGATCTCCAATTCCCAACCGCTTGAAAACAGAGATGGGCATCACATTGACACTAGCCCTTAAATCGCAAAGAGCCTCGGGAAAGAGCTCTCCTCCAATCTCGCACTCAATGGTGAAACTACCCGGATCTTTCTTCTTCGAAAGTAGCTTCATTGGCAGCTCAGTGCACACAGCTTTCGCCTGCGAGATTTTCTTATCCTCATCCCCCATCTTCTTGGTGTGAACAATTGACTTTTCTTCTTTATCCTTGGGATCCTGCAATTGCGAGAGAATTTGAGGCTGTGCACGTCGGTCCGATTCTTCAAGTAGTCTCTCTAGTTCATTCACTATACATCTATGCTCTATCTCCTCGGGATTGACAACTTTTTTTCTCATTCTTGCAATGGGAGATCTCCAGCTTGATTTCCTTGGCATCCTTGCCAGTCCCGCTGCTCTGGATGATCCCGCTGCTCTGTCCCGCTTCTCAATTGAATTGTGTTACACTTTTTGCTCGGCTTCACAGCACATTGCTCTTCAAGCACCTCCCTCTTCATCAGCTTACGGGGGAATGGAGCTTTTGGGATGTATTCCCTTAGTGGAATAGGAGATTTGTATGGTTCCTTACTTGGTTGTTCATTCTCCTTGCTCATTCTCCTATCTTTTGGAGATAGAGTGCCATCGAAAATGGCATTGCATTGGCCCTTTGGATTGGCAGTAGTGTTGCTCGGGAATTGGCTCGACTTGTGCTGCGCAGCTGCTTGGTTGGCCATCTGACCAACTTGAGTCTCCAACATCTGCACCTGCTTAGACAATGCTGAAAAAATTTTCTCCATGTTGGAGATTTTGGTCCCCATGTTTGCCGAGTTTGCCTCCATCCCGGTCACCTTCACCAACACTTGCTTCATCATCTCCTCTAGTGAATCCTTCTTCGGCTCATTGATGACTCCTCCACTAGACATAGAAAATCCCGGTGGAGGTTGCAAAGCATTGTTGGGATTGCTATAGGCTAGATTCGGGTGTGGGCGCCCTCCTGGCTGATATTGCTGCTGAAACTGCTGCCATCTGTTGTACATTCCTGGCTGTACCTTCTAAAAATTTCCATAGTTTTGGCCATTGACAAAATTTACGTCTTCTATGCCTGACGGGTCTTTCACAGCTTGCTCAGGACGTCTAACATTCAACTCACTAATTTTAGTAGTCAGCTCTGCCAGCTGCGTAGCAAACGCTGCCTGCTGTGTAACCATTGCTGCCATAGGATCAGAGCTGGATGCAGCTGCAACCTTCTTCAATTGTATTCGCTCAGATGGCCATTGGTAGCTCGTAGAAGCCATACTATCAATAATGCTCCATGCTTCAGAACTACTTTTCTGGAGTAGAGAGCCACCTGCAGCTGTATCCATGTGCATCCTTGTACGCTCCCCGCAGGCATTGTAGAACATTGTCACAAGCGTGCCTTCATCAAATCCATGGCTTGGGCACTTTCTGAGCTTTTCCTGATACCGCTCCCAAGTCTCCGCTAGCTTTTCTCCATCGTACTGTTGAAACTGCACGATGTCCATCTTCAGTTTCAACATCAGGCCAGGCGGATGAAACTTGCGTAGGAATGTATGAGCCAAATCCTCCCACACGATATTCTCTCCCAGCTGCAGCGTATGATACCACGACTTCGCCTTATCCCACAGTGAGAAGGGAAAAAGACGAAGACGGATAATGTCATCAGGGACACCATTCATCTTTACCGTGCTACACAGCTCCAGGAAATGCGCCAGGTGCGCATTAGGGTCTTCAATCGCTTGTCCACCATATTGGCTCTGTTGGACCATCGTGATCAAACCCGTTTTGCAGCTCAAAGTTGTTAACGTTCACTCGTGGAGGCTCCTGATACACATACTGTGGAATGAACGCTTCATTGATGGCTGGTTGCTTCTGAGCCTCTTTAGCAGCTTGAGCGTCCAACAGCTGTTGCAGCTGCTCCTGTAGAGCACGAATCTGTTCATTAGTAGCCATCGTATGCAGTGCCTAAAAAAACAAAACGAGAATTAGAAAAATAAAAAAAATAAAAAGGAAAAGTAAACGCCTAAAGTACTACTAAGTCCTATCGGAAATATTAAAGAAACTTCTAATCAGTCCCCGGCAACAGCGCCAAAAAGTTGATCACTAAATTCTTAGCAACAAAAACTGCAACTAACACAGGTAATTGTAGCAAGTAATAAGTAACCGAGTATCGTATCCACAGGGACTGACACAACGAAATAACTTTAGCTATCTCCTAAACAGACTATAACAGTAGACAGACAACAGAAAGTAGGAAGGTTTGATTAGCACTAAATTCAAATAACAACAAATAAAATAAGGTAAAAACTCAAATAATAAAATACTCTGACCCTATGGATGTACTTTTACTAATTAATTACATGCATTTGATCTATTGATTCAATTACCAATTTAATCCAACCCTGATGAGAGATCACAGAACTATTCACAAGCTTCTCTAACGAACACCTATGAAAGTAGATTAATTAACCCCTTTTCACATTCAAGACTCAAGGAATAAATTAACTCCCAAGCGTACACAAAGAATAGCTCCCTACAGTTTCACCTATCCCATTCAAGTGTCAAGGCTACTACTATAACATGCATTCCTGAATCGGCTGATCAATTATCGCATTCAAGACTCAAACAGAACAAGCTAAACATGTAAATTATTGGCCAAATAATTGACAAGAAATTAAGCACCAGGAATCATGAATCACAAGTTGGAAGGCCAATTTATATCAATAAATCATACACACATAATTAATCAGCTATGTACAAACCCTAGGTTCAGATTAACGAACTAGCCAGACATTGACTCATCCAAAAACACCTAACGGATGGACTCGAATTTATACGAGGTCGTCCTAGGGTGGTAAGGTGACTCAAGTCGTCTCTCAAGGAAGACTTAGCAGGGCTTCAATTGTGCTACTCACAAGTACAAAAATAAAACCTAAACACTCTAATCGGGTAGATTGGGTCTGACACTCTCTCCGATTAACTAGCGCGTAATAGAAAGAAAGCAGTAAAATTATCTAGGCGAGAAATAAATATGAAGCAATAGATCAAGCATAATAACTAGGGTTCTAAGCTAATTAATCTAGAAGCGATAAATAACCTAAAAACGTGAAGCAATATTTATCTTGGCGCATAAAGAAACAATTATCTAGGCGATGAAAACATCAAAAGCATAAATCAAATATCATTATCTAAGTGCTCGATTATCTAGGCAATGCAATAACACGAAAGCTTGTAAAGATTAACTAATCAAAATGAAGAACTTACAATCGATTCAATGGAAACAACGATCTAGCGGAATCCACAAGTATCTCCAATGTTTCTATCTACCTAAACTAAGGGAAAAAGCATAAAATCGCAGGTGGAGGCTGCTGGGGTCGGAAGTAGTGCAAGAAACCCTAAAAATCGGCTTTTAAAGCCCAAAAACGTAACTGCCGGATTTACACAGGAGCGGCGGCCGCCGTGAGACGGCGGCGCCGTGGACGGCGGCGCCGTAGGGGCCCTTCGCAGAATTCTCTCCAAGCAATGCACGGCCCGCGCCGTGGGGCCGCGGCGGCCGTGAGCCTGACTCCAAAATTTCCTCGAAATGATGCCAAACCGCTCATCAACTCCCGAATCCTGCTCACGACAGTAGTACACCCAAAAAGTCATCGAGCACGTGAAAGATAGAGCAAAAATACATGAAGCATGCTCGAATGCACAGCAAAACGACTCACGAATTCATCACAAAATAGGGCTAAACAACCCCCCACACTTAAATCCTTGCTTGTCCTCAAGCAACAATCACAACATTGACAGAAAATCCACAACGATTCTTCTTACCAAGCAGCACTAACCAATCCAAGTCCTTCAAGATATCAATGTCCCCCAATCAAGTGTTCAAAGCTAAGGTTTAAAGTACAACAACAAGGTGATACAACTCAATCCGATCAGACCCAATTCTCCGCTAAGGGTGAATTTCCTAATGCAATTTCCTTTACAATCATATCTCATTCCTTTTCATATTCTTTCACTTTTTCACAATACACTTCTCATTTTTTTTTGGGGTCAATTTATTTTCGCTCTTAATAGATGGGCCATAATTCACGAGATTGCACTTTTGGAGGTGACCCAAAATGTTCTCGTGTGGTTTCCCATGCTCATAATGAAAACATTAGAGGAGCAGAGACCCAGACTATCAGAAACTCAACAACCAACCAAACAATTCAAACAGAGACAGATATTAGGAAATTGCACTGAAAACACTCCCCTTAGCTTCTACCGGACAAATCACGTCAAAAGTTGCTCATCAGGGTGTTGCACCAAAACCTTAAACTAATTACACTTCATTGGGAACAAATCAATCAAGAAAAACAAGGATAACAAACAACACAGACACAATCCAGAATCGCCAATGAACCACTATCAACATGCGATGCACTAAAAAACAAGCAAAAAAACAAGGCAAGGGGACCATTCACCCCAACACAAGAAAGCCCAAGGACATAACAAGAAGACACCCACAGGATTTACAAATACCAACAAACGCCCCTCCCACACTTAAAATCTGGCACTGTCCTCAGTGCAAACAAAAAGAGAGGGGTGAAAGAGGAAACTTCCCTAAATACCGATCCAGTGGTGAGTCTGTAGTGTCCCTACGATGTCTGCCTCTCTCTCATCCAAAGAACAAGCAGTCTCCAACACAACAACCTGCACCAAACAACAAAAGCAACAAAACAAGACACAAAAAAAAAAACGAAAGAAAAACGAAACAAGAAAAAGAAAGAAAACATGGGTTGCCTCCCATGCAGCGCTAGTTTTAAAGTCGCCAGCCCGACTAGGAGAACCCCTTGACCAAAATCCGATTGGATCTCCAGCTGCCTTAGCGCCCTTGTAAACACATCTTCTTGAATTGCAGCTGCGGGTCCTCCAAATGAGTCCTCCATGCTCATATCCTGGGATGGTCCTCCATCCACCCATCCAAGGAGATCGAGTGACACAACCTCATCGAACTTCTCTTCCAGTAGCAAGGCAGACAGAAAGCCTTGCTCTATATCACCTTCCTCGTGCAGCTTTTCCCGAAATTCCTGCTCAATGTCAGCCTCATCCTGCAAGTTAGCGAGGAATTTCTCCACGATCTCGTCCTCCTCCTGCAGCTTATTCAAGAGTTCCTGCACAATACAATTCTCCTCCCAAGCATCAATAGTTTCAACATAAGAGCAGCTTTGAATTAAGGAAGTGAAGGGAGTAGGTTTTTCATCAAAAGTTGAGAATGTTACCGCTCTACCTGCCCCTGCCATACTCACAGTTCCCGTACTCACATCGATGCGAGTCTGGGTGGTGGCCATAAAGGGTCGGCCAAGTAGCACGAGATGCCCATTCTCGCCTCTAATCCCTTTTCCCACATCAAGGACTGACAAAATCAACCAAAACTCTAATTCCCCTAACAACCACCTCAACATCCTCTACAAGGCCCCGTGGGCTACTAATAGAGCCGTCAGCTAGCTCTATCTTCATATTCGTGCATTTCAGCCTTTTATTACCCAATTTCTCAAAAATATCAAACGGCATCAAATTGACTGCCGCGCCCAAATCAAGCATTCCAAACACCTTTTCAACCCCACCTAAGCTAATATAAAAAATAAAGCTACCTGGATCTCCTTGCTTGGGTGGTGGTTGGTCTAGTGCAACAGTGACGGGTGGCAGTGGCTCACTGGGGCATTGGGTAGCCTTGATTGCCTGCACAGTTTTGCTTCTCCATCTCCCCATGGTTATTGGGGCCTTGTCCTTGACTACCTCAACGGCATGAGCTTGATGCGGCTATTTGTCCTGGTTCGGGAACTTCCCGGTTGGCTGTTCTTGCTGCAGCTGATTCAGGGCTCCTGTTAGTTGCCCAACTGTAGTCTCGAGGTGCTTGATGGTAGCACTCTGAGCCTCCATCGCCTGTTTGCTAGCCTGCATGAAAGCTTGCATCTGATCTTCAAATAAGGGGCCTGGAGATTGGTGCTGCTGAGGTGGGTAGAACTGCTGCGGCTGCTCGAAATTCCCTTGTTGCATGGGGAACTGCTGCGGGGCTAGGTAGGATTGCTACTGGTTTTGATAACCCATAGGCTTCTGGACTTGACAAAATTGAGAACTCTGCCCATGTCCTTGCATGCGATCTTGGGTTGATCCCGACCCTTGGCTAGGGGCTTGATTCCTCCATCCCGAGTTCTGCTGATTTCTCCAACCCGAGTTGGAGCTCTGTTGCCCTTGATTCAAGATGGGCCTCTGTTCAAATTGAGGCCTCCCCGGATAGCCTTGAGCAGCATAGACCTCTGTTTCTCCTTCAGGTGTGCATTCCCCCATGCGATGGCACGCGTTGGTTCCATGACCAAAATCGCCACATATGCCACATCCTTCTGCTGGTGGCGCATGAACTGGTGGAGCCTTCACCTGGTTCATCGTGAGGTGTTGTACTTGCCTCATCAGGTCCGCTACTTGCTTCTGAAGCTCATTGTTGGGAGCTACTGCATTGGCTTCAACCCTCCTTCCTCTAACTGATTTCTGTTGGCAAGTGTTTCGAAAATCTCTTTGAGCTCATCAGCTGTCTTCCGGGCAATGTTGCCCCCTGTTGTACTGTCCACCATAAACTGTGCCGTCTGAATCAATCCGTCATAGAAGAACTGCATCAACATGACGGGTGCTAACTGGTGCTGCGGGCACTGGCGGAGGAGCTCTTGGAATCTCTCCCAAGCCTCGTGGAGAGGCTCGTCAGCTCCTTGCATGAAGTTCATTATTTGGCTCCTAATCTCTTGAGTCTTATGATTAGGGTAGTACTTGAGCATAAACTTCTCACACGCCTCTCCCCATGTGTTGATAGAGTTCGGCGGCAGGGACAGCAACCACGTTCTAGCGCGGTCCTTGAGTGCATAAGGTAAGCACTTGAGTCTCAACTGATCCTCGGTGAGCTCCAAAAGTGGGAAGGTCTGCACTTGGGTGCAGAAGTCGCGGATGAACTGTAGGGCGTCCTCACTCGGCATTCCATGAAAGAGCGGCAGCAGGTTCGAGTCGTTAGGCTTCAGATTATAGTTCCGGACCGCCGTGGGAAGCACTATCGCTGAGGTGCTAGTGTTCCCAATAACCGGCCTGGAAAAATATCCCATGTACTGTACGTTCTGCTCCGCCATGGTTTCTTGGTCAGGATTTGGTCGAGCTTCTTCTTCTCCGTCAGAGTGCAAAGAAGGTGTATCCTCAACGGCTTCCAGAATGGGGTTGGAAGCGATTCTCTCTTCACAATTTTCCTCTCGAAACTGTGATTCCACAAGACTTCTCGAACTGGACTCGGACTCCTTCTCCAGGCTTGAAAGGACCTCACGAGGTCGATGAATGTTGTCGTAGTAAGGTGCAAGCTTTCTCTTCAAGCTTCTACGTCCTTGCATACACAGCACGAACAAACAAATCAAACGCACCGGAGGGAGAAAATAACCGAGTCAAAAGAATTAAACAAAAGAAAACACGGAAAACAATGCAACACAATCAAATGCCTAAAGCCTTCCCCAGGCAACGGCGCCAAAATTTGACTCATCCAAAAACACCTAACGGATGGACTCGAATTTATACGAGGTCGTCCTAGGGTGGTAAGGTGACTCAAGTCGTCTCTCAAGGAAGACTTAGCAGGGCTTCAATTGTGCTACTCACAAGTACAGAAATAAAACCTAAACACTCTAATCGGGTAGATTGGGTCTGACACTCTCTCCGATTAACTAGCGCGTAATAGAAAGAAAGCAGTAAAATTATCTAGGCGAGAAATAAATATGAAGCAATAGATCAAGCATAATAACTAGGGTTCTAAGCTAATTAATCTAGAAGCGATAAATAACCTAAAAACGTGAAGCAATATTTATCTAGGCGCATAAAGAAACAATTATCTAGGCGATGAAAACATCAAAAGCATAAATCAAATATCATTATCTAAGTGCTCGATTATCTAGGCAATGCAATAACACGAAAGCTTGTAAAGATTAACTAATCAAAATGAGGAACTTACAATCGATTCAATGGAAACAACGATCTAGCGGAATCCACAAGTATCTCCAATGTTTCTATCTACCTAAACTAAGGGAAAAAGCATAAAATCGCAGGTGGAGGCTGCTGGGGTCGGAAGTAGTGCAAGAAACCCTAAAAATCGGCTTTTAAAGCCCAAAAACGTAACTGCCGGATTTACACAGGGGCGGCGGCCGCCGTGAGACGGCGGCGCCGTGACACGGCGGCGCCATAGGGGCCCTTCGCAGAATTCTCTCCAAGCAATGCATGGCCCGCGCCGTGGGGCCACGGCGGCCGTGAGCCTGACTCTAAAATTTCCTCGAAATGATGCCAAACCGCTCATCAACTCCCGAATCCTGCACACGACAGTAGTACACCCAAAAAGTCATCGAGCACGTGAAAGATAGAGCAAAAATACACGAAGCATGCTCGAATGCACAGCAAAACGACTCACGAATTCATCACAAAATAGGGCTAAACAGACATCGCAAAAGAAAACATAAACATAATAAATAAGAAAGAAATTGTAAAAACTAAATTATATAAAAACTGAATGAAAACGATTGTAGCGGCTTGAATCTTCAATCTTGATCCAAGCCTTAAAAACTGGAAAGCTAAAATATTCTAAAGCTATAAAACTGAAAATATGAATGTTGGTGTTCTGAATAGGTCAAAAGAGGACATATTTATAGTTTTCAGATTTCCTTCGATCACCATAGAAGTTGCCATGCAAAGTAGAATTCTAAAGGTAATAGAATCGTGTAAAATAAGGCAACTCTCCAGCTGGATGCGCGCTCTGGAAAATACTCCCACTCTTGCCTAATTCGCAGCTCTCGCCAAAGGAACGGCTATCGTCAAAGAAACGGGTCGCGCCAGAGAAATGGCTATTTCTCTGCTAACGCCAGAGGAATGGTGATTTCTCTGCTATCGCCAGAGGAATGGTGATTTCTCTGCTCTGACTTTTTACTATGGAGATTGATTTCTCTGATGTTGGCGCTTCTCTGCAGAGGAATGGGTGATTCTTCTGCTCTAGCTTCTTGATTTCTCTGGCGATTGATTTCTCTGCTCTGGAGACCAGAACACCTAGAAAACGCCAAATTCATCCAAAATTCTCCAAAATTGCATTTTTCCATCTCGAAAGCCTAAATCTCCTGCAAAGCATAGAATACACCATAAAACGCACCAATTTCCAGAATATTATCTTAAAATACGCACAAACAAACCCTTAAAAATAGAGCAATTTAAGCATAAATCACCAGCCATGGCCAAGAGAGCTCGAATAGACTTAAGCATGGCTACTGGCGAAAAAGTTTCCTCATAATCGATACCAGGTCGTTGAGTATAACCCTTCGCCACTAGTCTCGCTTTGAAGGCCGTAACCTTCCCGTCTGGTCCTCTCTTGCATTTGTATACCCATTTGCAGCCAATGGCCTCACGACCAACAGGTAGCAAACATTTCTCGTATACATCCATGGCAGTTATGGATTCATATTCAGAAACCGTACATGCTTCCCATTCAAGAGCATTCGGATCTACTAGTGCTTCTGAGTAAGTCCAGGGATCTTCTTTGACAAGCCTATCATCAACTGAATCCGTAGATTCATTGACAAACGCATATCGATTGGGCGGTTTGCCCTTTGATGCCCTCTCACTACGACGTGGCACTATTGTAGATTCAGTATCGACAGCTTGTGCGTTTTCTGATGAGACTTGGGGTACTACATCTCGCACAATTGGCTGAGTTGGTTGACTTGTCGTGCCAATGTCTTTGACCTCACCGAGGATAATTTTGCTCCTACTTTTGTGGTTATTTACATAGTCCTCTTCCAAGAATCTTGCATTAGTGCTAATAACGACTTTCTTATCCTTAGGACAATAAAAATAACCACCTTTCGTTCCTCTAGGATATCTTATGAACAACTTTACTTCAGTTCTAGGGCTCAACTTATCGGCATCCTTGTTCAGCACGTGTGCTGGACTGCCCCAAACCTGGATGTGGTTAAGAGAAGGCTTGCGCCCTGACCACAGCTCGGATGGGGTCTTTGCAACCGACTTAGAAGGCACTAAGTTAAGAATGTAACCAGCTATTTCTAAGGCATATCCCCAGAACGAAATAGGTAAAGTAGCGAAATTCATCATCGAACGAACCATTTCTAGAAGAGTCCTATTTCTTCTCTCTGCTACACCATTCTGTTGGGGTGTACCCGGTGTAGTCAACTGAGATGTAATCCCAGATTCTAACAAGTATGCTCTAAACTCGTCACTAAGGTATTCGCCACCGCGGTCAGATCGCAGTGACTTGATACTTTTACCATGTCGCTTCTCTACTTCCGCCTTGAATGTTTGAAACTTGTCAAAACATTCAGACTTGTAGCACAACAAGTAAATGTATCTGTACCTTGAGTAATCGTCAATGAAAGTGATAAAATACTCGTACCCTCCACGAGCTTGAGTGGACATGGGTCCACACAAGTCAGAATGAACCAGTTCCAACACTTCTTTGGCCCTATATCCCCTTGGCCTTGAAAGGCCGAGTCGTCATCTTTCCCTCTATGAAGGATTCGCAGACTGGGATTGGTTCTACTTGGAGAGACTCCAAGATACCATCGGAAACCAGTCTTTGGATCCTCCTTAGATTGATGTGACCCAATCTTAGGTGCCAAAGAAGAGTTTGGTTCTCCCGAGAAGAAGCCTTTCTCTTCTTTTGGTTTGTAGTCAAAGTATAAGCAGATGAAGAATAATCGAATGGACATGAAAAAATATAAAGAGAATCAGCCGCACTTCTAAATAAAACTTGACCATCTTTGATGAATACTGCACTGTCTTCTAAAAGAACAGAATATCCATACTTTCGTAACTGAATAGTCGAAATCAAGTTTTTTCAAAAACCCGGAACATAGAGTACATCTCTCAAAACCAAAACATGTCCATCAATCAATAAATTCACATCTCCAATTGAAACAACAGGTAAGCTTGCTTCATTTCCCATGGAGAGTGCCAGCTCGCCTCCACTAAGCTCCCTTGTCCGCAGGAACCCCTGCAAGGTGTAACAAACATGGTCAGTTGCACCCGAGTCAAAAACCCATTGATGGGAAGATCTCGAAACTGAGTATGTTTCTGTTACAAGAGCAGTAGAAATACCTTGAGCTTTCTTCATCATGAAACAGTCAGACTTCCAATGTCCTACTTGTTGACACTTGAAGCATTTCCCTTTCCCCTTTGGCTTGCCAACGCTTCCGGTCGGGCCTAGCTTCTTCTTGCTCCCACCTTTTGCTTGGCCTTTCTTGCCATGGGGCCCTTTCTTCTTCCTACCTTTCAGTGGAAAACTGGGCCGTATGGCAGTGGCCAAAGCCTGTGGACTCTTTCCCATGACCCCCTCGGCCGCTACCAACTCATTAAGCAGTTCATTTAGAGTGAACTTTTTCTTGCCCATTACGGCATTGAGTCGAAAGTTTTCGTAGGATTTAGGCAAAATGTGGAGAACCATGTCTACCTTAGTAGCATCCTCGATTCCTCCACCGAGCACGTCCAGCTCAATGAAATGATTAATCATTCCAAGCACGTGCTCGCGCACAGACGAACCTTCCGTCATCTTTGAAGACATGAGTTTCCTCATGAGTTCAAAATGGACTGATTGGTCCGATTCCCCAAAGAGCTCCTCGAGGTTCCTCATAATTGCAGCCGCAGTCTCCAACGACTGATGTTGTAGCTGCAACGCAGAAGACATAGTGGTCATAATATAAGCTTTCGCCATATTATTCGCCCTATGCCACCGCTTATGGACCTCTCTTTGCTCTTCGGAAGACCGAGTATGAAGGTTCGCGGGAGCGGGAGTAGTAAGCACAAACTTATACTCCTCCGCGTCTAGGACAAATCACAGATTGCGCTTCCATTCCAAAAAATTCGGACCAGTAAGCGGCTTGGCAGATAAAACATTAAAAAGCGGGGTAACAGTTATATCTGAAATATAAACAAACAAGCGCACATTAGAAAACACGTCATTGCATAAAGATTCGTAGCAATAATATTGTAACCTTTTGATAAAACAATATTATTGAAACCTCCGTTAGCCCAATCGAATTACATGCAAGCTACGTTCGTGTGGAAGTTTACGCGCTCTTCGTTTGACCAGACACCCAGTCTTTGGTCTCATTCCATTGTCAACTTATCCTTGTGACAAAATGGGACCAATAAACGGACCTTGTCTAGACCACGCAATTTCAAGAAGGGACTCCGTTGGGGAGTTGTACTTGAAATAGACGCCTAAGCTATGACCACAGTTTAATCATTTTTATGACTATCGTTTATAATCCATGGAAAACTAACCCGTGCAAGCCACGTTCGTGTGGACGTTTACACGAGAAGGTCCCACTATTCTCAAGGTTAAAATAATTAATTTTAGTCCTTTCCAGAATAACTCGCAGAAATTAATACAGGCAAGTCACGATAGTGTGAACATTCACATGCAAAACTCCCACTTATTCACAAGATTAAAATATTTTTAATTTAGAAGTTTAACCGACAAAAGCTGCAAATTAATAACGAGTGCAAGCCACATTCGTGTGGACGTTTACACCAATTATCAATTTACTTTGTCTTAAACCAACTGTGGAGGTCTATATTAATTTTATTTAAAAAATTGAATTTTCCGCTTAGCCTTTTACTTCAAAAGGTTTACAGGTTAAATCACGTTGAACCATATTGAAGGAACCATATTTTGACATATGATTCACGTCCCCGTGATCCATTTCGGATATCAAACGAATACATACAAAAATCATGTGCCTATAGCAAGAGGATGGAATCTTACTTGCAAATCCGGCAATGATCGACTCCAGTGTTGATCTTCCAACTTGTTCCCACGGCAAGACTTGACGTTGGATGTCAACGATATTCAAGTCCTCTCATTTTCCTAGGGAAACGCGCCGCCTCACTTTCTGTGTTCTCACAGATTTCTCTCTTTTTTATCTCACGTAATGCCACAAGTAATTAGAATTAGGGTTGTACCTATTTTTTATACTGGGCATTAAAACCCTAAATAATAAGCCCATCATCTAATTAAACTAAGATAAAGCCCAAAGGCTTAAGTAAGAAATAGATGGACGGACACCCCATATGGAGTGAAGTCTTTATTGGGCCAAGCGGGGATCTACTAGCTTGAATAAAGTTTGGCCTCCCAGTGCTCGATTTTCCTATTCAGCCCAGAATAAAATCGAGACACAAGTATTAATTTATTCCACTAGAAAATTAATACTGAATTACCTCTTTATTCTTTAGGTGAGTCGGGGCTAGTATTAGACTTAATTAATCCCCTTGTTTAAGATATCTGATATCTATTAATTAATTAATTCATTTGACGATCAATTAATTAATTAATTAGTCGTTTAATTATAAACGACATCTCGAGTGCTACCACTTAAACTTATTATCGTATCGGAACTAATTCCACCTGCAGAGATTAATACGATAAACTTATTGAGTTCCTCGAGAGGATATTATCATCCTGTTATTAGCAGGACACAGGTTCCTTATTGCAATATAATCGCATGTCAAATAATAATTGCTATCACCCAAAGTATCGAGTATATTGAGCTTCAAGAGAACTCTCACTCCTGATAAATCAAAGCAATAGTCAATCTATTATTCACACCGATTAATCCAACTAAGGTTAAGAATATTTAAGTCGCCGAGATCTTGATTCTTAATTAGTCAGAATATAAGAATTGTAACACCCCATATTTTTTTAGATTTATTATATAAGTTAAAATTATAGTATTTTCTTTCATAGCTTATTTTTAGATAATTACATGATAAATATAGATATGCACCATTAATTTTTCATCTAGACTATTATTATTATTATTATTATTATTATTATTATTATTATTATTATTATTATTATTATTATTATTATTATTATTATTATTATTATTATTATTATTATCATTTTCCTATTAAGATTAGAACTCTTTTATCATCTTATTTCTTTATCTTAGTAGGAGATATACATAGAATATAATTTTTGTATTTATCAAAAGCTATTTAAAAATTAGTATAAATATGAGATCTATTTCAAACCCTGAATCTCATACACACACATATACACGCAAATTCGGTCAGCTGGCTTCTTCTCTCGAATACTTTCAATCGGTACTGAATTTCTTCTCCTCTTTATTTTTTTCTTCATGTAAGATTTTTGCTAAAATTGTTTTAGTTTGATCTAAATAGTAGGCCTTCAAATGTGAATATGTGCATGTTTCCTCACTGAGTATATTTTCAATATGCTCACCCCTTATCTTTTCAGTTTTGCAGTTTTGGAGTCTAAGTGGCCATTGACGTGGAGAATGACTAGGGATAAGGATTTTACATTGAACATTTTAGTTGAACTTGTTAAGTTTTACTTTTATTTTTATTTCATGATACTACTTTAGTTTTGGAGCCATCAAATATTTCAAAGCTGCATGGTCCGTGTAGACAATTGCTTTCGTTCCCAAAAGATAGGAACGAAACTTTTCTATAGCAAACACAACTGCCAAAAGTTCATTCTCGGTAATGGTATAACTACACTGTGCTGGGTTCAAAGTCTTGGAGGTGTAGCACAACTTTTTTTCCCTTTCTTCTGCCCAGTACTGCCCCAACTGCATGGTTGCTGGCATCACACATAATTTCGAACGATAGGTCCCAAACCGGAGGTTGGATAATTGGGGTTGACACTAACTTGTCTCTCAAAATTGTGAATGCCTCCTTGCAATCATCATCGAACTCGAACGGTAGATCCTGTTACAACAGTCTGGTCATGGGTTGAGCAATCTTGGCGAAATCTTTGATGAATCGTCGGTAGAACCCTGCATGACCAAGGAATGCCCGTATGTGCTTTATCGTTGTTGGGTAGGGCAATTTGGCGATAGAGTCAATTTTTTCCTTATCCACTTCGATTCCCCTCTCCGAGATCACATGGCCCAGCATGATTCCTTCTTTTACCATAAAATGACACTTTTCATAGTTAAGAACCAGGCTTGTATCCACACATCTTTTTAACACGAGCTCTAGATGATTGAGACAAGTGTCAAACGAGTCTCCGTATACGATGAAGTCATCCATGAAAACTTCAATACAATTCTCAAGTAAGTCGGAGAAGATGCTCATCATACACCGTTGAAAAGTTCCCGGTGCATTGCATAGCCCAAATGACATTCTTCGATATGCGAATGTTCCAAATACACAAGTGAAAGTGGTTTTCTCTTGGTCTTCATATGCCACAAAGATTTGCATATACCCGAAATATCCATCCAAAAAGTAGTAATAGGCATACCAGCTAGTCTCTCGAGCATCTGGTCAATAAATGGTAATGGGAAATGGTCCTTCCTTGTTGCCTCGTTCAGCTTCCTGTAGTTAATGTAAACCTTCCATCCAGTTTGCAAACGGGTGGGCACCAGCTCGCCTTGGTCATTCTCAATGACCTGTATTCCTGACTTCTTCGGTACGACATGGACGGTGCTCACCCATTGGCTATCGGAGATGGGATAAATAATTACCAATTCCAAAAGGTTCAGGATTTCTTTAAGTACCACCTCCTTCATAACTGGGTTCATCTTTCTTTCTGAATCTCGGACAGGTTTGGTTCCTTCCTCCAAATAGATGTTGTGCATGCACTCCGTTGGACTGATCCCCTTGATATTAGCCAAGGTCCAACCAATGGCTTCCCTGTTCTCTCGTAAGACTCTGACTAGACGTTCTTCCTGTACAAGAGTTAGATTTGCGCTAATGATGACTTGATGTAACACCCCGCATTTTACCTATTTATAAATATTTTGAGATTTATTTTTAAGAGCACCGAGATATAAAAATAATCTTATGATGAGATGAGATATCCCATTAGTATGAGCTATTATATTTTCGATGATGAGACTAGTAAATGAAATACTTTGAGGAAATAAGGATGTATAGAGTTAAAAATTTTCTTTCCTTTCTTTAGTTAGGTAGCAGCTCTGGCGTATCCGAGCTCTGCTCTGGAAGCAGAGCTGATGTTGAGCCTAGCTCTGCTCTGGCTTTAAGCTCTGCTCTGACCTGGGAGCTCTGCTCTGGGTTTGAGCTCTGCTCTAGATGAAAGCTCTGCTCTGGAGGCAGAGCTGAAGTGGAGCTCTGCTCTGGTGACAGAGCTGAAATTGAGCTCTGCTCTGGCCGAGTCAGTTAGCTCTGCTCTGGCCGAGTCAGTTAGCTCTGCTCTGCCGAGTCAGTTAGCTCTGCTCTGGCGAGTTTTTAACTCTGCTCTGGCAAGTTTTAGCCGAGCTCTGCTCTGGAGGCAGAGCTGAAAGTTCGAAGCTCTGCTTTGGCAGCAGAGCTAAAATCGAGCTCTGCTCTGGAGGCAGAGCTGAAGACAAGCTCTGCTCTGGTGGTCGAGATGAGCTCTGCTCTGGTGCGGAACTGACTTTAGAGAGAGAAGTCAAAGCAAGTGGATAAATGGATAAGATATTTATGCAAGTGGATAATTAAGCATGTGTTATTATCCAATACTTGATGGCTAAGTAAATGGGGTTATATATATATAACACCTTTCTCTTTCATCCCATATAGCAGCCGTCTATTTCCTCTCTCTTTTCTCTCTCTTTTTCCATCAACACCTTCCATTGTTGGGCATAACCAAAGCTCCATAGATCAATTCTACACCATAGAAAACTCTTAAACCATGCTCAAAACATCAATATCTCCATTAATCAAAAGCTAGATTGTGATTGAAAGCTTGGTTTCAAGAAGGAGGAGCTATACTTTTCTCTTCAAACTCATAGAGTAAGCTTCTAAACACATGAATCTACTTATATCTAAGCTTTATGAGCATGTAAATGGAGGATCAAAGCATGAAAACATCACCTTATCTTTTCTTCAATATTTTCGAATATACTAGGGTTGGAAGTCTTCTAAAATTTTGTCGTCTTCTAACTAGTATATGCATGCTATTAAGGTGTTAATTATTGGTCTTTGAGTGAAAAGCATGATTTAATTTGAGTTATGGAATATTGAAGGTGTTGGGTTGTGTGAAGTTGGAAAGTTGAAGTTCATGAAGAAAGTAAGGGCTTGAGTATAAAAATGAGCTTATGAGATTGTAGCTATGATTGTTGATGGATTAAAATGATGATTAGAGATGATTGATAAAAATTATGATGAATTGGTTTGATAAGAAATAAAGTATGCTTGGCTATATGTTTAGGGTGGACTAGTTGATGAGTGAATTGGCTAGCTTATTTAAGCTACTAACTTGATTGATTTCGACGGGGTTATCGATACCCAAAAATCTTGAACATTTTATGGTAAGTATATATAAGTGTTAGGAACGTTCATGTAAAATTTGAAGTCTTTTGGACATCGTTTGATACCCTTTTAATTTATGAAACTCCAACTGCAACTTTCTACCGAAAGTGTGGAAGAAACTGATACAAGAGCCACTTTTCTAATAGGTTTCCGTGAGTTTATGGTTTCCAAATTTTTATATGAACAAGATGAACATGTTAGCTAGCTACCCACAAAATTTCAAGTTATTTTGACAAGATCTACTATTTTTTCAAAAATCAAAACTTTCAGTTGCACAAAACTGTCGAATATGGTAGACTGTAGGAAAATGGTTATATCTCCTAAAACCACATAGAGTTTCGCAACCTACTTTTTTTTAAATGAAACTAGACTTCAAGAGCTTTCAAACGGTATGAGTCCCAAACCCAGGAGAGTTCCGAGGTAAAGCAGTTTATTGCTTGAAGTTGGGACAGAGTATATGAAGTCAAGTATGGTTTTTCACAAAGTACACCTACCTTTGATTTAGTAAATTGCATGTGTTAATGGCGATAACTATACACCTTAGTAATTCATAAAAATGCTAAAGGGATATATATATGTAGATGAAACATTTTTTTTCCCGTGTTAATTTACTTAACCAAATTGGTTCTCTTGAGATATTAAAACACTTAGTAATGTCATTAAGCATTATGTGAATTATCGAGTATATATTAAAGAATGTGATATAACCTCATAACTTTAGTTTGTGATTGCTAAAGGTTATCTGGGTTTGTGTATTTAGAAGTCTTTCCTTAATGAACAGATTAACTTAAAACTTTGGTATGTGGTTGATAATGGAATCAATGAATAATTAGGAAGTATCTATTATATAATAGGATTAAGCCTTAACCTATGTGACATATCTAAAATCTCACCATTTAATCTTCATCATTTATTAATTAATTAACTATTACATTCTATATAAAGATTCATTAATCATAATAAATATAATTAATAATAAATGTATATATATAATAATATTAACATTATATATAATCTAAATTAATAAATTTTATTATTTATTTTTTCTAGATAAAAATTAGATTTACATGTTTGATAAGAAAAAAATTATAATCTATATGCGATAAATTATTTTAATTGAATGTTAGTGATTGGATGTATATTTGTTATTAATTTTATATTTCTCAATAGTGTACATATTATATGTATATGTTGCAATATATTATATTAATATATTGTATGAATATATATATATATATATATATATATATATATAATATTTATATTCTTAATTTTCAATAAAATTAATTTTAAATTAAGTTTGAATTGAGACATGCATGTATATGAAAATTATAAACGGGTCCGGTCATTGATTTACATGTTTGCATAATAATGCACAAATTCTATAAACTGATTACTTTAAAACAAAATCTTATTTTATGTCTATCAAAATAATTAAAATTTTATTTTTATTTCTTATAAAATAAATCCATACATTTTATTTATATAGGGAAGAAAAATATATTTTTCATTTCTGCAAACTTTATTTGTTTATGTTCATTTCTTAGGGTTTTTCACGTAGGAGGGTTTCCTCCCGCCGACTTCTAGGCGGCCGCCCCTCTCTCTTGCGTGGCCGGCCGGCTTTGGGCTTCGCCGGCCGGCATGATGTCTCCCACGCTTTTAGATTTTCCTCCGTTGGAAAGCAGCAAGGTGGCTAGGGTTCCGTCTTTGCGCAATGTCTCCAGCGGTGTTGTCTTTTCTAATCAAATTTCTCACGTCACTCGGATGAATTCTTTACCGTCTGATCCTCACAATGTTCAGTCGGGCATGTTCCGGGAAGGCTCCTCCTCGTATTTTCAAACGGGACCTAGGGTTTCTCAGACTTCGTGGGTTTCGTCGGGACACGCTACTACTCTGGCCACGGCTGGTTTAGAGACCAGGGTTCCGTCGATTTTGATGCATGGTTCTACTTCCAATCAGTCGACGGCGGTGTTTGACTGGAGCTTTTTGGCCAGGGCTGTCGCTCATTCTCAGACTCTCTCATCTTCGGGGACTCTCAACAGTTCTAGGGTTTTGGACATGGCGGCTGAAACTGCGGATTTTGCGCGAGCTCCTCAGGGGCTCTCTCCCATCGATTCTTGTGTAGTGGCGTCTGTTGCTGCTCTGGAGGGTGACGGTCATGGTTCTTTGATCTCCGACACCCCTCGGTTAGAGGGTCCTTCGCTGGTGGCGCACACAAACAACCCGGAGATGCTCCAACCGATTCTTCTGGATAGTAGGGTCCCTTCCACTACTTCGACAGCACAGCAGTAGTCTCGAGAGCCTCTTCCTAAAGGGAGAACGTTTGCTGATGCTCCTCCCGTGAAGTCGTTTGCCGAGTCTCTTTGGCAATCTTCAGGACGTCCCGCAGACGTCCCGGCTCATGATTTTACGGTTCTGACACCCAAAATGGTGGACGATAGGCCGTGCCTTTCTATTTCCTCGGCTTTCCGTCAACGGCAAATCAAATCCTTTCAGCATGCTATTCATGGGAGGGTTTTCCTTCGCAAAGGCGATTCACCAAGATTTGCGGCGGATCTTTTTACTGAGCTATCTATCCTCTGGAAAACGTCGTCCTCGTGGCAGGTTATCCCTCTGGGCAAGGGATATTTCACGTTGAAGTTCTCGTCACCGGAAGATTATGCTTTGGCTTTCGCGAATTCTGTTTGGCGTCTTCGTGTGGGGATCCTTTTCCTTCAGGCATGGACTCCAAACTTCAATCCGAACAAGATTGTTTCTTCTGCTGCTCAGGTTTGGATCCGTATCTATAATCTCCCGCATGAGTTTTGGCATCCTGAAGTTCTCTCTAGGTATAGCTAGGCATGTTGGCACTCCTATTCTTGTTGATGGCATGACTGCTCGGGCTTCAGTTGGTTATTTTGCTAGGGTGTTAGTTGAGATGAATGTGGCCCTGGAAATTCCTGAGTCTATTGATGTGCGATGTGATGATGATATTTATGAAATTGAGTTTGGTTATGAGAATTTGCCATACTTCTGTAGTCTTTGTTCTGCGATTGGCCATGCCACTGATGACTGCAGGAAATCGGGCATTGAGCCTGCCTCTCCGACTAAACAAAAAGTACAGGATAATAGTTTGCGGGGCAGGAAGCATAGCAATAGATCTCGACACTGGAAGAAAATTAGGAGCTGTTCTCGACAACACGCGGCACCTTCTGCTGCTAAGCTGGATAACCAGGAGGAGTCTTCACCCAGATGTGACGTCACTGTTGGGAAGAATTCTGTGGAAAACAGAAATCGGTTTGAGGTGCTGGAGGGTATGGAGTTAGAGAATGAAGACAATATGGAGTCCTTAATGAAACCGGTTCAGAATCGGCCCTTGGATGCTGCTCAAGCCTGCAAGGAGGACACGGTTGTTTTCGGAGGATTCTGACAGATCCGTGGATGAGGAGATCATTGCTGACGATCGCGAGGCCGCTAGCTCGGCAAAGCGACCTCAGAGGGAGGACACGGCCGGGTCTGAGGATTTACAGTCAGCCGTCGTTCCGTCCATGGACATGGCAGATGTTTCTGCATCTCGGTCGGTCATTGAGCCTACACTTTCTGTTCCGGAGGAGTTGGCTAGTCGGATTAGCAAATTAGAAGAGCAGGTCAGTCAGGGGATGCAAATGCTCGTTGACAACCCTAAGCGTCGACCGGGTCGACCTAAAAAGGGTATGGAACGTACGCAAGATCCGCCGAATCCGATTGACAGTATCAAAAATCGGCTCAGGAATAAGGGCGCCGTTCTTGACACTCCGTTACCAGTGGAGTTCTTGAATAAAGCGCCAAAGGCTCAGTCTGGAGGAGCGCTTGGGGTCCGCTCTTCTGCTTCAGACGCAGCTAGAGCTATGTCAGCTGTAGTTTCTAAGAGATGGGGAGATATGCTGGATGACGACGACTCGTTCTACGAGGACGATCAATTCTTCTCTTAGTGTTGTTTTGGTTTTTCGTTGCTTTGTCGTTTTCTTTCGTTTGAGCTCTCCTTTTGGAGGCTCGGCCCTTAGTCTGCGTTTGTGCTTTCAAGGGTTTTGTTCTTTTCTTTTTCAATAAAATTTCTATTTCAATAATAATAATAATAATAATAATAATAATAATAATAATAATAATAATAATAATAATAGATAAATTATGAAATTAGTAATGCATAAATGAAGAATTTAGATAAAGAACAATAGAGGATATGATGTTAAAATATATTAGAAATATTTAATCATGTATCAAATTTATAATAATCTCAATCGAGTGAAGAATTCATATAAATCACCTCATTTCACATTGAGTATTTTTATAAGATTTCACCAAAATAAAACTTATACAAGAATAAGCTCTTGCTCTCCAAATTAAAAATCTACATTTAATTGGCGGAATGATTGAGACTAATACAATTTGAATTGTTTTGTCAATTTAATTTGACCAAATTTATTTAATTAAATACATGGTCTAATTAATTTAATTTGAAAAAATAAACTGGTTTGATTAAGTAAATTATTTCTTCAATTTAATTTGATTATAAAATAATATTTTATATAAAATTTAAAAATAAAATTTGGATTCAACATAAATTTTTTATGAAAATTTATCAATTAAATTACTAAATAAATTAATACAATTTGAATCTCGTGTCAACTTTCTTAAGCTACACACGAGATTATTTTTAAAACTTAGTTATGGTCTTTCAAACTTCAAACGAGATAATGTTCACGAGTCAATTTTATTCTTTCAATTTTCAGACGGAATGATGCTTGAAACTCAAGATTTGAAGATAATTAATGTTCACGAGTCCATTTTATTCTTTCAAATTTCAAACGAAATGATGCTCGAAACTCAATTATGATATTTCAAGCTCCACATGAAATAATGCACAAAAAATTGTCAAGATTTTTCAAGCTGCATACAAGATGATGTTTAAAAGTTAGTTATGATCTTACAAGCTAAAGATAATAATGATCTTTAAAGCTACACACAAGATAATTCTTGTAACTTAATTGTGGTCATTCAAAGTTCAAATGAGATGATACTCACAAGTTAAATTTGTTTTTTTAAACTCCAAACGAGATGATTCTTGGAACCCAATTATAATATTTAGAACTAATAATGCATAAAAGTTTGTCAAGATTTTGTCAAGTTCCATACAAAATGATGTTTACAAGTTAGTTATGATGTTAGAAGCTCCAAATCATACAATTTCACAAGTCAACTTTGATTTTTAAAGCTCCAGATAGTGATGTTAAACAAACTTGACGCATAAAAGTTCATTTTTTGTATTTTAAGATCTAGACGAGATGATACTCAAAAGTCAGATGTTCAAACGTTAGTTGTCGTCTTCCGAAATTTAGATTATGATATGATCCTACAAGGTTCAGACGAGATGATGCTCAGATGAAATAAAATTTTCAATATCTATACATTTTTCAAAATATTATTAAATAAAAATCTACATAAAAAAATATTTATTATTCTAACAAAATGTTAACATTTAATTGAGGAATATGATTCAAATTAATATAATTTCAACTATATTATCTTAAATTAAATAAATTTCTAAATAATTTATATAATAAGTTAAAATAATTTCCCGTCGAATTTCGACGGGTTGCGCACTAGTTATTATAAGAGTGTTTTGGTTACAAAGAGTGATTAGTTACAAGGAAACAATGAGAAGGGAAGACTAGTACTTAGATGAGAATAGAAAACCTAGTGAGGATTTGTCTGATTGACGTTTATTTTATTACATGAATCGTCTATGTCAAGATGATATCTGAAGACACGAGTCAAGGGCATAAGTAGGATTTTTCCGAAGTACGAGGACCAAAGCTAAGATTTCCAGGTGGACATTACTTTCTAATACCCCTATTACTAGCTTTCTAAATGATGATTTTGATGATGTCTATAAGTTTTAAGATGATAAATTGATGTTTGAACTAATTAACTTGCCGAATTTTGATGACGACGAGCCTGTATGTTACCCTCTACGGATGAAACGATTTCGGGTCCTGCCAAAGGCGGGATTGTGTACACGGAGGTAACTGTGAGCTGTATACCGGGTTGGCCGGTCAGAAATGACCGTGAGCCGACTGTCAGGTCGGCGGTTACGGTGCTTGAGAAGGAGGCCTACTTCTCAGTACCATGATGATGATAAGTTGTAGAAGTGGTACTACATGTTAAGTATTTATGACTGCAGTCTATTTTTCATTACTTTATGATGCTTATAATTTATCAATTGCTTACACAGGTTCTTTTAAAGAAAATCCCCTGTGTGATGTATAAATGGCAAGTTAAATGCATAGCTCTAAGAGCGAGCTTGTTTATTTTCGGCTTATGTCCACTGAGTATTTTATACTCAGCCCTGCATGTATTTCTAAATGTGCAGGATGAGCAAAGAGACAGATTGGGGGATCGCTGGAGGGCTGTTGTTCATAGACGACCTTTTTAGTACCGTATTTTACTCCTATACGGTAGTGTGATTAGTTGAAGACTAGCTATGAACTTAATTAGGATTGTTACTCTCGGCTATATGTCTTCATACATATAGTCTGATCACGTTATGCTGTGCTACCCTGAACATTATGAATCATTGTAAATATTTAACTATACTCCCTTTTGTTTTCGTTGACTAGAACCTTGATACATTTGAATGTATGAAGCCGACCATGTTTCTATTAAGTTTGATGATATTTTATTGCTTTAACTTGAATTATTAGTAACTTCCGCTTGATGAGTCTTCTAGTTCGCTTGTTTTTACCCTATCATTTTATTAGTCGTATCGATACCCAATCTACGCTATCACTGGCTAGATGTCGGGCTGCGACAGAGTGGTATTAGAGCAGGCGTTTGCTCTGAGTTTCATTTTTGATTAAGTTCAAACTCCTTGATTGAGTTAAACTTTCACAATTGAGCCAAATGATTGATTTCAACTATCCTTGAGTTGAGTAAATCTTTTGATCTCATTTACTCATGAGACTAAATCCTACCTTGAGATTGAGTCTAGCCTACCTTGAATCCTTAGGCTAGAGTGAAAGTAAGATTGAGAGTAAGTCTAAAACAACACCTCAGTGCCCCATCTCCTCCGGCTTATCGAGGTAAGAGTTATTACTTTTGTACTGTGTTTATATTGTTATGATGTACTAACAAGATATGTAATGTTTTGATGGATGGAACTGCTTGAGGTGATGGAATATGATGTGAGCCAGTAGTTTTGGAATAAATGGAGAAATATTGAGGCTAGAATAGCCAATGCACCACCGTACCAAACGAGATTGAGTATGTCATTGTTTGAGATATATCAAGTAAGTTCTTTATCCTTGATGTGATAGAAATTAGAATTTTATTTCAGGATGCAGCGACATTTAGAAGAGATGATGTGTCGATGGTTTCGAGATATTAGGCCGCAAGAGGGTGACACATTGGGTGAGTTTGTAGCACATTATCATAGACGATGGCCAAAGACTACCGCATATGGGATTGATGACGCGACAGCTATCACCCTTTTGATTCCACTGTTACCACCTGGATGGCAGGATTGGGCGGCTTCCCTGGTGCCGCAGTGTATCGTTAGGGATGAGTTTGGACGATTCGAGCATGCAGATTTTAGGGGTTTTGTAGCGATGATTAGTCACCGCTACTTTGTATTTGATGATCCCCCACCACGACCTTATGATGCACCCCCTCCTCCGACAGATCCTTTTTCAATTTTACCTGCACCCCCAGTTGATGAGGTTCCGTATATTCCGAAGCCATTCGTGCCTGATGAGGCCGTTGCTTTTGAGCCCATTGTCCCGGATTCTGCTGTTCCAGAATCGGGTATTCTACAGACTGGATCGCCATACATGGACTTTGATCCATTTCATTATTTGACATTGATACCTTTTCCCAGTGCTGATCTGCCTCCTTGGGAGCCGGCCCCAGCGACAGCACCATTATCATTGCCTCATTCAGAGGTTATACCACCTATTCCATCTCCGATGCCTTGTACTGAGTATGTGCCTTTTGATCCTTACCCGAGGGTTACTCCTCTACCTGAGCCTGGCACACTTGAGTTTCAGCATTATATGCATCCTATTCTATACCCACCATCCAGAGATGCACAGGAGGGACCGTCTCATCCAATTCAATTTGATAGTGATGATGAGGACCCAGACGAGGAGACGCCAGAGATGACAGTTGGGCATGGACAGACCCGACCACTACGGCGTCGGACCACTGCTGATGGAGTCGATGTATGGGAGCCTATTCCGGAGCCACCTGTTTGTTACCCGATGGTAGACACAGATGTTGAGGATGAGACAGAGGATGATGATGATAGTGAGGAGACCGAGCCTAGTGAGGATGAGGAGATTGAGCCCAGAGAGGATATGACAGTAGATGATGCGGGAAGTAGAGTATGTGGAGATGCTTTCGGTGGGACTGGATGGGTCTGAGTGAGAGTAGCTACATATGATGATAGGATGGAGATACTTATATGAAGATAGATGTATATAGATAGAGATGCATAGTATAGTGTGTATATCAGTATCTAACATATATAGATGCCTAGTACGTATGACGACCATTTTGATAGAGCGTCATAGTATGTATTAGGGACTCTTTGCTGTATATATCCCTTTTTGTAAAAGTCCTCGTAAGAGGCAATTTTCATATATATATATATATGATGATGACCCGAGGGTCTTTTATAAATAAGAGTTTTATTTTATGCTTTCATATTATGATGTTAAATACAAAAAGAGATTTTCCACTAAGAGATATAAATGTTATAGAGGTAATATGATGTTGAGTAAGAACCCTAAGATTGATAATTTAGAAGAACTAGTTTTAAGAGTTGACGTATGTTTCTTTTTAAGAATGCCGCCAAGAAGAAGATATAGAAATCAAGAAGAGGAAGATGAGGAACAAAGAGAACCTACGCCACCACCACCCCCTCCACAGCCAGAAAGGAGAATAGAAGAACTCTTTTTGAGGCAAAATCCACCAACATTAAATGGATCAGGAGATCCCGCTGAAACCGAGGAGTGGATTCGAAGTATGGAGAGAATTTTCAGATTCCTTAGATGTAACGACGCTGAGCATCTTATGTGTATGTCGTATCAACTTAAGGGATCCGCAGATTTCTGGTGGGAAGCGAAACAGAAAACGATGAACGAGGAGCAAATAACAGCTCTTACGTGGGAGCAATTCAAGAAGCTCTTTGCGAGAAATACTTACCCCGAAGCTATCGAAAGAAGAAAGAGATGGAGTTTATAAATCTGAAGCAAGGGAATAAGACGGTAGCCGAGTATGATCGACAGTTTTGCGATTTGGCTCGATATGCACCATATCGAGTAGATACGGACGAGAAGATGTCAGAGCTATTTTGCTCTGGACTAAAACAAGAGATACGAGTTGTCTTGGCAAGTCAGAGTGCGCTGTCATATGCTGAAGCTTTAAATCGAGCATTGGATATGGAACTGGCAATGCAACCAGAAAAGACGAGTCAAATTTCTATATCCCAGTCGAACCCGAACCCTCAGAAGGGAAATCAACCTTTTTCGGGACAGGGACAGAAAGGAAAGAGGAAATGGGAAGACCGAAGTCAAGAATTTAAAAAGCCATGGCAGTACCAGAATGTACCACCACAATTTCAAAATAGAGATAAGCGACCTTATGCTGGACCTCCGGCAACACCACACGGACCTCGAGGGATACCCCCTTGTCCGAAATGTAACAAGCTACATCTGGGAGAATGCAAGAGTGGAACGAACAACTGCTATACCTGTGGAAGGGCTGGACATTATTCAAATCAATGTCCCAATCGTCAGCAAAGTGGAGGCGGAGGGCGACCAAAACAGTTCCAGCCACAGCTTAGGGCTATGGAAGGATATCTACCGTTACCGCCGCCACAGCACCAACAACAAACTTACCGACCAGCTCAGGCGGGAAGGCGACCTCTAGCCCCGCAGGCGAATCAACGACATCATCAGAGAGTGTTTGCCATTGATCAGAAAGCGAAGGATGGGAATCAAGGAAATTTAGCAGGTATGGATGAGTTAAAAGGAGTACCCATAGTAATATTATTTGATACTGGAGCTTCAGCATTCTTTTATCTCCATTCCGTGCGTGGATACGTTAGAACTGAACGTAGAACCTGCTCCACAACATCTAAGGGTAACCACTCCCATAGGCAGAACTTTTACGGTTTCACGTGTGTGTCCTAACTTAGAATTTAAGTTTGGATCAATGCAGCTTAAGGCTAGAAACCTGAGGGTAATGCCTATGTGGCATTTGGACATCATATTAGGAATGGATTGGTTCGAGGAAAACCACGCGATGATACAATGTAAGGAAAGACGCATATCATTTCAACCTCCCGGCCAAGAGTCTACCTCTTTTATTGGCATTGAGAGGAAATGGAAAAAGACGCCAATCATCTCAGCGCTACAAGCCAAAAAGCTTTTGGAGAGGAATGATACAACTGCGTACGTTGTATACTTAAATCAAAACGAGGAATCAAAAGCAAACATAGACGACGTGTCAGTTGTGCGGGAATATCAAGACGTTTTTCCTGAAGCTTTGCCAGGGTTACCACCCGATCGGCAACTCGAGTTTACGATCAACCTTGAGCACAGAGCCGCACCAATATCAAAAGCACCTTATAGAATGGCACCGGCAGAGTTACAGGAATTGAAGCTCCAACTGCAGGAATTGTTGGACATGGGTTTCATTCGACCCAGTGTTTCCCCATGGGGGGCACCAGTTCTTTTCGTCAAGAAGAAAGATGGCAGCTTGAGGTTATGCATCGATTATCGTGAGTTGAATAGGGTGACGCTGAAGAACAAGTATCCGTTGCCCTGGATAGATGACCTGTTCGACCAACTACAGGGAGCGAATACTTTTTCGAAGATTGACTTAAGATCGGGATACCATCAATTGAAAATACGGTCAGTGGATATTCCAAAAATAGCATTTCGTACAAGATATGGACACTATGAGTTTATAGTAATGCCTTTTGGACTAACGAATGCCCCTGCTGTGTTCATGGACCTCATGAACCGGGTTTTCCACGAATACTTAGATAAGTTTGTGGTAGTTTTTATCGATGATATCTTTATTTACTCGAGAAGTAACCAGGAACATGAAGAACATCTAAGGATCGTGTTAGAGAAATTGCGAGCTGAGAAACTTTACGCTAAGTTTAGTAAATGCGAGTTTTGGCTTAAGGAAGTCAATTTTCTGGGCCACATCGTTTCTGCAAGGGGAATTGAGGTAGATCCAACAAAAGTACAAGCTGTACAAGAATGGAGATCACCAACTACGCCTCATGAAATACGCAGTTTTCTATGGTTAGCAGGTTATTACCGAAGGTTCATTGAGGGCTTTTCAAAAATTGCTAAGCCAATAACGCACCTGCTAAAGAAGGATGTCAAGTATGAGTGGACTGACGCGTGTGAGCGAAGTTTCCAAGAATTGAAGAAGAGACTCACCACTGCTCCAGTGCTAGCTGTTCCAAGGGCAGATAAAGAGTACGCTGTCTACACATATGCGTCAAAGAATGGTCTAGGATGTGTACTTATGCAGGACGGAAAAGTGATAGCTTATGCATCACGACAACTTAGACCACACGAGATGAATTACCCGACGCATGATTTAGAATTAGCAGCAGTGGTACACGCGTTGAAGATATGGAGACACCATCTTTATGGAGTACGGTGCGAGATATACACCGATCACAAGAGTCTCAAATATTTCTTCGAGCAAAAGGATCTCAATATGCGACAGAGAAGATGGCTCGAGTTAGTAAAAGATTATGATTATGGAATTAATTATCACCCTGGAAAGGCTAACGTTGTAGCTGACGGTTTGAGTAGAAGTAATCAAGTAGAATTGGGATTTCTCCTTACCCAAGAAAAGGACTTGATCAAAGAATTCGAGAGGATGAACATAGAAGTTATATTACCACCACAAACGACAGAGGTCGTATTGGCCACATTGAGTATTGCACCGGATTTGCGATCAAGGATTATCGCGGCGCAACGAGAAGATGAGAAAATGGAAAAATTGCGTATGAGGATTCGAACTGAGAGAATAGAAGGTTATCAAGAAGCGGCAGACAATGCCATCTTATACGAAAGAAGATTGTGTGTGCCTAATAAAGATGAGTTGAAGAATGAAATTTTGAGCGAAGCTCATGACACCCCCTACACCGCACACCCAGGAAGCACGAAGATGTACCAAGATCTGAAAACTAGGTTTTGGTGGGAAGGAATGAAGAGAGAGATAGCAGCTTTCGTAGAAAGATGCTTGGCATGTCAACAAGTAAAAGCACTACACCAAAGACCCTATGGCAAACTACACCCGTTAGAGATTCCCGAGTGGAAGTGGGATCACATAGCTATGGACTTTGTCACTAGATTGCCGAAGTCGAAAAGAGGAAACACAGCCATTTAGGGTAGTCATTGATAGATTGACGAAGAGTGCCCATTTTATACCTATATCGATTACTTATGGATCTGACAAGCTAGCTCAGATCTATGTGCAAGAAATAGTACGATTGCATGGAGTACCGATGACGATCACATCCGACAGAGATTCCAAATTCACCTCACGGTTTTGGATAAGCATGCAGAAGGAGTTGGGTACTAAATGGAATTTTAGTACAGCTTTTCATCCTCAGACAGACGGACAATCTGAAAGGACTATACAAGTTCTGGAAGATATGATCAGAACTGTTGTACTAGACAAAGGAACCCAATGGGAATAAGTTTTGCCCTTAATTGAGTTTGCTTATAATAATAGTTTCCAGTCAACTATTAACATGGATCCATATGAAGCCTTGTATGGGAAGAAGTGTAGATCTCCGCTCTATTGGGACGAAGTAGGAGAAAGAAAGATACTTGGACCTGAAGCAGTAGAAGAAATGATTTCTACCGTGCGACAGATTCGTCAGAGAATCAAGGAGGCCCAAGATCGTCAAAAGTCCTACGCAGATGACGGAGCTGTCGTTTGAGCTTCGTGCAAATAATTAATCCTGTGCCCACAACTAGACTAGCTAGTGGTAAGTCCAGAGTCGAATCCACAGGGAACTGAGCAGTAACTTCTCCTGCAAGGGTGTCACTAAAAAAGGTTTTGTTTTCCGTGGTGTTCTGACCAAAGCGTGGTTTTGGGCAGAACGGGGTTTCCAACTTAAACTGAAATAACAAAGTAGATAAATCAAATAACAAAATAATTCTGACTTGGGTTTGAATCATTAAACATGAATTTACACTCGATCATTGGTGCAAAGATTAATCACTATATTCACATACCAGTGGTTATAGGCATAAGAATTGTTGTGCCCCTATTGTCACTTGTCACGCACACAACAAACCTCTGCCCAATCTATCCTTTCAGTTTATGATTCCTTAGAAGGGTCAGCTAATGGAAATCAACTACCCCGGACAACATCCACGCTCTCTGCGATGGCCTATCGCTAGTTGTGCTTTGCCCAGAATGCTTTAAGAACTAGATAGACCCACTTGACTCTTACGCCGATATTTCACAGCAGTCACGGCTCCAACACCAGTTGTACTATTTTGGAGGTCGATGGCAACTCGCCTTTTACCCAAATTATTACTTGTGACCAAAACTCCCTAGTTAACTAGTGATCAATTAATTAACCAAGTTATTCAAGTCTTATTGGAATCAAACCTAGTGTATCGGGAATATGTTCATATAGTTGTTATGTTCAAATTAGACCTCTCAAGTTTATTCATTCATGCTTAGATCATCTTACCCAAATCAGAATATAAACTTAGCCAGACATAAAGTAAATAACACAAACAGAAGATGTAAAGGAAAACATAACTGGAATTGAAATGACTTAAATGAAAATGAAAGTACCTACGGCCGAAAGTGCCGTGCAAAACATAAAACAGTAAAGTACTAAGAAATTGCCCACAGCCTGGGTTAGCTATATCTCTCAAAACGATGCACAACAGGACGGAATTTCGGCACCCCTAGCTTGTGAAGCTCTTCGGGTATTTATAGGAGTCATTAGGATTTTAAGGCCCAGCCCATGACTTGCGGCCGGATCCATGCAATCATGGAGATGCGTATCCTTTTTCAGACCTAATCTTCGTGAAGATATGTTTCCTTTTAGATAAGGCTATGGATTGGCCTTATCGATCTCTTTTGGATAGCTACCGCCTTCCTCCTTTCTCGGACTCCCACTTGCTCTTCTTCTTCGTCTGTCTGTCATGCCTCTGTCTTTTCTTTCCTTCCTGGCTCCTCTCTCCTGCCAGCTCTCGTGCGGTACTTCTGGGCATAAGGTAAAATCTTTCTTCCACAATCCCTTTGCTTCTGGCACATACCTCTTTCACGAGAGGTGACAGCGTTTTTGACCCTTGGAGTGCTTCAGAGAATTTTGCTGCTCGGATGATCTCTCTGGTCAGAGGACTCTGTTATCGTCAGAGGAATCGCTTTTCCGCTAGCTTCCAGAGATTCCAGAGGAATCACTTCCCTTCTGGCGAAACATCCAGAGGACTCACTTCCCCTCTGGCGAAGCATCCAGAGGACTCACTTCCCCTCTGGCGAAGCATCCAGAGGACTCACTTCCCCTCTGGCGAAGCTTGGCTTCTCTGCTCTGGTCGACTCCTCTGCCAGCTTGACTTCTCTGTTCGGAGGATCCCTCTGGTCGAAGCTGACTCCTCTGGCAGCTTGACTTCTCTGCTCTGGCGGTCAGAGGACTTGCTTCCCCGCTGGATCCAGAGGAATGATCTCTACTCTGTCGTTCAGAGGACTTGTTTCCCCGCTGGATCCAGAGGAATGATCTCTGCTCTGTCGTTCAGAGGACTTGTTTCCCCGCTGGTAGCTTGACTTCTCTGACAAAGCTGATTCCTCTGCTCTTACGTCCAGAGGAACGGATCTCTCTGGCGCTTCGTTGTGAATCCTCTGATACTCCATTTCTCTGGCGTTTTGGCTTCTTCCACGCAAGTTGGTTCCTGTCATTGAACTATGCCCTCCCAGGCGACCAAACCACACAAACACACGGAAAAAGACTCGATCTAGACTTAAAACAAACACAAAAACAGAGCACAAACCTGGGCTCATCACACGCACACACTTTAAACACGATTGTCCTCAAGCGTGCATGCATGAATTCGCCCAGGAAACAGACACGAACGAAAAAGACACACAAAACATAAAAACACACAGCATGCTAAACTCTCTCAGTCCAACAGTAAAATGAAGATCAAAAAGAAACAACAAGTAGCTGGATCAAACAATCAGAATTTGCCATCAGTTGAGTCAAGATCGGGTTGTGGGCATAAGGATGTTCCTCCCATTTCACTCTTTCTCTCAAGTGTTTAGGCTCGTGTTTACACTCCGGACATCTTGATTGGGTTCTGACCATAAGCTTGCCTATCTTCTACTATCTTCCCCTTTAGTCAAAGTCCTAGGTGCATCTCATTAGGTCTTTCATGGGTTGTAATGTGGCTTAAGGCATAAGGTGAGGATTTTTGGTACGAGGCTAAGGTCATACTGAACTTCATTCTGGGCAACTGGCTTCCCAAATTCTTTTGATCCTTGCCTATTCTTACGGGCCTAAGCACATTCTTCCCTTTATTCTTCATCTCTTTTTTTCTTTTTCTCTTTCCTTTTCTTTTTATTTCTTTTTTTTTTCTCTTTCTGGACTTTTCTCTGTTTTGGGATTTAGATTTCCCATTTTGCATTTTCTTTGCACTAGTCCTGCCCATAGAATCCATTACACCATTCTCCCCTTCTTTATGTTTTGCCCTTAAGTTCAGTTTTTGACCGGGAAGGCTCAAATCTAGGCAAATTTATAAGTGAATTCAAAAGAATTATTAAGCTCAAAAGGGTCGCAAGTGATAGATTCAGGGTTTGTCAGTTTGGCTTAGTGGGCTAAAGAAAGAATATGCCTAAATCATTCAATACACCTAGACCGTGTACACAGGGTTCGACCAAGAATCAAGGCAAGTTCTAGCATTCCCCTTAATCAAGATGTCAAAAATCACACAATGAAAGAAAGAATTGTTTTGGCATAAAGTAACAATTTAAAAGCTCAAATCCTCACAAGGTATGCCCAATTCCCTATCCATCGTCCTCAACTACATACGACATAGAGTTTGCTTAATCTTACTCACACAATTGCACTTTCAAATCATCAGAAACTGAGAAACCTCGAACGTACACCATGCTTGACACAAACTTAAAAACACAAAAAGATACCGGGTCTTCCCTCCCACTCACACACTTTGCTTTAAGGCAAAGGGTGCGAGAACAAAGATTACCCGGTAAAGCAACAACAGACGCCTTGGCCCCCCACACACACACTTTGCTTTGGGCAAAGTGGGTGTGTAGAGGGGGTCAAGGAAAACACAAACTAAAAAAAAAACGAACAAAAGACAAAAACACCAACACAAACGATCAAACACAAATCATGCAGACGCAACAAAACAAAACAAACTAAAAACTAAACATCCTAGGGAGGGTAGAATTCAAGGAGCAGGTGCAGGTGGATACCTGAACCCTTGATACTTGAAAAAGGCCAGGAGGGCCTTCTGGGTTGCCGCCAGTGCTTCTTGGGTCTCGATTATCCTGTTCTCAATCCTTTCCAGCCTATCTCCTTCCTCCTCTTCCGACTCTGACTCCTCCACCTTTTCTTTTCCTTTTTCCTCAACGGGTCCTTGGGCTTCTGCTGCTGAAGATTCTCTTTCATCTGGATTGATAAATCTGGGAATCCCCCGATCCATTTTGACGTCCTTCATGCGGATCAGGGCTTCGATGTTTAACTTCTCTGGCTCGATTCTGGTGTTCCCCTCCTCAATCTCAATCTCATTCATTTCGGTGAAAGCGGTGGTGAATTGAATGCAGGAAAGTCTCTGATTCGGTTTGCTGATTATAGAATCGATATGCTCAATCAGAAAGGCCCCAAAGTTGAGCCTCACCCCGCTGTGCATTGCCCAAAGGATATAGAGATCCTTCTTGGACATAGCATTTCCACTATCGATTTTGC
Organism: Salvia miltiorrhiza; assembly: GCF_028751815.1. Taxonomy (NCBI): domain Eukaryota; kingdom Viridiplantae; phylum Streptophyta; class Magnoliopsida; order Lamiales; family Lamiaceae; genus Salvia; species Salvia miltiorrhiza. Next base: position 41,311,907 of record NC_080393.1, on the reverse strand, counting down.
CGAAGAGGGAATACGAAAGAATGTGATGGCAGATCCTCAAAGCTGAGTCTCGAATCCTATGCCCTTTCACCTTCTGAGTTCTGAACTGCCCTCCATCTCCTATCTCTGCCCACATTTCATCCCACTCCTGTGCAGTGAATGTGGGGATTCCTCTCTTCGCCTCTTTGTAGTCCTTCTTCTGCAAATCCTTAAGCTTAATCATCCCCAGATTTTGGTTGAGCTCATTTACTGACATGTCTCTGATCTCCCCATTCATGGAAAAACTCATTCCCAAAGGCCCGCAGGTTTGATTGATGTCCACCTGCACTGATTCAAACACTTCTCTCACCACCTCCTCGTAAGCGTGCCCTGGCCAATCCAAGAATGCTTTCCATCCGATGTTGTTGAAATACTCCTTCACCTTTTCCACTATGCCCAGGGGTTCCAGTGCGTCCATATCTGGTATCTTGGGCACAGCAATCCCTTTCTCCGCCTTCTTCTTGCTCTTCGGTGCAGAAGCCGGTTCTCCCTTTATCATACGGATCGGGGTTGGGTCTAGTACCTCCTTCCTCCTCTTCGCTGGAGTTTCTTCTTGTTCCTCGCCGGACTTCTCCGAATCAGATGGTTCGTTTCTTTCTGTTGATGATTCTTCGACCGGCGTCCCCGATTTCTTCCTCTTCTGGGTAGTGGTGGTGCGCTTCTTCTTGGACGGCTCTCTCTTTTCTTCCTTCGCCTTGTCTTCTACTTCGTTCTCATGCTGGTTCTCGGCGCTGAGAGTAGGGACGGCGATTTCCGCCGTGAGTTGCTTGGTTTCATGTTCGTCTACCGGCGAGGGGCTCTCGGTGCGAGCTAGGGTTCTGGATGAGGGAGTAGGCGTGGTTTCCATCGGGAGTGGTTCTTTGTGTGGGGCTTTCTTTGGTGCTTTTGGTTTTGCCGGTGAGGGGTCTTCTCCGGTAAGGTCGATTTCTGTTCCGTCGGGTATTCCTCGAAGTTTATTCTTGGGTCTGGTGGCTACCATGGTGGCTGATGGTGGCTTTGGTATTCGAAAGGTCGGGAAGGTGGTGGTGATTATGGGAAGTTGGTAAGTCAGGGAAATGACGTCGTGGTAGGGGTTTTTAGGATTTTCGGGGGATATAAAGGGCTGACAACTGTCACTTGATGTGACGTGCGTCTGATGGTTTCTGCCGCGTTATGCCCGAGAGCCCCCTTTTGCCCTAGAATCATTGCTTCTCCATTCGGCTGCCCTTTTTGCCCATTACTACTTCCCTGTTTTTTGCAAAACACATTCACACTTCCGCGAAGGCGGGAAACTAAAACTTGCCCACAGATGTGGGCACAACCGGGCTTCTGGGCAAACAAAAACGAAAAAAAAACGAAACAAACTTAAAAGAAGAGAAAAACTAAACGGAAACACCAGGTTACCTCCTGGCTAGTGCCCTATTTATCGTCCTGGGCATGACGTGATACCTTTTTATTGGTCCGAGGTGCTTGTGGCTGGGTCGAGATCCAGTTCTTCCCCAGCGTCGGGTTTATGCCCATAATAGGCTTTCAACCTTTGTCCATTCACCTTGAACACCTTCCCTGATTTTGGGTTCCCGATCTCCACGGCTCCATTTGGGAATTGGGTCTTCACCACGAATGGGCCGATCCACTTGGTACTCAGCTTCCCTTGTGCAAACTTGAACCGTGTTTGGTATAGCAGAACTTCTTGCCCATAGCTGAATTGCTTGCTTGTGATTAAGGCATCATGGCTCTTTTTCATTCTTTCCTTGTAGAGGGCAGCATTGTCGTATGCTTCCCTCCTGATTTCCTCGAGCTCTTGGATCTCTAGCTTCCTCGCTTGTCCTACTTTATCCCAATCATAGTTTACTTTGTTCACTGCCCAGAACGCCTTGTGCTCCAATTCCACCGGTAAATGACACCTCTTGCCGAACACCATTCGATATGGTGACATCCCGAATGGAGTTTTGTATGCAGTGCGATATGCCCATAAGGTATCTTCCAGTTTGAGACTCCAGTCCTTCCCTGTTGGGCCCACAGTCTTTCGTAAAATCGTTTTGATTATGCGATTTGAGAGCTCGGCCTGTCCATTGGCTTGTGGGTGATAGGCTGTCGAGACTCGATGTTGGACTCCATACTTTTTGCACAAATTTTCGACTGAGAAATTGCAGAAGTGGGATCCTTGGTCGCTGATGATTGCTCTGGGCACACCAAATCTGCAAAAGATGTTAGTCTTCAAGAAATTCACCACTACCTTTGAGTCATTTGTTGGGGATGCTTTTGCCTCCACCCATTTGGAAACATAATCCACCAAAAGTAGGATGTACAAGTTTCCTCTCGAGCTGGGAAGGGGTCCCATGAAATCCATTCCCCAAATGTCAAAGATCTCCACGGGCATGATTGGCATCATGGGCATTTCATTTCTCCGTGTTATGTTCCCTTCTCGCTGGCATTGTGGGCAATTCTTGCAGATGGTGTAGCTATCCTTAAATATTGTTGGCCAATAAAAACCACACTCCAGAATCTTGGCTGCGGTTCTCTTATGCCCAAAGTGTCCCCCACATTCTTTCGAATGGCAGAATTCTAGGATGCTTCCTTGCTCCTCTTGCGGGATACATCTTCGAAGCATTTGATCCCCACATTGCTTCCACATGTATGGTTCATCCCAGATGTATGCTCGGCTGTCTCTGGCCAATCTCTTCCTCTGGGCATAAGTGTACCCAGTGGGTATATATCCGGAGCAAAGGTAATTGCACAGATCCGCGTACCACGGATCTTCTCTTCTTCCCTGGGCATAGAACAATTGTTCATCCGGGAACGTCTCCTTGATTGGTTCCCCTTCTTCCTTCCTCACGATCCTACTGAGATGATCGGCTACTTGGTTCTGTGCTCCAGCTTTGTCCTTTATCTCCACGTCGAACTCTTGTAGTAGCAGAACCCATCGAATCAGCCTGGGCTTAGATTCCTTCTTGGCCAGAAGGTACTTCAGAGCCGCATGATCGGTGTAGACTGTGGTCTTTCCTCCAAGCAGGTAAGATCTGAATTTTTCAAAGGCGAACACCACTACCAACATCTCCTTCTCTGTCGTGGAATAATTTACTTGAGCTCCATTCAGTGTCTTCGAGGCATAATAGATGACGTGACTCTCCTTTCCCCGCTTCTGCCCAAGCACTGCCCCTATGGCATATCCACTGGCGTCGCACATAACCTCAAAAGGCATTCCCCAGTCAGGGGGCTGTATTATAGGTGCGGAGATTAGATTGTTCTTCAAGAACTGGAACGCCTCCTTGCAATCCTCATCAAAATTCCACTCCACTTCATTTTGTAGCAGCCTTGTCATAGGTTGGGCAATTTTTGCAAAGTCCTTCACGAACCTTCTGTAGAATCCAGCATGCCCAAGGAATCCTCGTAGCTGTTTAATGTTCGTTGGATATGGTAGCTTGGCAATGATTTCAATTTTTGCTTTGTCCACCTCTATTCCTCTGCCGGATATCACATGTCCGAGCACAATTCCTTCTCTGACCATGAAGTGGCACTTCTCATAGTTCAACACCAAGCTCTTGTCCACACACCTTTGCAGCACCTTCTCTAGATTTGCTAAGCATGAGTCGAAGGTTTGCCCATACACCGTGAAATCATCCATGAAGACTTCGATGCAATTCTCAAGGAGATCCGAGAATATGCTCATCATGCATCTTTGGAATGTGCCTGGGGCGTTGCAAAGCCCAAATGGCATCCTCCGGTAGGCAAACGTCCCAAACGGGCAAGTGAACGTCGTTTTTCCTTGGTCCTCCTCCGCGACCCAAATCTGCATGTACCCTGAATATCCATCTAGAAAGCAAAAATACTGATTCCCCGCAAGTCTTTCCAGCATCTCATCGATGAAGGGCAAAGGGAAGTGATCCTTCCTTATCTTCTGGTTGAGCTTGTGGTAATCGATACACACCCTCCAGCCGGTCTGCAACCTTGTAGCAATTAATTCTCGGAATTCATTCTCCACCACTTGTATGCCCGACTTCTTGGGCACAACGTGCACTGGACTTACCCATCTGCTATCGGATACTGGGTATATTATGCCCAAATCCAATAGCTTGAGTATTTCTTTCATCACTACCTCCTTCATGGCTGGATTCAGTTTCCTCTGGGGATCTCTGACTGGAATTGCATCTTCCTCTAGTAATATGTGGTGCATGCATACGGTGGGGCTTATGCCCTTAATGTCGGCTAAAGTCCATCCAATTGCTTCCTTGTACTTTCCCAAAGTCATCTTGACTCTTTTCTCGTCTTCAAGTGTCAACTCCGAGTTGATGATCACAGGCAAAGTGTCATCCTCGCCCAAGAAGATATACTTGAGGTGTTTGGGCAGAGACTTCAGCTCGAGCTTGGGTGCCCTTTGGATTGAAGGCACCAGTCGGTCTTCCTCCTTCAAGGTAGGGATTTTCAGAGCTTCCGTATAATTGACCTCTTCGCTCCATGTATTAAATACCTTCACTGCCTCTTGCAATTCTTTCTCTTGCAAGTCCTCCTCTGTTATGGCATTCAGGATTATTATGTCATATGGCTCTTTGAATGCTGCTTTAGGCAAAACCTCCTCAACAACTTTCTCGATCATGTCGACACTTCTCACCATCTCTGTATCAGCTGGATGCTTCATGGCATTGTATATGTCGAAGGTCACCGTTTCCCCTTCAAACTGACATGTCAGCTTTCCTGTATCACAATCTATGCGAGTCCTAGCAGTCTTTAGAAATGGTCTTCCCAAGAGCAATACTGGATCTCGTGCTTTTGACTTCCCCATGTCGAGAATGTAAAAATCCGCTGGAAAGATGAGTTCCTCCACTTTGACCAACACGTCTTCCAATATCCCCTCTGGGTAGACACTTGATCGATCTGCCAGTTGGATTACCACTCGGGTGGGCTTCAGCGGTCCTATTTCCAGATCCTGGTACATGGATAAGGGCATGACGTTGATGGATGCCCCCAAATCGAGCATCGCCTTCTCCACTTTCATTGTCCCTATCACACAAGGGATGTAGAACATCCCAGGATCTCCACACTTTATCGGCATATCTCTTTGTAATACCGCAGATACAGATTCTCCCACTTGAAATTTCGCATCATCAGTGTATTTGACTTTCCTAGTGCAGAGTTCTTTGAGAAATTTCGCACATCTGGGCATAGAGCGTAATGCGACTAACAGGGGCATATTGACTTCCACCTTCTTGAAGATTTTTACCAGCTCGGTTAACTCCTCTTTTTCTTGTTCTTTGGCTGCTCTGCCTGGGAAGGTGAGTATGGGCTCGGTCTGGTTTGATTTCTCTTTTCCTTTCCCTATCGCCTTCAGCTTTGCCTCTTTCTCTCTTGCAAATTCTTCCGCATCTGCCGATCCCATTCCGACTTGCTCGCTGACCTCTGATTCTTCTCGTTTTTTCTCTGTCACCACTTCGGGTAGTTCCTTTCCTCCTCTGAGCGTCATGGCATTCACCTTCTTTACCTCCACTTGGGATGGGAGTGTCCCTTGTCTGCTTTCAAGTCTGGCAACAGCTTGGGCAAGATGTGATAGTTGGGAGTTCACATTCTGCATTCCTCCTCTTGTCTCCATTATGAATTTTTCGGTCTCACTCTGGAATTTCACTTGTTGCTGAGCCATTTGATGCACTAGCTCTGATAAGGAAGATCCTCTTGCTTGTTGAGGTTGTTGTGAGTATTGTGGTGGGTTACTTGTTTGCCCTTGGTTTGGCCCCAAATAGTGGTTGTTGCCGTACCTAAGGTTCTCATGCTGCCTCCATCCTTGATTGTTATATTGTTGTCTGTAGGGCTCAAAAGGTTTCTGGTTCTGCCCTCTATTGTTTCCTCCTGGCTGTTGTCCAATGGCATTAATCTCTTCATCTTCGAAAAGTTGTGGACATTCATCGGTTGCATGTGAAGTTGCCATACAGAGTTGGCATGCCCTCACAGGTTTCCGAATGTTGGGAGTTCCCTGATTGGATGCTCCTTGGTTCGTCATAAACTTCTCGAACATGTTGCACAGCTTATCCAACTTTTCGTCTTGGGCAGAGGTGGCTGGCGTCAGAGGGTTCCTGACTATAGTTCCTTCCTCATCTCTCGACTCCTCTGCCATGTTGGCTATTAGCTTGAAAGCCTCCGCTGCGGATTTGTTTAAGATCGATCCTCCACATGCAGCGTGTAACCATTGCCTATCTTGCCTCCGGAGTCCTCCCACGAAATACCTAATAAGATCATGATCCGGTATTTGGTGTTGTGGGCATTTGGCCAGCATCTGCTTAAACCTTCCCCAATACTCATATAGAACTTCTGCTGATCCCATCTTTATATTGCTTATTCGAGTCCTCAAATTCTGGATCCGGGCAGCTGGAAAGTATCGCTCCAAAAACTTACTTTGTAGCTCCTGCCATGTTCGGATGCTCCCTTCAGGTAAATCATACAACCACTCCCTCGCTCCTTCTAACAGAGAGAACGGAAAAGTGAGGAGTCGGATGTATTCGCCAAGTGCTTGGCTAGCGGTGCGCACCGTTCCGCATGCCATCTCAAAATCTTGTAAATGCCTTTGAGGATCCTCTCCGGGCATATCACTGTATTTGGGTAGGATCTGGATAAGAGTATGCTTCAGCTCCCAATTTCCAGTGATCTCCGGCAGTACTATGGCTGAGGGCCGGAGGTTCAGGTTGCTTGGAAACATCATGTCTCGAAGCGTTTTGTTGGCGTTATCATTCTGCCCTTCTGGATTTTCCGCCATCTCTCTCTGCTTCTCTCTGTCTCTCTGCTTCTAATTGTCTCTCTCTGGCTTGTGCCTCTTGTTCTGCCCTGCGTCTAGCAGCGTTGTTCTCTCGAGCAATTCTTTCGATATCCTCGTGGAACAAAAGATCTTCGTTACCTGCACTCCTGGTACGACGCATACACAAACGTGAAGGCAAAACTCACACAAAAATCACAAAAGAAATTACTAGCGCTCTCAGTTCCCCGGCAACGGCGCCAATTTGACGGAGCTGTCGTTTGAGCTTCGTGCAAATAATTAATCCTGTGCCCACAACTAGACTAGCTAGTGGTAAGTCCAGAGTCGAATCCACAAGGAACTGAGCAGTAACTTCTCCTGCAAGGGTGTCACTAAAAAAGGTTTTGTTTTCCGTGGTGTTCTGACCAAAGCGTGGTTTTGGGCAGAACGGGGTTTCCAACTTAAACTGAAATAACAAAGTAGATAAATCAAATAACAAAATAATTCTGACTTGGGTTTGAATCATTAAACATGAATTTACACTCGATCATTGGTGCAAAGATTAATCACTATATTCACATACCAGTGGTTATAGGCATAAGAATTGTTGTGCCCCTATTGTCACTTGTCACGCACACAACAAACCTCTGCCCAATCTATCCTTTCAGTTTATGATTCCTTAGAAGGGTCAGCTAATGGAAATCAACTACCCCGGACAACATCCACGCTCTCTGCGATGGCCTATCGCTAGTTGTGCTTTGCCCAGAATGCTTTAAGAACTAGATAGACCCACTTGACTCTTACGCCGATATTTCACAGCAGTCACGGCTCCAACACCAGTTGTACTATTTTGGAGGTCGATGGCAACTCGCCTTTTACCCAAATTATTACTTGTGACCAAAACTCCCTAGTTAACTAGTGATCAATTAATTAACCAAGTTATTCAAGTCTTATTGGAATCAAACCTAGTGTATCGGGAATATGTTCATATAGTTGTTATGTTCAAATTAGACCTCTCAAGTTTATTCATTCATGCTTAGATCATCTTACCCAAATCAGAATATAAACTTAGCCAGACATAAAGTAAATAACACAAACAGAAGATGTAAAGGAAAACATAACTGGAATTGAAATGACTTAAATGAAAATGAAAGTACCTACGGCCGAAAGTGCCGTGCAAAACATAAAACAGTAAAGTACTAAGAAATTGCCCACAGCCTGGGTTAGCTATATCTCTCAAAACGATGCACAACAGGACGGAATTTCGGCACCCCTAGCTTGTGAAGCTCTTCGGGTATTTATAGGAGTCATTAGGGTTTTAAGGCCCAGCCCATGACTTGCGGCCGGATCCATGCAATCATGGAGATGCGTATCCTTTTTCAGACCTAATCTTCGTGAAGATATGTTTTCTTTTAGATAAGGCTATGGTTTGGCCTTATCGATCTCTTTTGGATAGCTACCGCCTTCCTCCTTTCTCGGACTCCCACTTGCTCTTCTTCTTCGTCTGTCTGTCATGCCTCTGTCTTTTCTTTCCTTCCTGGCTCCTCTCTCCTGCCAGCTCTCGTGCGGTACTTCTGGGCATAAGGTAAAATCTTGCTTCCACAATCCCTTTGCTTCTGGCACATACCTCTTTCACGAGAGGTGACAGCGTTTTTGACCCTTGGAGTGCTTCAGAGAATTTTGCTGCTCGGATGATCTCTCTGGTCAGAGGACTCTGTTATCGTCAGAGGAATCGCTTTTCCGCTAGCTTCCAGAGATTCCAGAGGAATCACTTCCCTTCTGGCGAAACATCCAGAGGACTCACTTCCCCTCTGGCGAAGCATCCAGAGGACTCACTTCCCCTCTGGCGAAGCATCCAGAGGACTCACTTCCCCTCTGGCGAAGCTTGGCTTCTCTGCTCTGGTCGACTCCTCTGCCAGCTTGACTTCTCTGTTCGGAGGATCCCTCTGGTCGAAGCTGACTCCTCTGGCAGCTTGACTTCTCTGCTCTGGCGGTCAGAGGACTTGCTTCCCCACTGGATCCAGAGGAATGATCTCTGCTCTGTCGTTCAGAGGACTTGTTTCCCCGCTGGATCCAGAGGAATGATCTCTGCTCTGTCGTTCAGAGGACTTGTTTCCCCGCTGGTAGCTTGACTTCTCTGACAAAGCTGATTCCTCTGCTCTTACGTCCAGAGGAACGGATCTCTCTGGCGCTTCGTTGTGAATCCTCTGATACTCCATTTCTCTGGCGTTTTGGCTTGTTCTACGCAAGTTGATTCCTGTCATTGAACTATGCCCTCCCAGGCGACCAAACCACACAAACACACGGAAAAAGACTCGATCTAGACTTAAAACAAACACAAAAACAGAGCACAAAACTTTGGTATGTGGTTGATAATGGAATCAATGAATAATTAGGAAGTATTATTATAAGAGTGTTTTGGTTACAAAGAGTGATTAGTTACAAGGAAACAATGAGAAGGGAAGACTAGTACTTAGATGAGAATAGAAAACCTAGTGAGGATTTGTCTGATTGACGTTTATTTTATTACATGAATCGTCTATGTCAACGATGATATCTGAAGACACGAGTCAAGGGCATAAGTAGGATTTTTCCGAAGTACGAGGACCAAAGCTAAAATTTCCAGGTGGGCATTACTTTCTAATACCCCTATTACTGGCTTTCTAAATGATGATTTTGATGATGTCTATAAGTTTTAAGATGATAAATTGATGTTTGAACTAATTAACTTGCCGAATTTTGATGACGACGAGCCTGTATGTTACCCTCTACGGATGAAACGATTTCGGATCCTGCCAAAGGCGGGATTGTGTACACGGAGGTAACTGTGAGCTGTATACCGGGTTGGCCGGTCAGAAATGACCGTGAGCCGACTGTCAGGTCGGCCGGTTACGGTGCTTGAGAAGGAGGCCTACTTCTCAGTACCATGATGATGATAAGTTGTAGAAGTGGTACTACATGCTAAGTATTTATGACTGCAGTCTATTTTTCATTACTTTATGATGCTTATAATTTATCAATTGCTTACACAGGTTCTTTTAAGGAAAATCCCCTGTGTGATGTATAAATGGCAAGTTAAATGTATAGCTCTAAGAGTGAGCTTGTTTATTTTCGGCTTATGTCCACTGAGTATTTTATACTCAGCCGTGCATGTATTTCTAAATGTGCAGGATGAGCAAAGAGAGAGATTGGGGGATCGCTGGAGGGCTGTTGTTCATAGACGACCTTTTTAGTACCGTATTTTACTCCTATACGGTAGTGTGATTAGTTGAAGACTAGCTATGAACTTAATTAGGATTGTTACTCTCAGCTATATGTCTTCATACATATAGTCTGATCACGTTATGTTGTGCTACCCTGAACATTATGAATCATTGTAAATATTTAACTATACTCCCTTTTGTTTTCGTTGACTAGAACCTTGATACATTTGAATGTATGAAGCCGACCATGTTTCTATTAAGTTTGATGATATTTTATTGCTTTAACTTGAATTATTAGTAACTTCCGCTTGATGAGTCTTCTAGTTCGCTTGTTTTTACCCTATCATTTTATTAGTCGTATCGATACCCAATCTACGCTATCACTGGCTAGATGTCGGGCTGCGACACTTGAAGTGTTTTGTCAGGACCCAAGTAAGCATACTGCAAATGCTTGGGCAACTTCTTGAGTTCCAGTACGGGTGCCTGTACTATAGAAGGTAGAAGCTTCTCGTTCTGCCCATACTGAACCAATAACTCTGGTCTGCCTGCTGCTGTCCCCCCAACTGAATAGACTTCCTGGATCATATCTTTAATTTTCTGATCTACTTCCATCTCAACTTCCAAAGTGCTTTCTCGGAGAGAGTAAAGCTCCATGATGGCTTCTTTCATATCCTCATCCTCCATATGCTCTGCATCTCAATCGGTTAGGCCATACTGAATTACTTTTTCTGTCGTATCCCCTGAACCAAAACCAATTCTTGTTCTTGCACTAGGGGTTCAAACACATCGATCATGTCCACCGTTTCCATTTCTTGCTTTCTCTTCATGGTTTCATAGATGTTGAACTCTTCCTGGACTCCATCAAACTCACATGTTAAGGATTCCGGTCTTCATATCAATTTTTGTTCCAGTGGTCATCATGAATGGCCTTTCCAATAATATAGCATTCTCTCCAGTTTCTGGACCGGTGTCCAGAACATAAAAGTCGGCTAGGAAGATCAAATCCCCAACTTTAATCAGTACGTCCTCTACCACTCCTTCAGGATAGGCATTGGATCTGTCGGCCAACTGTATGACCACACCGGTATTTCTCATTGCCCCAATGTTCAACCTCTTGTAAATGGCCAATGACATCACATTTATGGAAGCTCCCAAGTCCATCATCGCTTTATCAATGTTTGTTCCACCAATGTTGCACGGAATGGTTAACATTCCCGGATCCTTCCGCTTTGTGGGTAACTTCCGTTGGATCACAGCCGAAACACTTTCACCCATCACATATCAGACTTCTTCCTCCATCTTCACCTTTCTCGAACAAAGGTCCTTCAAGAATTTAGCATACTTTGGAATTTGTTTGATGGCATCAAGTAGGGGTATGCTTAACTCCACTTTCTGGAACATCTTTATCATTTCACTTGCTTCTTTCTCCTTGGCCTTCTGTCTCAGGCGTCCTGGATAGGGTGCATCGGTTAGATTGCTACCTCCAGCCTGTTCCGCGGTTGGACCATCACCATCTTTTTTTAGATTTCCTTGGATCAGTTCAGCTTCGGCCAACAACTCTCCTTCATCATCCTCTCCTTCTGCAAACTTGGTTAGAACGACCTGAGCATGTTCTCTAGGGTTGATCCCCATGGTTGGGAGTTTACCGGCATTCTCTTCCTGTTTGGCCACTGCTTTAGTCAAATGACTAATCTGCTGGTTGGTCTGGTTCATACCAGCGCGAATTTCATTGCGAAATTTCTCGCTCTTCTTGGCCATGTTCTCTATAGCTTCCTCCCATGGTGCTCTCTATGTGGTGGTTGGTAAGAAAGTTGTTGTTGATTCTGATTGTGGTATTGTTGTGGTGGTCCTGCCTGGTATTGTTGTTGATGTTGGTTTTGATTATACTGTGGGCATTGCATTGGTGCTCCCATGTTGTTCTACTGCTGGGGTTAACCATCTTGCTTCCACCTGAAATTAGGATGATTCCTCCATCCCGGATTGTAAGTGTTTGAGAAGGGATCATACTTACGTGGATTCCCATCATGTCCACCAATAGCATTAACATCAACAATGTCCTCACCGAAATTAGGACAGTTTTCAGATTGGTGCCCTGTAGCGTCGCAAAGGCCACACTGATGAACCTTCTTCGGTATAGTCAGACCCGAAAGAAGTTCTTTGATTCATAATTTTTGCCATAGTTTTCTCCAGCTTGGATATCTCCTCTTTCTCTTCACTTTTTCTCGGTATTTCCAGATTTCTTTCATGCCCTTCATCGCGTGATTCTTCTGCCATGGTGCCCAACAGTTGAAAGATTTCCATTGGAGTTTTACTCATCAATGATCCATTACAGGCTGCCAGGACCGAACTGCGATCATTCCTCCGCATGCCCTTTACGAAGCTTTCCATTTGATCTTTTGGAGAAATTTGATGGTGAGGACAGTTGCTCAACATCCTCTTGAATCGCGTCCAGTACTCATAGAAGAATTCTAGCCCATCTTACCTTATACTGTGGATATCCCATCTCATCCGCTCCACTCTTGATGCTGGGAATAATTTCTCCAAGAAAACCTAGTTGCAGTTGTGCTCAAGTGGTGACACTGCCCGCGGGTAGGTCATACAGCTATCTTCTCGCATTGTCCACCAAGGTAAAAGGGAAGAGTATCAATTTAACATAGTCTTGCTGCTCATCATTTGACTGGTGCATGATCGTCATCTCAAAATCTTGGAGATGAGTGTGTAGATCATCTCCTGGGTAACCATTGAACTTTGGAAAAATCTGAAGCAGTGAGGGCTTCAGGTCATACCGACGAGGTGCAAACGGGTTGTTTGGTAGGGTAATCCCGTTGGGCCTCAGGTTGAGATTAGTTGGGTATGCCAACTATTTGAGGGTCTGCGCCTGCTCGGCTTCTGCCATAGCTTCGCGTCTCGCTATCCGTGCTCCTGCGCGTAGTCGACGTTCAGTTCGATCAATATTAGGGTCAAACACCAATGCTCTAGCTGCTCGACGAGTTCCATGCATACACCAGTAGCGGAAAATGGAATGAGGATAGAACAAAATTGTTGCACGTCACTTCCCGACAACGGCGCCAATTTTGACATGCACCCGTCGTGCGGTACGATCAAACTACTTATGTATGCCCTAGACGGACAGTACACGCTCCTACTTCTCGCAACTAGAAATAAGTCTTAGTAGCAAGTATAGGGTCGAATCCCACAGGGAGTGAGGAATCTCTTTGTTTTCTAACGACAAACTGAGGTGTCACAAGTCTCAATCTGTATACTCTGCACAAGAAACTAAACAAAGATCAATAATAACAAGGGGTAAGGTTTACGGTTAGGTCATAACTGTTGTCAATATTTATTTCGGTCATAGGCATACTGATGATCCGTCCATGATCCGTATAGACTCAAGGTGTGGCCCAAAGACATTGGAGCGTTTCAAGAGGCTATACTTCACACTTAGGATGGTTGACTCCATTGCGATCACTTGGTCCGAAGGTCACACATTCCCCGGTCACAAGGCAGTGCTTCACTCCTCCTTAGGTAGTAGTCATACCCGTTACTCACCAAGTATGACGCTCACCAACCTTCTCTCCCGAGGTCCCCAAATCCGCACTTTAAGTGACACATGCCTCCTGGACACAACCATTTTCGGCTAGTCAGCCGACCAGTCATAGACATGCTACGGTGCAGTAGTTGCTTTCCCCGTTTGATAACCATGGCTTTATGCCTCGTCACAGTTGATGGGTAGTCTCTAGAGAAGCCCAAGACTGAGGAAGGACATGTATCCCATCAATCCTTTCCTTACCTTCCGGATCTACAATGCATTTTGTTGACGCTGCTCAGCTACTCGGTCATGGGTATACCGATTATCACGCCCTGGTATGCCCTGGCCTTTGCTTAACACGAACAGTGTTTTACCGAACGGAGATCACCCTTTAGGCCCCCTACTGTCCATGGCTTGACACAGATCTGTCTGGAACCACGAGACTCAACCGAAAGAACAAACGCCTCACGAATGTTTATATATTGACAACAATTATTTCAACCCCTTAAACCTCACCAAAAGGGCTACTCACACATAGTAGTAAACATAAATGCAAAATGAAATAAGCACAACATATAACAAAAGGGAAATACTTGAATTAATGAAAAAAGTACCTAAGGCCACGAGCCTTAATCTTGTTCCTTGCTTGAATTGAAAATGAAAGCAATAAAGTACTGAAAATATAAAATGTTTAGATGCCACAAATCGGCAGGAATCAAAAGTACTAAACTATGTAAAAGCAAAAGTTCAATGGGCCAAGAGCTCTTTCACGCTGCGCCTCTCATTCCTTTTATACTGCAGAATGGTATGGGGCTAACCCTAGCTGCGGCAGTTCTATATCTTCATCGAGATTTTCTTTCTTCTTTAGCACAATCTCCAATTGATCAGATTGAAGATACTCTCCAGCTGCAAGCTTGAGTCAAACTTCCCTTCTTCCAGATTCTTCTATAAGCTTCTCCATCCTTCTGCACTCTTCCGTCAAATCTTCATGATTTACTTTCCTTTCTTGGCTCTGGCTGTCTGCTTAAGTTGGTTGTGGTCAAATGGATTGCTTCTTCGGGTTTGACTCAGACCAGGCGGGTTGCTTCTTCGGGTTTGACTCAGACCAGGTGGGTTGCTTTGGGTTCCCATACTCCAAGTTAAACTTGAGAGGTACTGCGCCTAGGCTCCATGTTGGTGAACATGACATTGCAATCTGGGCTGGTAATGCCCATTCCGACCATATTTCTTACACAAACAAAGGGAAAAAACAGGGCCAAATGGCCCAAAAGTTGAAGACGCATCAGGATACTGTTGGAAAAAATTCTACTGCGGTGCAGAGGAATTTTACTGCGGCGTAGAAAATTTCTGCTGCGGTGGAAAAATTTGTTGCTGATTTGGATATCCCAATTGAGGTGGTCTACGGAATCGATTTCCTTGACTTCCTCCTGGAGCTTGAGTTCTCCACCCAAAATTTTGCTGACCTCTCCACCCGCTATTGAAGTTCTGTTGGTCTTGATTATAATTCTGCCCAAATTGCGGTCTGCTTTAAAATCCTTGTGCAGCATATACTTCAGCTTCACCTTTTGGAATATAATCTCCCATTCTATTGCATTCATTTACTCCATGGCTAAAATCACCACAGATTCCACAAGGCTCTACACTCTGCTCAGGGACAGGAGGAGTTTCCATCTTGCTCATGTTGAGCTGTTGTACTTCTCTCATAAGTGTAGCCACCTATTTTTGCAGCTCGCCAGTCGGTGCTATTGCGCTTGTCTCAACCCGTTTCCCACGGATTATCTTCTGCTGAGAACTCTCCGGTAACGTCTGAAAAATCTGATTGAGCTCCACAGCTGTCTTTCGGGCTATGTTTCCTCCGGCAGTACTATCCATTAATCCATCATAAAAGAACTGACTCAACATCACATGTGGAAGTTGAAGTTGAGGGCACTGCCGTAGGAGCTCTTGAAATATGTCCCAAGCCTCATGAAAAGGCTCATCTGCTCCCTGTATGAAATTCATAATCTGTGTACGAATTTCCTGCATCTTATGATTTGGATAAAACTTGAGCATGAACTTCTCACAAGCTTCACCCCAAGTATTGATCGAATTTGGTGGCAGGGACAACAGCCAAGGCCTTGCTCTATCCTTTAACGCATAGTAGAAACACTTCAACTTCAATTGATCTTCTGTGATATTGAGGAGCGGGAACGTTTGCACTTGGGTACAGAAATCTCTGACAAACTTAAGCGTATCTTCATTAAGCAGCCCATAATATAAAGGAATAACGTTTGCATCATTAGGCTTCAAAATATAGTTTCTGACTGCGGGAGGCAGAACTATGGCGAAACTGGTAGCCTCAATAATAGGCCGCGCAAAATCTCCCATGTACTGAGGATTATTTTGCGCCATCTCTTCTTTCTCCTTTTCTAAGGACTGCTCTGAACGATCAGAATTAGAGTCTGCTGTATCCTCCAAACTGGTGTCAGAGTAGAAAGCGTCTGCTCTGGCTGCCTTGACCTCAGAGTGAGACTCAGATCCTTCCTCTCGTTCTTCAAATAATTCTTTGCTGTAGTTCTTTCTGAAAACACCCGCGTTAGTGTTGTCCAAAGGAGACACTAGTTTTCTTTTCAGACTACGGCATCCCTGCATACACAGCACTTAACACACGGATTAAACGCACTGGAGGGAGAGAGTGATAGAATCAAGAAAAAGAAAAATAAACAAAGCAAATAAACACAGAAAATAAAGTGACAATTAAAATGCCTAAAATCCTCCCCGGCAACGGCGCCAAAATTTGACTCAACCTAAACACTATGCTAGATTGACTCGCAATCGTACGAGGTCTATTGTAGTGTGTAAGCTAACCCAAGTCGTCTTTCAAGGAAGATTCAACAGGGCACCTAATTGTATCACATCGAAAGCAGTAAAGTTTAAGTTTGATTATTATAATTAAACTACTGCTTGTAATTGAAAGCTCAACTTAAAACTAAACTCAGAAATAACAAGGCAGAAAAGAACAAAACAAAAGTACCGAAGCAAAAATAAACTATTAAACCCTAGGCAGACTTAAATGATAAAGTAAAGGCTACTAGGAATTAAAAGCTACTACGCTAACAATTTAAATAACTGTAAATAAAAACTTCTAATCTAATTTGACATAAATGAAATTGTGAAAGCGCAACATAATTCGTGTAGATTCAAACTGGTTAAAGTAAATAAGAAATACCAACAACGTTGCGAGAATGGAATCACTGTCACTGATTACAACTTTGAAACGAAAAATTAAATCAAAACGAAAATTGAAAGCTAACTAGAACAGAATCTCAGAAAACTCAAAGAACTCTAAAAACTAGAAAAGAAACCCTAAATGTTTTTGGTGCCAGAGGCGGAAAATAATCATGATTAAGAGCAGTTAAACCCTTTTATAGACTGCAAGACATGCGTGCGCGCATAGGAGATTGCAGCGAGGGATAAGGTGCTCGGCAAGTCTCGGCAGCGCTGGCGAGTGATTGCCAGCTCTGAAGCAGTCCTGGCGGCCTTGCGAGTGATTACCAGCGCTGGCGACCTTGCGCGTGATTGCCAGTTCTGGAGACGTAGGCAGCTTTGGCGGCCTTGCGAGTGATTACCAGCGCTGGTGACCTTGCGCGTGATTGCCAGCTCCGGAGACGTAGGCAGCTTTGGCGGCCTTGCGAGTGATTACCAGCTCTAGCGACGTAGATGAGTGATTGCCAGCTTTGGCTATGGAAATCTACTCTGGCGAATGAAATTCAGCTCTGTCGAGTTTGGTCAGCTCTGGCTATGTAAATCTACTCTGGCGAATGAAATTCAGCTCTGTCGAGTTAGGTCAGCTCTGGCTGCCTTGACCGCTCTGGGGAGTGTTGTTAGTGCTGGCAAGGGATTGTCAGCGCTGCGGCCTTGTCAGCGCTGGCGAGTGATTATCAGCGCTGGGCACAACTTTGAGCCCAAATAAGCAATTTCTGATCAAATATATCCAACATAGTATTTTTCCTCCTATTTTATCAGAATCTCCTACAACACATCAAACAAACTCATAAACGCACCAATTTCCAGAATAATTAACTCAGACTAGCACAATCAAACCCCTAGAATAAGAACAATTAGGCATAAATCCGTTGCCTGAAAGGTTTGATTATAAAGTTACTGCTATCGATGAAGCTCATGATGTCTCCGATATGAAACTTGAGGAACTTATAGGATCGCCGAGGACGTTCGAGATGAACCTCAGATCTGAAAAATCTGGTAAGAAGAAGTGTATTGCGTTTGCAGCTAAATCTAGAAGCAGTAAATCAGAGATGACGAATTTTGATACAGATGATATGGTGGAATTGTTTGCCTTATTTACTAAAATATTTGGAAAGGCATTTAATAGGTTCAAGAAGAAAGGAGGCACTCAAAAGGATTTCAATAATTCGAATATTCAAAATTCGAACCATATGAAGAGTGAGAAAAATTCTTCTATGTCAAGCATTCAATGTTATGAATGCCATGGATTTGGTCATATTCAATCTGAATGCGCCAACACCCTGAAGAAACTCAAGGATTAGAATAAATGAAATATCCTAATCCTAGTTTTGATGATACCAAAATCCTTAAATTTTCCTTGTAATAGACTAGAACTGTTCGAACTCAAGTGTTAGAGTTCTTTTTCTAGTTTAGATACTATTTTGAAGATTGAAGACAGAAGACCGGATGACTGAAGACTGAAGATGCCGACTTATGTAACGAATTAAGGCAGAGTCAAATACTGATATTTGACTGATCAGTCCAAGAATCAGTTACGACTGATCACTTAATGCAGGGCCACGTGGATTCAGCGAACTGCTACTAAAGTCAAGTATCAGTTAACATTCTTTCTCGGACTGAACCTAAGACGTCTCCTATAAATAGAGCTCGAGGATCACTTCAATCTTCACCGATTCAACTACATAAGCTGAAACGCTGCCGAATTCGTCACTCAGCATTCAAAGCCATTCCAAAGTATGAATTGAAGAAGAGAATCACAAAGTCCAAAATCAGTCACTACTGATTACATACATTCTCTTAGAACTTAGGCAAATATTGTATATCCAAAGCCTAGGTATAATTGATTGCAGAGAACTTGTTCTTTGTAATCTAGTTGGCAAGTTTTCGAACCTCTATTCAACTTACCGAATTGAGAGTTTGAGTTGTAAAGGAGTTCAGACCAGTGCTCTGTCTCCGAAGAGATCTTAGTGCCCGGTGTCCGCTAAGAGTGAGAAATCCAACCAGGTGTGTTGGTACTGAAGATATGATCTTTAGTTGTCTAGGTTTGCTGTGCACCCGTAAGCACATGCCCAGTGAAGTTTGTCAGTGTGATCGACTGACCATGGATGTAGGAAATATTTTTCGAACCACGTAAAAATCTCTGTGTTGTTTACGGCTTTCAGTTTTTACCTTCTTATTTGTGTTCAAACCTTCTCCAACTGAAAACTCATCAACTGCAAAGAGAAACTTAATCTCTGACAACGTGATTAAACTCACAGGCTATTTCGAAAGAATTTTTTTTTCGCTGCATGTGTTATTAGTCTAACTGATTAATCTTCGGATAGTCAGTAAGATTCATAACATCTCTCTGTTCAACAAACTTGACTGAAGCTTTACGTGTATCAGTTAAAGTCTCAGACTTAACTGATAACTCCTTACTGAAGAGTATTAAGTATCAGTCATCAACCTAAACTTTACTAAACTCCTTTAACTGAAAAGGTTGTGTCAGTTTGTGTTTCAAGTTTCGTTTTGAAAAATAGCCTATAGGTGTATTCCCCCCCCTCCCATACACTTATTCGAGACCCTTCGGACCTAATAGAATTATCACGAGTAGTGTTCGAAAATGAAAATTACACTCCCTCCGTTTCACAAAAATATGAATATTTTTTCCTTTTGGGGCGTCTTATAAAAGATTAATATTTTTATTTTTGTATACTACCCCACCACAATCCCTTTATTTGTTATCTCTACTTTTCATAAAGTGGGATCCATTTTCCAGTCGCAATCCACTTTTATCTAGTATTTCTTAAAACCCGTACCACTTATAAATGTTCATGTTTTTTGTGAGACGGAGGGAGTATATGTTTAATAGATGATCTGAAATGACAAAATATACATATTTTTAAAAGTCACAAAAAATATATGACAAGGAGAAAAGCAAAAAGGTAAAGAAAGAAGAACTATTCCCACCTTTGTCAAACGTAGAAATTTAGACTTTGATTCTTGTAACGTTGTTGCCGTCCCCGCCAACGCGTTCAACCGACGCAACTCGCGGCGCCATTATTTAATTTTCCTTCTCTTTTTTGTTCCGAGATTTGGAGCCATTGGAATTTCCATCATTATTTTAATTTGGTTTCGCATCATCTGAAGCTCTAAACTGTCAATATATAGCAGCGCATTGGAATAAATTGCTTTAGTAATGTATTGCAATTCTTTTCCTTGTCGTTTCCTGTGAACAAATGTAACAGCAACAGCAACACAGATATTCCACCGATTGAAATCAAAACAAAACAGCAAGAACACAAGAAGGGTTTACATGGTTCAGATCCTTAGATCCTACTCCACGGGAAGGTTAACACTTGATGTTTATTCACTATCAAAATGAGGGAAGATGAGTACAAAACACACTGCAGTAACAGCAGCAACACTGAGCTATAAAATCACAGTAGAACTCACTCACTTTCTCACTCAAAAACTCTCTCTTCTTTGATAGCTAAAGGAAAAATAATATTCCCCTTAAAACTGCAGATTACAAAGAGCATATCTAAATCAGTAAATCAAATCTGCACTTGAATCCAGCCGTTGAGAATGAGTTGGAAAGATCCGATGGTTGAGCTGATAGAACTGTGAATTCTGTTATAACAGAATTCCCATAATGGCTCATAAGCCCTCCAACTCCTGTTATTTGCAGCTTAGTCCTTTTACATGGCTTTTCTTCACAACCATATTATAACATTTCCTTTTCTTTAATTCTTCGTATGACTGTATGAGGAAGATATATATGTAATAATTCATGTCTATATGTTGGGGTATATTATGATTTTATGTAATACTCTATAAATCATGCTGCCTTTGTCCCCTAAAAAATCACGCTCGATAATCCTTATAGGAGGAGATTGAGCTTGTAACATATGACAACTAACTCACTTATTTCGTCCCCTGCAAATTATTACTAACTATTTTTATATCATATACTTAATTAATGGTTGGTGGCTAACAAGTAACTATTAAATTTTTGATAATGGTTATAGTCAAATTTAAGTGCCCAACATTAAGGACGGATTGTTGTGCAAAGACCGAATCAGATCTCAAAATAATCCATTCAAGGAGAAATATATACAACTGTCACATCTCTGGACTTGATATTTTGATTTTGATGGGATAATTTGAGAGAGTCGCCGAAAATTAGTTTACATTAGATTAGTCCAGATATTAAAAAAAAAAAAAAATTAGTCCAGATATCAATTAAAATAAGAAGCTTGAGGATTTGAGCTACACTCTAATGTGATGACTTGTTCATTGTTGTAACAATTTATCTATGCATACATATTAGAGTCAATATATCAAATTAGCCTATTTCTTATAATAAATTAAAAATTTATTCACTCAAATAAAAAATTTAACGCAAATTATTGCGTGCATACGGTCGCTTCGTATGCGACGGGTTTGCCGGACCCGAATACAGACCCGGCCCGACCCAACATAGTAAAATATAAAAGGGTTTTATTCTGAAACCCTGACTACTGACCACTCTCCTCTTTTCTTCCTCTCTTCTCCTCCTCTCCCTAACGGATCTCCTTCTTCTCCTCTTCTTCTACAGCCGCCCCGTCGCCACACCCTCCCTTCTATCTCTCTCTCTCGCCGTCTCTCCAAGAAGCCGTGGTACTCGCCTGCTGCGTCTCCTTCATCCTAAAAAAGGACGGCCAGATCCTCCCCATCGCTGCCGCCGTTGGATCTGGTCCGACAAGATCTGGCCCGCCGTCGGCCTCCCCCAGCCGGCAGCGCACACCAGTCACCGTCAAGATCAGCGAGAAGGTCGATGAGGATGATTTCACCAGCGCACGTCGGCCTTCTTTTCATTAAGATTTTTCTTATGATTTATTGACTTTGATGATGAATTGTAGAGTTGTGAACATTGTATAAATAGGAATGTAGCATATTTTATTGCTGCTATCTATGTCCATTTTCATTAATTTCATATTTTAGTGTGTGTTTTTAGTGCCTAATTTTTCCACCATGGATGAATATTGCTGTGCAATAAAAGTTATAAATTGGGAGTGATATGATAATGTGTAGGAGGATGATTCCGATTGATTACTCATCTCGAAAAGAGAGAATTAAATTTGAACGTAATAAAAAGTAATTGTTGTTATATAAAAAGTAATTATTATTATAAAGAAATGTAATATTTTGGAAATATTATATTTCTTAACAATAATGTTTATTTTTACTGATAAAAACTTTTATTTTTAATTACTTTCCTAAAGTAATTATTTTGATAAGAAAAAATAATTATTAATATGAAGAAAAGTAATATTATTTTCACTCGCTAGTATTTTTATTCTTAACTATTTAGTAAAGTAATTATTGTCGTAACAAAAAATAATTATTGTTACAATGAAATGTAATGCTTCTAAATTACTATTATACTTATAATGTATGAAAATAGTAATTTATCTGATATTCTAAACTCAATCAATCAAGTGTTTAGGGTTTAGTGTTTAATGTTTAGGGTTTAGAATTTAGTGTTTAGGGTTTAGAAAATATAATAATTTATATTAAATGAAATTAAATCCTTATATTAATATGAATATACATTTGTGCCAACAAATGTATATCTTATACTGATTGAAAGTAAATATTTGTATTATGAAATGTAAAATTGATTTTTTTCAAAATTAAATTTCAAATTTCTTAGTATTTTGCACTTTTTAATTAATAATAGGGAAAGTAATACTTATTTTCAGTGAAAGTAAACATTGCGTCTAGAAAATATAATACTTATATTGAATGAATGTAAATACTTATATTAACATAAGTATTCATTTGTGCGAACAAATGTATATCTTATTCTTATTAAAAGTGAATAATCCTATTAGGGTTCAAGATTTAGTGAAAAGGATTTAGGGTTTAGAAAATATAAATTGGAGTTCTTATGCTAATTATGAAATTTTTTTGAATATGCAGCTATGATGATTAGTACCAGTACTTCTAGTTTTCGCTTTAATATTTGTTCAAGTAATACTTTTGTTTAGGAAAAGTAAATGTTACTTCTCAAAAAAGTAACACTTACAGTTAATGAAAATGGAAACATCATGTCTTGTAGTAATTCAATGTCTATTCCTATTTCGAATATTAAGATTTGTTTTTATCTTCAAGTGTTATAAATTGCAAAAGTAAGTCTTATCTTCAATAAAAGTAAACATTACTTTTAGAAAAAGTAATACTGTTTGATAATTAAATATGTATATTAAACCTCTTCATATACTAATCGAAAATAATTATTTAATTATGAATCTAAACTCAATCAATTAAGTGTTTGAATTTTTAAGCAAAATACCTATATTAACATAAGCAAAATATCCATATTAACGTAAGTATACTTTTGTGGCAAGAAAAGTAAATGTCAGGCCTTACAAAAGTAAATATTCTCATTTGGGTTTAGTAATCAAGTTTTAGGGTTTAGTATTTAGTATTTAGGGTCACTACTACAAAAGTTTACATACATAACAGTGAATAGACAACGGTTTTTTTCAAAAACCGTTATGTATGAGCGCACTTTTAGGAATAGATAACGGTTTTGCAAAAATCCGTTATCTATGTACTGTTGTCTAAATGCATAGATAACGGTTTGAACAAATGCGTTATGTTTTTGCGTTATCTATAAGTTGCATACACAACGGTATTACAAAACCGTTGTGCCACCGTTATCTATGACCATCTTTTATAACAGTAATTTACAACGGTTTTTGAACCGTTATGTATAAGAGTCATTTACAACGGTTTTTGAACCGTTATGTATGAGCGTCTCTAAAAACTGTTATATATAATTTTTTTTATTAATTTTTTTAAAAATAATATTATATTATATTATATTATATTATATTAAAAAATAACAAATAAATTGTTTATCCTAAAATGTGAATTTATTCCTAAATATAGACTTTGAGAAATAAAAAAAACTCATAACATTTTTTTTATTAAATAACACTTAAATAAAATCTGAAAATATTATTAGAAACCTAAATACCCAAAATTGAATAATAAAAATTAAACAAAAGAAAAAAGAAAAAGATTTCCGTTTCTAAAATTTGAAAATACTATCAGCCCTAACAATTCTCTCTCTAGTTCGCCTCCCCCCAAATCCGAGTCCGCCGCGCCTTCCCCGAGTCCGCCGCGCCGCGCCCCCCATCTACCGCGCCTTCATCCAGCTCCCCCAGTCCATCGCGCCCTCGGTCTGCCTCCGTCTGCCCCAAAATCAGCGTATAATTCCCCACCCAACCAAACCCTAACACTCTCTTTCTCTCTTGTCCGCCACTCCACTACTCCAGTCTGTCGTGCCCTGGTCTTCTAAGCCTCCGTCTGCTTTCCCCAGGTCTGCCGTACCTCCGGTCTACCTCCGTTCACGCCTCCTTTGTGAGCCTCCGTCCACCCTGCCAGCAATCTCTGCCTCGCTCCACCTCGGTCGGCCTCGCTCTGACTTGCACCGCCTGCTCCTGGAATATTGACGCCAAATCCTAGATTTGTGGCCATGGCTTCTATTGCTTGACTTTTAATCCCGCTATGTCATTTCTCTTCTCTAATATTGTTCTTCTAATTTTTATATGTTATAAATTTGCAAATTTGGGATTAATTCATGGATTTTCATATTTGGGATTTGTGGTTTTCAAACCCTAGCTGTGATGAAGAGAAGAAACGGGTCAGAAAGATGGGCTAGGGTTTTCCAGACTCCAGTTTTCGCGCGCCTCCACGATCTGCCGCGCCGCTTCCTTTTCAGACCGCCGTCCGTCTGTCTACTGGCAACTCACGCACACCGCACACACACGGTAAGCCCTCTCTTTCAGAATTAGAATTACAGTAGGCTTTTTCTTAAGTTTTTGGAATTAGAATTTCAAATTTGCTTGAATTTGTTTCAAATTTTACTCTGTTATTGTATAATGTGTATAGCTGTGTGATGAATTTTACTCGAATCTTAGTGAGTCTTGCTTATTACTCAGCTTGATTTTCTGCGCTTCCGTTGTCAGCGGCAACATCTCGCTCAAGTACTTGCCCGTGAGCTTCAATCAGGTGATGATTGAGACAAAGTATTTTAGATGAATTATCATTTGTTTGGTGAAGCTCAGTCAAAAACCATAATGTAGAGTCGGAAGTACCCCTAGGCAATAGAGAAGTCATGAGCTGATTCTTGGATACCTTCAGTCATACAGTGTATGGCTGATTTGGGAAGTGGGTATGGTCTAAACTCTAAAGGCGAGAGCTAGTGTTAAATAGGACATTGCGACGTGATTTTCTGTTGTAGGATGTTTTGAAGCAGGAAAAGGTAGAATGTTTGGACTTCCATTACTTCCCTGCAGTCTATTGTTGTGTTCATAGTTTGAACCTTAATATATTGCTTATTTTCTTGCTGTTAGATAACAGTTGCTTCAACGTAGGACATTTGAAGACTTTAAGTCCTCTTTTGGAGATGACACTGTTTTGTCCTCCATATCTGACATAAATTTGCAGGTATCAATTGTCCCTACTCATTTTTCCTAACAAAGATTTCACAATCATTTTCTGCCACCAATAGATAAATTTGGCTGTCTAATTGTTTTTGCTATAGAATGTGAGATCTGGATTCTTTAACACCCATATTCTAATTGAATTAGCCACAATGGCCACTACCAGTATATTAGTTAATACCTCCATTCTGTGTTTGTGTGTGAGTGTGCTGCCTGTCTGTCTCTCTACCAGTCTTCTAGGTTCATTATTCTACTCATGATATTGGAGATCGGAAAATTTTAAATTGGGGATTCTTTACAGTCAAAATCTTATTCTTCTCAAGAATTTTAGTTTTTTGTTCATGTTTAGATTTGCTCATATTCTCCATGTGCCATGTTTTGAATTCCCTCAGACATTAAAAGCTAGGCTGTCAATTTTGCATTTCCTTTGAGAGTTCTAAATGCGTCTATGTGAGATTGCAGCTAGTATTCGAAGATCTTATTGATCGTGCTAAAGAGAAAGAAGAGAAAGAGGTTAAAAAGCGTAAACGTCTAGCCAAAGATTTCACTGAAAAATTGAGCACCATTAAGGTATGTGAGGTGTGCTTGAGGGTGGAAGGATACTATATTTTGTTCGATCTACTCTTGTCCCAGTATGTTTTTGTAAAATTAGCTTAATCTGTCATTTTATTTACTTTATCTCAGGAATTAAATGTGCTATCTTCGTGGGAGGAATGCAAACCACTTATTGAGGAAAGCTCAGAGTACAGGTAAACTTCTCTCATTTGGTTAGGAAATGCCTACATCTGTTTTGAGGAATTATAAATGTGCATACTATTCTTTTCCTCAATCTGGTTTCGTTATGTGTTCTCTAAAGTCTCTAGAGATGATGGCAAATACCTGTCACCTGATGCTGATAGAAGAGTACGTAACCTCTATAGACTTCACAGGTCAGATGATGAGATTTTCTACCATTCCCAGTTTTATAGTGAGAAAAATTTCAATTTACTCAACTCATTTGGTTAGATAAAAGTATTTCTTGGATTTCACTTCAACCTTTATAACTTGCGACTTGCGTGAAAAGTGCGAGATGTTTACTTTCCATTCTTAAAGGTTGAACAATGTTTACTTTCATAAATTATTTCTGTAAATGTCCAAGTTGATTTTTTGAAAATCTATGAATTATCATGATAGAATGTGTTATATGGTTTTGTCGCAAAGGTTATATGAATTATCATGATAGAATGTGTTATATGGTTTTGTCTGCGTTACCTTTTTTTTTTTTTAATTTGTTGTACTTTGTAATGTTCTTGATTGAAGGTGGACTTGACCATTGAGCTCTTGGAGCTACTCTTTTATTCCACATAATTTATTTGGATTATTTTTCTATTGGCAGGTTGAGCTTGTGTGTCGGGTTCTCTCCTGAGTTAGTTGTTGCAGATTTATCATAGCAGGTTGATCAACTAGTTCTTGAGGATTTGGTGCTAGAACATATAGTATGATAGATTTTCGTTTTAGCTATAACATAGTTGGTACTTTCAATTTTGAATCGAAATATGCAATGATCATATGTACTTGATACTTGGTTCATTTGGATGGTAATGTATGAATATTTTGGATGATATATAATATTGTTATTGGTGATTTTATCATTTTGTTGTTTTAAAGTTATTTATTTATTTCTTGAGATAAATAACATAAAAATCGAGAAAAAATATTAAATATGCTAGTTGTAGTTGAAATACATAACAGTATAAAAAATCGTTATGTATTTCTATCAAAGATAACGGTAAAAACCGTTATAAAAAGTAAAAAAAACTGTTAACTATGATAGAAAAAAAACAAAAAAAATACAAAACATAACGGAAAAATCCTCATACATAACGGTAATAAATCGTTATGTATAAGCATTATAGATAACGGTTTCATACCGTTATGTATAGAAAAAAACTGTTAACTATGATAGGAAAAAAAACAAAAAAATACAAAACATAACGGAAAAATCCTCATACATAACGGTATAAACCGTTATGTATAATCATTATAGATAACGGTTTCATACCGTTATGTATAGAAAAAAAACTGTTAACTATGATAGGAAAAAAAATAAAAAAAATACAAAACATAACGGAAAAATCCTCATACATAACGGTATAAACCGTTATGTATAATCATTATAGATAACGGTTTCATACCGTTATGTATGAGCGTCTCGTACCGTTATCTATTCTCACATACATAACGGTTTTTAAACCGTTGTCTATGATACGTATCATAGATAACACCACTATACACAACGGTTTTTTTGCTCATAGATAACGGATTTTATCCGTTATCTATGAGCGTTTTTCTAGTAGTGGGTTTAGTATTCTAGGTCTAGGGTTCAGTATTCAGTGGTTAGGTTGTAGAAAATATTTCATCAAATGAGGTATTTATATTGACATAAGCCAAATACCTATATTAGAGTAATTAAGTATACATTAATTTCGGACAAGAAAAGTAAATATTAGGCTTCACAAATGTAAATAATCTGGTTAGGGTTCAGTATTCGGGATTTAGGGTTTAGTATTCAGTGTTTAGGTTCAATATTCAGGGTTTATGGTTTAGTATTGTAGGTCTAGGATTTAGTAATCAAGTTTTAGGGTTTAGTGTTTAGTATTTAGAGTTTAGTATTCTAGGTCTAGGGTTTAGCATTCAATGGTTAGGTTTATATAAAGAAAAGTAAAGTTATTTTTATTGGCTAGAACTTTTTTTTTTAGGGAATATTGGCTAGAACTTTTATTCTTAGCTATTTGGTTAAGTAATTATTGTCGTAATGAAAAGTAATTATTATTACAATAAAATGTAATGTTTCTAAATTATTACATTTGTTAATAAAAAATAATAATACATATGAAGAAATGTAACACTTTAAAATTATTACTTTTTTCACGGAAAATTATTATTTTTACTCACGAAAATCTATAATTTTAATTATTTTGTTAAGTCTTTATAGTCGTAAGAAAAAATAACCAAAAAAAACCTAAAATAAGAAACTGAAAAAAAAAAAACCGAAACATGCAAACAGCTGAAAAAAAAGCTAAAGAATTAACAAACAAAAAACCAAAAAAAAACGAAAAAGGAAGAAAAAAGAACCAAAAGAGAATAAACCACGAACATTGGGACAAGGGGGATTCAAACACCTGCCCTTTAAGAGAAGAAGAAGGCGCAGCATTACCATTGCACCACAAGACATTTATGATTTTGTTTACTGAAAGTTTTTATATAAACGTTGATGTGGGTCGGGTTGGATAAAATCCGTCGTATCCCATGCGACCGCCGCACAGGAGACCGGCTGAAAATTTAAATAATAGCCAGTTTTTATGTAAAATGTCAAACTTTCCACTAAGATTAAAATTAAAAAAATACCCACAAAAACACTACATAATTTCAAAAAAATATCATCCTCTCTCTTTCTCGGCATTCTCTTTGTAACACCCCGTATTTTTACCCTTTGATTGATAGTATCGAGATGCTATTATGAGCACTGAGATATTAGCAATAGCTTAAGACCGGGATTAAGTTTTCTCAATAGACTGAGATATGAGTATTCTGGAATTCTGATAATGGAGCTAGTGAGTGAATTACTTCGATGAAATGAGTTTTGATAGAGATGTTGATTGAACCGAGATGAGGATATAGATTCTGTTTCCGATAGAGGAAGCATAATTATTTTTTTAGATGGTCTAGAGTGTATATGATACCTGACTAGAAATAGAGCTAAGAAATATTTCTATAGAAAAAGAGTCGGATTCGTGAGACGATTAAATTGACGTGAGATTTTGACTAATTGTTATGTTACGTTTGAGTGGGAATATTTGATTGACCATTATGTTATATTGTGTGAGATTATTTGAATGACTTTCATGTGAACTATAAGATATATTTGTGATCGTGGTTGGTCGCTAATTTCTTAACAACAATAACTGCAACTAAACAGTATAATTGTAGCACGAAAATAGCAAGCAGGGTATCGTATCCACAAGGACTATTACAGTGAATCACTTTAAGTAATCCTAAATAAACTCTAGTAATATTCAGGCAAACTCAAATAAGAATGAAGAATAAAACTTAAATCAAATCAAAGCAAATAAAATAGGATAAAAACTCAAATAATAAAAGACTCTGACCCTAGGGATGTACTTTTACTAATCAATTACATGTATTTAATCTATTGATTCAATTATCACTTTAATCCAACCCTGATGAAAGATCACTATATTATTCACAAGCTTCTCTAACGAACAGCTATGAACGTAGATTAATTTACCCCTTTTCACATTCAAGACTCCAAAGAATAAATTAACTCCAAATAGCACACAAAAAATAACTTCCTATAGCTTCACCTGTCGCATTCAAGACTCAAGGCTAACAGTATATCATGCATTTCTGAATCGCCTGAACAATTATCACATTCAAGACTCAAACTGAACAGCTAAACATGTAAATTATTGATCAGGTAATTGACAAGAAACTAAGCACCAGAAATCATGAATCACAAGTTGGAAGGCAAATTGATATCAATAAATCATAAACACATAATTAATCAACTATGTACAAACCCTAGGTTCAGATTAACGAACTAGCCAGACATCGTAAAATAAAACATAAACATAGTAAATAAGAAAACAATTGCAAAAACTAAATTATATAAAACCGTAGTAATTGAATGTAACAGCTTGAATCTTCACTCTTGCAGAGATCAAAATCCAGTGCTCTAAGAATTGAAAAGCAATGAAAACTAAAGCTATGAAACTCTAAAATAAAAGTTGGGAACCCTAGATAGGTCAAAAGAGGACCTATTTATAGTCTTAGGGTAAAACAAAGAGTTTAAAAATCGAAAATAACATTGAAAAGCGTAAAAATGCGGAAACTTCAAAATACGCGGCCAAAACGGCGGCCCGTTCGGCGGTCACCGAACAGGTCGCCGAATCTGCCCTTAAAACACGCCGAAAAACGGCGGTCGCCAGTTTTTCCTCCATCAAGCATAAATCCAATCCAGGGATTTCGGCGGCCAACTCGGCGGTCGCTGAGTTGGTCGCCGAATTTGTTCCTCAATTGCCCAAATTTCGGCGGTCAACTCCTTTGACCGCCGAATTTCCTCCTTCTCGCCCCGACTTCAGAATCTTTGTCTTTTCTCGATTTTTGGGCTCGATTCTCTCAAAACTCTTCTCTTAAACATATTCCTTACGCTCCATGCTCCAGTACCACTCATTTCTGCATCAAAACAGCCAAAACTACACCCGACCGTAAAATCATGAAATAATAGCCAATGAACTCCAAATAATAATAAAATGGGCGTAAAATCGACTTAAACCGCAGAATATAAACCATAAAAACCATGCAAAATGAGTGTTTATCAACTCCCCAAAACTTAAGATGTTGCTCGTCCTCGAACAACGAGAAGAACAAAACAATAAACACGAATGGGTAAGATGATTGGATCATCGATGCCTCGGAAAAATAAAACTTTTGAATTCTCTCAAATCTTCAACACATGAACACAATAATTACCAACAAGAATAATCAATGGCAAATTCAACCTTGACATTCCAACAATTGACTCTGAAGAAAAAATGTTTCACTCAACTCACAATTGATGGAAAATGACGTGTATCTCTCATCGACACTCATGCAATGTAGATTACTTACCATAGGCTTGCCAATCGTCTCAAGTCTCCATCGCTAAAAGTGTGCCAAGGGTAGGATCAAATAGGTCTTTATATCGGGTTCTAATGTAGGGGCATTGGATTAGGTGGGGAAATTTGGCTAAGTGACTCAAATTAAATTGATTACACCAACCTTATGACTTCACCATTCAAGCATGGAATAAATTCCATCTTCCACCTAACAACACCTCCATAATCACCACAAACCAAGGGGTATAATCATCATAAATCAAAACTAGACATTATTTTATGCTCTCACTTTTCTAGTAACTGAAGGAATATTAAACTGAATTAACGTTCCGCTTTGTCCGATGATCGTTTCTTGGTTATTATTAATTTATCATACAACGATTAATCCTAACATGCTCCTATGAATTTAACAGCTGCACGTTGGAGTTCAGAAATACCTGAAGAATTCAGAAGAATTCGCAGATTCGTATCTGAACAGACCAGTCAGCTTCAAGCCTTCGTTTGAAGCCTCAAACGTCCTCAAATCGTATTTCGCCCAGAAATACGACTTCTGCGTCTTTGAGAGAGCTTTCCGTGGCCGCCTGATTCGTTTGAATCGGAGTTCTGTGGAAGAAGTTATGGCCGTTTTACGGAGACTGCCAGAACTTGGTTTCCTGCGAAAATCTGACTCCAGCTCAGATCTTCTGAACTGTATCCCGCTCAGCTTTCACCGTTGGATGGACAACGATCTATGAAAGTCCCAAGAGAGAATGCTCCACACGTTTTCCTGCGCCTCCCACAGCTCTCAAAACCCTAATTTTATCAGTCTGTTTTCCTGAGAGCTGACAGCTGTATTTAATTAAAATTAAATACGTGTGGCGCCTAGAAATCTGTAATAGGCGTTCCTTCTCTTCTTCTAGGGCTAGGAGACTTTGGGCCAGTCCAGAGACCAGATACAAGGAATAAAGATGGGCCTCAAATAAATTAATTTATCTATGGTCAGCCCAGACCATAATTAATTTATAAATATCAGTTCATTCCACTAGAGAACCGATACTGACTTACCCCTTTATTGCCGGTGATGAGTCGGGGGCTTGTATTTAGACTTATTAAATCTCCGTATTTAAAATATCCGACATCCATTAATTAATTAGAGCTCTGACAGCTTAAATTAATTAATCTCTTTATAAATCCTTAAGCAGTACCACTCAAACTTTATTATTGCGCCTGAACTTAATCAACCTGCAGGGTTTAGCTCAATAAACCTTATTGAGCTCCTTAAGGGGATGTCATTATCCTATACCGGATACGGGTACTAATACAGATAATCAAATATCATATATTAACCGCTATCACCCAAGATACAGAGTACTCGAGTTAGTATATAACTTTCACCCATAGTAAGTCAAAGTGATATACGAATTAACATATATATCTGAATACTTATTAGTATTAAGATCTTATAAGTCACCGAGATCTTGATTCTTCACTTAAGTCAGATAGAAGAATACATCTCAACTGTGGTCCTATCAATACGTAATGACGTACCAGTATAGACAAGTAGCCAAG
This sequence comes from Salvia miltiorrhiza, assembly GCF_028751815.1. Lineage (NCBI taxonomy): Eukaryota > Viridiplantae > Streptophyta > Magnoliopsida > Lamiales > Lamiaceae > Salvia > Salvia miltiorrhiza. The sequence goes on along the minus strand of NC_080393.1, from coordinate 41,279,532 downwards.
ACAAACTACTTCCATCTATACTGCAGCCTAAACCAATAACTTGTCCTAGAGTTATTTCGGCTGTGATCATATTATATCTCTTAAGGTTATTCCAATTATATGGTCTTCTGTGATCTACAACATACCATATAATCTACTTATATAGAGATAAAGAACATACATATGCAATCATGAACACAATCAGATAGGAGATTAGATAGTGAACTTAGGAAACATTGTATACAAGCATAAAACGTTCTTACTTTCAGTATACAAATCCAACAATCTCCCACTTATACTAAAGCAAACTTTTCGTATACAATGCGTCTATTTACCAATCACCTAACACTTCTCCCACTTATACTTAAAGTTTCCTAAGTGGGTGGCATCAATCTGGCATCAATCGCATTCCCATCTTTCAATGACCATTTGCGATAAGCCTTTTGTGAAAAGATCAGTAGGTTTCTCCAATATGTGAGAATTTATTCTTTGAGCACATAACCTCGATTTACGAATAATCGTATAACTTGGTACTTACTCTCCATGTGTTTGACCCCTTGTGGTTCTAGGATTCCTTAGAGTTTGCTACTGCACTTGAGGTACCACGAAGGTGATGCTCTCACGCAAACTAGGAATCACTCTTAGACCCTGGAGGTAGTGGTCAAACCAAAAGGTTTTACCTCCCAAGGAAAACACATAGCTCGAGGTAATTATTCTTTGTTCCGGTCAGCCTGGAAATCCGAAACCGTATAATCCAAAAAGGGAACTAAACTGTCTAACTGGTAAACTACCCTTATTCTCTAGTCAAGGACTTGAGAATATAATTTTACCACAGTTCAGTCTTAACTAGAACTATACTGATATCTTACAATCATGCTAACTGCATAGCAAATATAAGATCTCGTATATAGCAATCCATACATGAAGCTATCTACTGCGGAAATGTAGAAAACTGGCTTCATTTCCTCAACCTCAATAGGCATCTTAAGACATAGTCTTTAGATCAAGGAACGCCATATCTAAAAGGTAGCAATCCTTTCTTGGCGGTATTTATACTAAAACGAGTATTCTCAGTATCAGTGTAAGACACTCGAGATAAGCCCAACATCTTTTTCTAGTGATCCCTTATAACCTTGATCACAAAGATGTATACTATACCTCCTTAGTCTTTCATCTGAAGCTGTTCGGATAACCATTACTTTATGTCTTGACAATAGCTCCATATTGTCGCCAATTAGGAGGATATTATCTACATAAAATGCAAGATAAACCACATCACCGATGACACGAGAGCGATTGACACGAGATGCTTCTCTCCCTCCCTCACGTAACCTTCAGGTTGTTGCACATGGATGTCCTTACCTTTTCCAAGGTAATGTATATGACATCCATTTGCCAGGCCTCGATGGTTTAAGTGAGCTGCTATGGGTAAAATGATCCGAATGTTCTGAGCATGGCACTGACGAAAATATCATCATAACCTATACCCTTACACTGGGCATAACCTTTCGCCACCAGTCTAGCTTCGGAAGCTACGACCTTGCTCATTCGGGCCTGTCATTATCTTGTATACTCACTTTCAACCTAAGGCTTTACTGCCTCCTGGTAGCAAGATTTTTTCTAGTATACACCCATATTCTTAATGGATTGCTCCATTGAGGCGTGCCAGGAATCTACATTCTCGTCTTCCACTAATTCCAAGTAGATATCTGGGTCGATTCTCTTATATTCACTACCAGGGACTGAATCCAAAGATCTTCCCAGGAACATAAATCGATCGGGTTGTCCCACAACCCTCCCATTACAATGGATCTGTGGTGGCACATGTGTGTCAACAATGCGTGCAGTGTCTTGTGGTACAAAACTCTTGCACACTTGGCTTGGGTGATGGAATCGCCTGTCTAATGTCTTCAATTTCTTGAAGCACACTATCTGACTTGGATTAATGATTATTACCATAGTCCACTACTAAGAATCGTGTGTCATTGCTAATAACCACCTTCTGATTCTTTAGGACTAATTGCAAAGATGCATAACTCATCATCGAACATATTTTTCCAAGAGTGACCTATTTCTTCTCTCCACCACACCATCTTATATAGGGATTACACGGTGTAGTAAACTGGGTTGGAATCCCAAACACTGACAATGAATCAGAAAAGATCATTCCTAACACATTATTGGCCCTTTATCCCCTTTGCCATGAATGACCTTGTCTCCATCTTTTCCTCTATACAGGATTCGCAGGTTCCAAATAGTACAACCTGGATTGAATCCAATGTACTTATTTAGACACGAGCCTTTGGATCCTGTTAAGATAGATGTGACCTAATCTAGGGTATCAATATATGTGTAAGATCCTCATGAGAGATTAGCCTTAACTTTTCTCTTCCTTTTGTTCGATGATGCAAATGCAATATAAAGGTATTTTGTAGACAAGTTATAGTTATGAAGAGAGATGTTCAAAAATACCAGAATAGACAACTTTGTCATCTCTTATGATAGAAAAACTACTATAAAAAATGACATGTGATCCATCTATTCAAAAATTTTGAAACATGATAAGGAACTCTCAAAAACTAAACTATGTCTTTAGAACTTAAAGACAAGTCTCCAATTGCAACAACTGCGACTCTAGTCACGTTGCCTATGAAGACAATCATCTCATCACTTCTCAGCTTCCTTGTCAGCCTAAAAGCCATGCAAGGTGCAACAATCATTATCAGTTTCTCTCGTTATCCACTACTCACAACTGAGTAGAAAACGAGCTGACATGTCTCAATTACTATAGCAAGTGAAGTACCTTAACCCTTTGCCTTGAATATTGAAAGAAGAAATCTCCAATACTCAATCTTATCACACCACTACTCTCACTATTTTCCTTGTCTTTCTTGCCCCTTGGACCTTTCTTCTTCCCGTCATTTGACGAAGAAGATGGCTCTCTTTGGCAATAACAAATGCTTGCACATCTCTTTCCCACAACTTCCTTAGCCGTAACTAGAGCATTCAACAACTCAAAAGAAGTATTATCTTTCTTGCTCATAACAGCATTAAGGCGGAAGTTCTTAATTAAAGACTTGGGAAGAGGGTTCAGGATAATATCGACTTTTGCCTCACCGTCGATACTCCTACTGAGCAAGTCAAGTCCGTCAAAAATTGCATGACATGCTCGTGCACTGAGCTGTGCTCACTCATAAAAATAACAAGATTACTCTCATTAAATTTAAATGAGCAGCTCAGTCCGACTCTCCGAACACTTTCTTGAGATTCAGCATGATGCTAATAGCATTGTCCATGCCCTGATGTTGGAGCTACAAGGTTTGTGACATTATACTCATAATATAGCATATAGCCACATTATTCGTCTTACGCCACCTTTTATGTAATTCCTTTTTCTCATCAGTTGACTATTGTTCGGACCATAAGAACGTAGAGTAGTAAGCAACACAAAAATTTTGTTTAGTTTGTGATAAAGATAAAAATCCAAAACTGCGTTTCCATTTTATATATGTGGACCGGTTAAAAGACTTTGTGCAAGAATAAAGAAACAGGAGACATAGACATATCTGAAAGTAAACAATTAAACATGTAAGAACATGAACGCATATAGTTCGTAACAATAATATTGTAACCTTTTGATAAAACGATATTAATGAAACCTCCAACCGCTCAAAGAATCCCATGTGCAAGCCACGTGGGGTGGACGTTTACACACGAACTCCTCAACCAGACTATTCACCTAGTCATTTAATTTCCATGTCAACTTAACCTTTTGACAAAAGAAATTAATAGTTGGCACCTTGACTAGACCATATCATCATCAAGAAGGGACTCCGTGGGGAAGTTGTACATTGTACTTGATATGATATCTAAGCAATGACCACATTTTAACCTTGAAAATTAAATTCTCGAAATTAACATACTCACTAGGACCATGCCACTTTCAATTTAATTTTCTTGGTTATCTTATTTAATTCCATTCTCCAAAGTACTTGTGAAAATTACACAAGTAAGCCACGTGGGGTGGACGTTTACTGCATAACTCCCACTACTTAAATGGTTTAAATATTTTTATAGAAACCTCTCCTGACAAACTTATGAGAAACAAATATGAAGTAAGCCACGTGGGGTGGACGTTTACTCACATTGTCAATCACTTTGTCTAGAGACCGCATGTGGAGGTCTACATAATTTTAAGAATAAAATTAATTAGAAATAACCACAATTTAACTTTGAAATTAAATTCTCGAATTTTGACATACTCACTCGGACCATGCCGCATTCAATTTAATTTCTTAGTTATCTTATTTAAATCCATCATCTAAAGTACTCGTGAAAAATTATACGAGTAAGCCACGTGGGGTGGACGTTTACTGCATAACTCCCACTACTTTAATGGATTTAAATATTTTTATAGAAATCTCATCTGACAAACTTATGAAAGAACAAACATGAAGTAAGCCACGTGGGGTGGACGTTTACTCACATTGTCAATCATTTTGTCTAGAGACCGCATGTGGAAAACTAAATAATTTTTAATCATCTATAAAATTATTAATACAGCTTAGTCTTTTTTTCTTTCAAAAGGTTTGATCATGCTCAACACATAATCCTAAACATGCACTTCTAGAACGCAACATGTAAAACATGCTCGCAGAATTCTAAAACATGCTTAAGAAAACGATGAACCTAGCATGCTTGTCTAAGCGCAGTTAATAAACACATATTAACAAGCAAAGACAAAACAGCATGCAAAGAGCATAAAGGATTAACACCACGACATGCAAAGAACAGAATAAAAGAATTAAATTCTTCGTGACCCATTCGTGGAATCCCAAAAACTAATCTATTACATTTAAAATAGAAAAACAAGCCCAAAAACTGATCTTGGCCCGAACACTTTAGGCCCGTCGTTGGAATTAGGGTTTGGGCCCCCTAGGGTTTGAAACACGCAGCTAGGGTTTGGAACCCTAGCTGCCGCCGCCTCCATTGCACAGCCGCCGCATAGCGCCGCCGCAGCAGCAGTCTGGCGTGCGCCGCACCAGCAGCCCGACATGCGGGCAGCTCAGCGGCAGCAGCCTCTGCGCGGCATCCGGCGAAAAGCAGCAGCCGGCTCGGCGTCCTCGGCGTCCAGCAATAGCACGGCAGCAACAGCAGCGTCCAGCAGCAGCAGCCGCAGGCCCGGCGCGCTCGGCAGCAGCAGCAGCATACGGCAACAGCAGCGGCAGCAGCGGCAGCGCGCCGCCCGCTGGGCGCGCAGCGCGCAGGCGTGGCCCCGGGCGCGCACTGCCCCTGCCGGCTGCTTCCACGTCGCACACCCCGCCACAGCCCGCCCCGTCTCGCCCAGCGCACGTACAGAACCAGGAGCATCAGCGGCCGCGCGGCGCCGGCCTGGGCGCGCTGCGTACGGCGTGCTTGCACCCGCGCGCGCGCTGCCCTTCAGCGCCCGCAGCCCCTCGTGCCCGGTTCCGTACGTTTCCTCCTTACACCGTTCATTGTCATTGATTCGTCGTCGTGCTCGTCTCGTTCATCAGTTTTACAGATTTACAACGGAAAAACAAATACAATTGAAATCCTAATCTAACCACGGTTTTTCTCGCGGTGAAAAACGATTACAAAGTCAAAACGACGTATCCCACGAATCAACAGACCACGAAGAACAGCAGCAGTAAAAACAACGCACATTATTAATCGTACATAAATTAATAATAGAGCCAAGAAATTAATTCTGGGCTCTGATACCAATTGAAGGAATATTAAACTGAATTAACGTTCCGCTTTGCCCGATGATCGTTTCTTGGTTATTATTAATTTATCATACAACGATTAATCCTAACATGCTCCTATGAATTTAACAGCTGCACGTTGGAGTTCAGAAATACCTGAAGAATTCAGAAGAATTCGCAGATTCGTATCTGAACAGACCAGTCAGCTTCAAGCCTTCGTTTGAAGCCTCAAACGTCCTCAAATCGTATTTCGCCCAGAAATACGACTTCTGCGTCTTTGAGAGAGCTTTCCGTGGCCGCCTGATTCGTTTGAATCGGAGTTCTGTGGAGGAAGTTATGGCCGTTTTATGGAGACTGCCAGAACTTGGTTTCCTGCAAAAACTGACTCCAGCTCAGATCTTCTGAACTGTATCCCGCTCAGCTTTCACCGTTGGATGGACAACGATCTATGAAAGTCCCAAGAGAGAATGCTCCACACGTTTTCCTGCGCCTCCCACAGCTCTCAAAACCCTAATTTTATCAGTCTGTTTTCCTGAGAGCTGACAGCTGTATTTAATTAAAATTAAATACGTGTGGCGCCTAGAAATCTGTAATAGGCGTTCCTTCTCTTCTTCTAGGGTAGGAGACTTTGGGCCAGTCCAGGGACCAGATACAAGGAATAAAGATGGGCCTCAAATAAATTAATTTATCTATGGTCAGCCCAGACCATAATTAATTTATAAATATCAGTTCATTCCACTAGAGAACCGATACTGACTTACCCCTTTATTGCCGGTGATGAGTCGGGGGCTTGTATTTAGACTTATTAAATCTCCGTATTTAAAATATCCGACATCCATTAATTAATTAGAGCTCTGACAGCTTAAATTAATTAATCTCTTTATAAATCCTTAAGCAGTACCACTCAAACTTTATTATTGCGCCTGAACTTAATCAACCTGCAGGGTTTAGCGCAATAAACCTTATTGAGCTCCTTAAGGGGATGTCATTATCCTATACCGGATACGGGTACTAATACAGATAATCAAATATCATATATTAACCGCTATCACCCAAGATACAGAGTACTCGAGTTAGTATATAACTTTCACCCATAGTAAGTCAAAGTGATATGCGAATTAACATATATATCTGAATACTTATTAGTATTAAGATCTTATAAGTCACCGAGATCTTGATTCTTCACTTAAGTCAGATAGAAGAATACATCTCAACTGTGGTCCTATCAATACGTAATGACGTACCAGTATAGACAAGTAGCCAAGACAAACTACTTCCATCTATACTGCAGCCTAAACCAATAACTTGTCCTAGAGTTATTTCGGCTGTGATCATATTATATCTCTTAAGGTTATTCCAATTATATGGTCTTCTGTGATCATAACTTCCTCCACGGAACTTCGATTCAGACGATTTATGTACGATTAATAATGTGCGTTGTTTTTACTGCTGTTGTTCTTCTTGGTTCGTTGATTCGTGGGATACGTCGTTTGACGTTGTAATCGTTTTTCACCACGAGAAAATCCGTGGTTAGATTAGGTTTTCAAATTGTATTTGTTTTTCCGTTGTAAATCTGTAAAATTGAGAACGAGACGAGGACGACGACGAATCAACAACGATGAACAGAGTAAGGAGGAGACGCACGGGACCGGGCACGAGGGGCTGCGGGCGCCGTTGGGCAGCGCGCGCGCGGGTGCAAGCACGCCGTGCGCAGCACGCCCAGGCAGGCACCGTGCGGCCGCTGCTGCTCTCGGTCCTGGACGTGCGCTGCAGGCGAGGCGAGGCGAGGCGAGCTGCTGCTGTGCGGGTCGGGCGAGGAAGAAGGTTGCAGCCGGCAGGGGCTGTGCGCGCCCGGGGCCGCGCCTGCGCGCTTTGCGCGCTGCGCGCCCAGCGGGCGGCGCACTGCCGCTGCTGCGCTGCTGCTGTCCACGCAGAGGGGCCTGCTGCCGCTACTGTCGCCGTGCACCGAGGACTGCTGCTGCTGCTGCTACTGGTGGTGGCGGCGAGCGCTGCCGACCGGGCGGCTGCTCACGCTGGAGGCTGGTGCCGGGCTGCTGCGGCGCCGGGCTGCTGCCGAGCGTGGGGGCGGCTTCTTTGGGAGGAGGCGGCGGCAGCTAGGGTTCCAAACCCTAGCTGCGATTGTTTCTCAATCCTAGGGGGCCCAAACCCTATTTTCCAAAGACGGGCCTGTTTTGAAGTTTTGGGCCAAGTTTTCATTTTTGGGCTTTCTTTTCTGTTTTAAATGTAATAGAATAGATGTTGGGATTCCACGAATGGGTCACGAAGAATTTTATTTTTTTTATTGTTCTTTGCATGCCGTGGTGTTAATCCCTTATGCTCTTTATCCGCTTTTGTTCGTCTCTGCTTGTTAATATGTTTTATTAACTGCGCTTAGACAAGCATGATAGTAGGTTTATCGTTTTCTTAAGCATGTTTTAGAATTCTGTAAGCATGTTTTACATGTTGCGTTCTAGATGAGCATGTTTAGGATTATGTGTTGAGCATGTTCAAACCTTTTGAATGTAAAAAGACTAAGCTGTATTAATAATTTTATAGATGATTAAAAATTATTTAGACCACCACAAACGATCTCAAGACAAAGTGATTGAGATGTGAGTAAACGTCCACACGATCGTGGCTTACTTCACATTCGATTTCACAAGTTTGTTGAGTTGAGATTTCTAAATCCATTGAAGTAGTGGGAGTTATGCAGTAAACGTCCACACGATCGTGGCTTACTCGTATAATTTTTCACAAGTACTTTAGAAAATGGAATTAAACAAGATAACTAAGAAATTAAATTGAATGCGACATGGTCCTCGTGTGTATGTCAAGATTCGAGAATTTAATTTCAAAGTTAGTTTGTGGTAATTGTTTAAAAATTTTTATTTTTAATTTTATATAGACCTCCACATGCGGCCTCAAGACAAAGTGATTGAGGATGTGAGTAAACGTCCACACGATCGTGGCTTACTTCATATTCAATTTCACAAGTTTGTTAAGTTGAGGTTTCTATTAAAAATATTTAAATCCATTTAAGCAGTGAGAGTTATGCGGTAAACGTCCACACGATCGTGGCTTACTCGCATGATTTTCATAAGTACTTTAGAGGATGGACTTTA